>NC_089839.1:190980874-191320458 GCF_035609145.1 Eleutherodactylus coqui
ACCAAACCCCACCACCAGCTAAAAAAGCCGCAATCCCTAGGGGCATATGTGAGAACAGAAGGCCATATGGTACCATGTTTCATATCAAATACTAAAAACCACCTGTCAGTCCATGAGTGAGTTACGTTCTCCACTCCTGATCACAAGACGGTGACATCATCTCAAATGCTTCATCCGGAGTGAGTGTGATTACATGCTCCACCCCTGATCACATGACAGTGGCATTATCTATATTTGTAAGGGATGGAATACTAACGAACACCTACAGCAGCCATGTGCTTACAGGACCTGTGATGATATCACCATCATGTCACCTGTGTGGGAGGAGTCCGGGGGGTCACCTTGTGAGGGTATATATATATATTGCCATATGTGTTTTTTATGCTTTTATACCTATATGCAAGTTTTATTCAATTCCAAATGAAAAAAAAACTTATATGTCGCCTTACATCAGATATTCCAAGAGGCCTTGCCAGGCGAAGACAAAAACGTATCTTGAACAAAATGTATCTTAAACACACCAAAGAAGAACCAGACATGAAGGCCGCATGTACTTGGCCGTTTTCCCAGAAGCCCATATCAAGATGTTCAACCATGTACATAATTTTCACTGTCTCAGGCCCGAAATCCGGACTTCTTAGAATTGAGTGGGTGATTCTTTGCACTGGAGTTAATTGAATACGTGATTTTCTGTACAAGCCAGAGGCGCCTCACTGTCTAAGGCGGAAATCCGGACTTCCCATATATGGTTATAAGCCCATCACCCCTTGTTGGTGAGGGGACAAAGGGTATAAGATCTCATGTAATCTGTAATAAAGCACGTCGACGTCGGCACAGCTGAGAGCCATGTCCCGTGTGAGGAATGATACCAGATCCCTGTGTGGTGTCTCTTCTTACCGCCGGCAACGGGGCAAGTGGGGTGGGCCCGATTGGTGCTGTACTTAGAATTTAACCCTGATAAATGGCGCAACCAACTGGGGCGACAAAGCCGGAGCTTACAACGCATTCCACCCGGATCCACGTCACGGAGAAGCCGTCCTGCTGCAAACCGAGCCTGATCAACTCACAAGAACTCCAGGTAAGGCCAGCATATATTTATGTTGTGTTTTACGCTGAGAGTCTTGCAGCAGGACTGACTATCTGTGGTTTGTGACCGGACGGGTTGGGTTAAGAGTTCTACACGGTAACTCGTGTGGGCTCCGGGTTTGCCGTCATGGACCACTGACCGTGATATGCGCACCAATGGCTCAACCAGAAATTAGTCTGTAGTCTATTTGTTGTTGAAGTCCGTAGCATTTTAGCGATAGTGGAGATTGTTTGATTGTTTGTTGTATCTGCAGAATTTTTTTTCTCTTTATTTTCATTTAATCTCACAAGAGAAGGGACCCTCAGTTTAGTTTAGTTAGTTGTTAATGGTTTAGCAGAGAGGGATGCATTTTGTGAGATAAGGCTTCATAAGAGAAGGGACTCTCGGTCGGTTTGCCTTATATATGGGGCTAACGATTTGATTTCAGAGAGATGCATTTTATGGGGCTGGTTCCATAAGGAGAAGGGACCCTCGGTTGTTCTGCTGGTATATAAGGGCCTGACAATTTGAAAATTAAGAGGGATGCATTCTATGGAGCGTGTTATTATTTTTATTGTTGTTATTGTAATATGCGTAAGATCTTATTAAAGAAGACAGAGCCCCTCAAGGGCTGCCGCCGTGTGGATGAATCTGTAAAATGTAAGAAAACTCTAATGAAAATGTGTGACACCGACCCGCACGGCAGATTACAAAATGGTGTCTGGGAGGAGGTCTTTAGGACCGAGAGGTGCCTTGGAAGATCAAGGTTTGCTAGAGAGAGAGAGAGTCAGAGAAAATTAAGTATATACACATTATTTGTTTAAGAAAGTATCCGTAAGTGAAATGTTGAAAAGTACAGTAAGTGATCAAGAGGGCGTCAGGAGAGTGTCTATTGAAGGTTATATTGGCAGTTAGGTAGGGAGAAAGTGCTGAAGGAGCAAGCAAGTCGATAAGGAAGTTACAATGCATGCGATTTGTTGGTAAAGAAAGGAAAAAAAATGTGTATAATACAAGATAGATAATAGATATGGATATATATGTGTATATATATATATATACTGTAAGTGCAAATAGTTAACTGAGCTTGCTTTTAGATGAGAAAGATTAACTGAGCTTGCTTTTAGGGGAGAAGAGTTTTGTTGACATGTAGCTGCGAGTCTCTGTGTAGCCTTCCAAGGTCAGGAAGATAACAGCGAGAGAGAAAATGCAATAACAACCTTGGTTAATATCTTTGCTTGCTTACAATGAATTGAAATGAATTTAATTAGTTATACTGTCTTAGTAGGCAGGGAAATATAGTAATTTCTAATGTATATTCTTACTTATACAGGGGTTGAAAATGAATGTTGCAAGGTCCCAGCATATGTGTTAATTATGATTTCAAAATGCAGGCAATAGTTTAAGCTAAAACTTATTCAGTCTGTGTTTCATATTCGCGGAGAGATAACAGTCAGGGTCACAGAAACTAAATACTTCAGCGTTTAATACAGCATATAATAGCTTCAGTAGATAAGAAATATAGAATGTATCAGCAAACTTTTTTTTCACATAATTTGTTAAAGATAGCGCTCATTCACAATCTCATCTCAATAGAATCATGTATTTTATAAAAATAATAGCACTCACCTCAATGTTTTTCAACTGATGTATGTTTGTTTGTCAAACTTTTTTTGTCCGTGCATCTGCATGGACTGGTACACCTTCAATAGGGGGTGACGGAGCAGACTTGAGAGCATGGATGGATGAGAGTTGGTGACCCGTGTTCAAGCTGTGGTGGAATGTGTGATGTGGATATTGACTGGGGATAAAAGTCCTCCCCATGCATGGGACTTTGCTTGGTTGAGATGTGGACGTGTGGACTGTTACGCTGAAATGGAGCTGAGAAGACGGACGCAATGTGCCAATATCGAAGGGGTGGAGCTAGATGATGTAATAGTACGTAGTAATGTTTCATCCTTCTTGTCCAAGGGAGGGGGTGAAGAGCTTGAGCAGCTAGTAAAAGTTTTTTGTTTTGTTTTTTTTTCCTCCTGTCTCAGATTTGATAAGACTGCAGGCAGGAACAGACTAATAATGAATTCACTTAAAGGGATCTCACATTTCCAATATTAATAGGTGTTTGTAGATTATTCTTCCCCGATGTAACTCATGTTTCTGTTATAGGTGCTAACATCTTACAGGCCTTATCTGCATCCATCAAATCTTTTTACAATGTTGTACTAACTTAAAACCGGGTACTATTGTTCCAATTGAGTACCCTGGTTTAAAGGGGGGGAGGAGAAGGCATAGGTGATCTAGGTATTGCAAGTCAGCCATTTTTAAATTCAGCCATTTTTAAATTTTTTTGCGAGTCATTTTTACATTTTTAATTTTTTGCAACAAGATTCTGATCTTTTTCAAATAGAATATCAGCATGATTGTCTAGCAGTGATGCAACAAGAAAATTTAAGTTTTAAAAAAAGTTACTGAAAGCCTTTGTTAACAATGCATATTTTGAGTTGTTTTTTATAGATGGTACCCAGGGTGATTGACGACTCCACACTGGATATGCAATGGTTACACAACAAGATGTCCTAAAAAGCAGAATGCCTCCGCATGTCGCAGTACAAGAAGCGGAACTAAAAGCACTCACAGAGGCGTGTAGAGTGGAGGAAGGTAAGACGGCAAATATTTACACTGACTCCGGGTATGCGTTTGGCATAGCTCATGATTACGGCCCAACATGGAAGGCCAGACAGTTTTTTACCACAGCAGGACAACCAATTAAGAATGATGCAGCGGTGCAGAGTCTCATGGAGGCCCTACTTCTACCTGACAAGGTGGAAAGCTCACACCAATCCCTACACCGGAGAAACAAGAGGCAACGCCATCACAGGCCACACAGCAAAGGCAGCGGCCCTCAAGCCGTGAAAGAAAGAAGAAAAGAAGAATTTAACAATAATTTTGGACTTTGACTACACTTGGACTTTGATAACAACTTGGACTTTGATATGCTAAAGACTTTACGATTAAGAAAAAGACAAATGGACTAAAAAGGGACGGCGTATGGTGAACAGTCAACAGCACTTGCTTACCATAGTCCCTGTGCCCCATGATGGTCCAGCTAACGCACGGAAAGACGCACCTCTCAAAGCAACAATGATGTCGATGCTTGAACAAGGACGGGTGGCTCCTTGGTTTTCTGTAGCTGCTGCATCATTTGTCCAATTTTGCATGATCTTTGCCGTAAGCAACAGGGCAGAAGTAAATTTGCCACATAACACTTGCCTAGACCACTCTACCCATTTCAGGGATTGCAAATTGGCTACACTCAGCTCCCACTTGTTGGGAAGCATGAAAATGTGCTTGTTGTTGATTTCTTTTCAGGTTGTAGACCTACCCTGTTACCAAAGTAAATAAGCAGGTAATCACACAGAAGCTCATGAATGAGGTAATCCGCAGATATGGGGTACTGGAAGTGATTGAGTCAAACAAAGGTACACACTTCACAGGTGAAATAATGCAACACATCATGTCTGTTTTGGGTATATTCCAGGCTTTTCACACACCCTACCATCCGCGGAGTAGTGGGAAAGTAGATACAAAAGACAATAGAGGAAATGGGCAAATTTTGAATTGAGTGTCTTCCATTAGTGTTTCTTTTTCTAGGAGGGTACATGCCTCAGTAGCTGAGTTTGGGGAATGATTTTTCTTGTTAATTTTGTCACAGGTTTCTCCAAGGAATTGTCAGTAATCCATTCTGTAGTCTCTACTTTTCTCCCAGGTCCTACAGATGAGTGTCACAATCTGAAACCAGGTGACAGGGTCTATGTGAAAAAGTTTAAGAGAGAAACCCTGTTTGAATGTCCTTACCAGATGTTGCTTACCACCCCAACTGCAGTCAAGCTCGAAGGAAAACCCACTTGGATCCACACTTCGCACTGAAAAAACTAATGATCCTGCATATCCTTTACATGCTATAATGTGGTACAATTCCTCTAACACACACCTTTGACTACTGTACACTAGCCCCCTGTTTCAGAACAAATTAATACAATCAAATGTGCAATATGAAGACTACACTGAGGGTGAGAATCCAACACCGCATCGTGCTAAGAGAGTAGTTGATGCTCCAGGTGGTAACTTTGATCCACATGTATTCATAGATGTAATAGGAGTGCCAAGGGGGGTGCCAGATGAATTTAATTCTAGAGATCATGTTAAAGCAGGTTTTGAGTCCTCATTTGCTATTGTCACTGTTAATAATAATGTAGATTAGATGAATTATATCTATTACAATCAGCAGAGGTTTGTAAACTACACCAGAGATGCTTTGCAAGGGTTAGCTGACCAGTTAGGGCCCACTGCATCCATGGCGTTCCAAAATAGAGTGGCCCTGGATATAATTTTAGCAGAAAGAGGTGGGATATGTAATTTCCTGTTTGTGTATTATCCCTTTAATGTGACCAAAATTTCCCTTGTTTGAAAAAAGATGAAGAGCCAGTTCCGATAATGGCAACCACGTATGTTACCAGAAGAATGGAGAGATGGACTAGTACTGTGTCTGCCTCAGTCTCATAAGATGGACTGTCAGTGGATTCCCATTTGCCTAGGGAAAGTGCAGAAGACCTTAGGTTCCGGCGAGGGCGCACCCTGCGGGGTGTTAACTTGTACAGATAGAGGGTATGGATGCCCGGAAATAAGCCCAGGGAATCCATGGCCTCCTTCTGAGGTGAGGTAGGGATCCCTCCCTTTTAGGAGTAGGGACTTACGGGCAGTGGAGAAACCCTGACGTAAGGGAGAGACGACCGAGGAAGAGTGCAAGGTCTGATGCTTGATCTCCATATTAAGTTTTTTAGGGGGGTTTGTGAGGGTATATATATATATTGCCATATGTGTTTTTTATGCTTTTATACCTATATGCAAGTTTTATTCAATTCCAAATGAAAAAAAACTTATATGTCGCCTTACATCAGATATTCCAAGAGGCCTTGCCAGGCGAAGACAAAAACGTATCTTGAACAAAATGTATCTTAAACACACCAAAGAAGAACCAGACATGAAGGCCGCATGTACTTGGCCGTTTTCCCAGAAGCCCATATCAAGATGTTCAACCATGTACATAATTTTGTGATTTTCTGTACAAGCCAGAGGCGCCTCACTGTCTAAGGCGGAAATCCGGACTTCCCATATATGGTTATAAGCCCATCACCCCTTGTTGGTGAGGGGACAAAGGGTATAAGATCTCATGTAATCTGTAATAAAGCACGTCGACGTCGGCACAGCTGAGAGCCATGTCCCGTGTGAGGAATGATACCAGATCCCTGTGTGGTGTCTCTTCTTACCGCCGGCAACGGGGCAAGTGGGGTGGGCCCGATTGGTGCTGTACTTAGAATTTAACCCTGATGACCTGACCAGGGGGTGATCAGCGTTTACAGGACTCCTCTGTGCTGCTTTTGATCCCAGTTGTATGAAGAATGTATGCAGCAAAGCTGTATGTGATGTACGTGTAGCAGAGTTGTGTGACGTGCATGTAGCAGAGCTGTGTGCTGGATTGCGACACCAGAAACACTGGGTACTATATAATTTCCTAATAATTACTAGTAGACATATAAACATGATGCAGCTTCTTTCTCTGCTACCTCCAATACAACTCCATTTAAGTTCTCTGCTGGTGTACAAGCTTTCACACCAGCAGCAATATATCCTCTGCAGAATATCTGTCCCTAACAACAGACCACATGTTATATAGGTGATGCAGCTTTTCTGTCCTGTGCTTAACTGTGAAATGGTGGCTGGTTGCACTGTGCCTGTGTTATATATAGCTAGGTCATGTGATGCAGGCGTCCAATGAAACTGCTGCCTATATGCAAGATGGAGGACACACTTGGTGACATTGGGAGGGTGCCCTTGCGGCTGATTGGCTACATGCTGGCCCCTACAGCAGGCATTATTTGGAAATTGGATTTTCCCAAACAGTTGGTTCAGACTTACCTGATTCGCTTTTACGAAAATTGGGAACATTTTATCAACTGGCTGATCAAGACGTAGAACACGACTTGATGGGTGGAGTGTTCTTGTGAATGAACCTGCCTGAGTCCAAGTTATTTTTATCTGTATTTTGCCATCGCTGTGTGCTTTTACGTTTCCGCATTTCCTCTGCAAAACAAAATAAGGAAGAGCTCTGTGTAAACAACCCAGAACTTGAGGATACGAGGCGGGAAGTTTTCTTCTGTGTGCAGCTGGTTAAATCCAATCTAGTAATCTGCCAAGTTCCTGAAATTGTGAATGTAAAATGCATAAAACACTTATTATGTAATCTGCCCGAAAAAACCCTAGTATATTATATGCTGCAAAGTTGGGAACTGTTATTATAATTGGGTCTGTTCAGTGGTATGTAGCCTCCTGCTCATGTATACACACGCAGACCTATACAAACATGTGCACTTACCAGTCACTGCCAGTGCCCTCATTATAGAGTTCATGTAAGAGTTTCTGCCACCGTGCCCCCATGGTGTTATGCTGACCAGAACTATGAACACATTGGTTTGAGGATATGGGTGTTCCACGGTTGGACTTGCTGCACAGAGTCTGACTTGAACCAGTGGCAGCCAAAGTATACTAAATGTCACTGAGATATGAGCAATAATATATGGCACTATTTGGGAACTGTATTGCAGTAGTAGATAAGTACTCTATGATACTGTTATCTAGGTACGGTAGTATTACTTGGTCATTGTATGGCAGTGTTATATTATCCTATCCAAAGTATTTAGACACCCCTATCAGTAAACTGGACAGCGTCTTATTAGGATGTAACGTGTCCTAAACCATGCTACATAAAATGCAGACCCTTGGATATGTCAGCCATAGTTTGTAAAAGGATCTGTATGCTATTGGTTATGCCGCTGCACACAAGCCGTCCATCACGAAGCAAAATGCATCAGCCCATCTACAAGGGTGCAAGGAGCGTCGTCATTGGTCTGTTGAGTAATGGAAGAAAGTTCTATGAAGTGATAAATTCCAATACTACATCTTCAATTTAGATGGAGGTACCTGGTTGTGGAGGATTCTGGGGAATGCCTTCTACTGGAGTGTGTTGTGCCAACAGTTAAGTACAGTGAAGGTTCTCTTATGGTCTGGGGATGTGTTACATGGCATGGTCTCAGTCTATTGGTTGTAGTGACAAGAACCATGAACATGGAGGTGTACCTTGACATTCTAGACAATAATGTGCTCTCGACAATGTGGTAGTACTCTGGAAATGGTCAACCATACTTCCAACAAGACAAAGCACCTTGTTACACATCTAACACTGCTTTACGCTGATTTGAGGATATCAATGCTCCACGATTGTACTAGCTGCACAGAGTCCCCACCTGAACCCTACTGGACATCTTTGGGATGAACTGGAACGGTGGGTCAGGAAATATTAACAGCGTCCATCTTTCCTGAGAGAACTTGCCAGACGTTTGCAGGATGAATGGTGGGAAATACCAGCTGAAGCGTATCAGAAAATAGTAGAAAGTATTCCACAAAGAGTATCCAATGTCATTAGGGCCAAAGGAGCCCCACTAAGTATTAACATATGGAAATAAATACTACTTGATTCTTCCTTAGGTTTCCTTGGTAGGACAGTGTATGAGGGTGCTGTAAGGCAAATTGGTGGTTCCGTAGCCAGTGTAATCAGAACAATTAGGACAGGGTCACATGTTGCAGTCCCAAGAAGTGCGCATTTCGGTCCGTAAATATGGAATGTAGTCACAGGCTGAAATATGCTGAAATTGTGTGTTTCTGTTGTGAGAGTGCAGTACACAGGGTGGCCTGAAGAGGGCTAGACACCTGCATTCTGGTACTGCAGAAGGAGAGGGTTTACATCTTTTGGGTGTGGTGGAAACTGAACATCAAAGATTCTGTTTCTGCCACACTCTAGGGGAAGTGATAGCTCAGTGGAGCAGAAGGGCTGCTAGCCAGAGGTCCAGTGTGGACCAGTAAGAGGCAGTGAATGAGTCGCGGCAGGCACTCGGAGCCTGGGGTGCGATGCGGACCAGTTTGGGTCAGTCACCCGTTGGACGGAGGAGGATGCCCTCCAGACGACCCCAGCAGGGTTAGTGACTGGGACCCTGTGGGTTGAAAACCCAGGATGATAGACATGGACTGTGATATGCTGTATTGTTTGCTGTGAATAAATGCTGGCAGGTGCCAGGTTTGAAGAACTGCAATTCTCCTGGAGCCTGTTTACACATGTGGTGTCCATTTTCCTGACAGAGAGGTCAGCAATCCACATTCGAGGAACCCCACTTGCCATACTGTCTAACGGCAATTTTCTTGCATGCATAAATCCACAGTGTATTTGCGCGTGCAAAATAACCCTGCACAAAATCACATTGACTTTGTGCATAAATACCCTGTTTCCCCGAAAATAAGAAGTGTCATATTAATTTTTGCTCCAAAAGATTTCACTTTTTTACATGTATAGCTGCCTGGACACTCTTCAAATTTACTTTTTTTTATTAACTGTAAATAGGGCTTAATTTTGTAGTAGGGCTAATAGTTCAAGACTCATCAAAAATCCTGAAAAAGCATTCTGCATCCTCAAAAATCCTGCAAAATCATGCTAGGGCTTATTTTCAGGGAAACAGGGTATGCAGCAAATATGCAGTTTTCCAGCATATTTTCTGTGTACTAAGGGCTCCTTCACATGGGCGTATGCACAAATACGCTCACCTCAGCGCAACATATTTACGCAGTAAATGAAGTTGATTTGCACGTGTATTGGAGTATAGTACTATACTTTTTGTGCATACACGCAAAAAGATATTTTATTGCATGCACACAAACCAGGTTCATGATAACAAACCAATTGACACCAATGGATTCTATGTTCTGCACATTAAACGCAAAAACATGCGCAAATATGGTCGTCTGAAGAAGGAGTACCACTCATCACATAGAGTCATCTCTGATTCTTCATAATGAAATAATAGAAAAGGGAGTATCTGTAATTCCATGATCACATCACGCTTCTCACTGTAGAAGTTCTTTGTGTGTTCAACGTGTATCTTCAAGAATTATATTGCTTAATTTCCTGCATGTCTTCATCTCCTTAAGGGCCTGAGAGAATATTATATTGTCTTGTCACCTAGCTGCTGCCGCTGGCCCCATTGACAATAATGGGCGATATTGCAGATTTTTCTTTGCGCTGCAAAGCTAGCGTCAAGACATCGCTAATGAGAATGAAACCATTGAAAATCATTAGTTTCATTATCATGCGTTTTCACTCACTCTCGCATTGCAGGGAAGTCTTATCGCCAGTGGGTAAGAGCCCTAAGGCAAGCATTATTGAGAGAGTAAAGTTATAGGGACCATGGCCAGAAAGACTGCTGTTGAGACAGCTACAAAGAGTGACACCCCATTTTGCAGTTCTGTTGATCGGAGTACCTCTAATAGATGTCCAAAGGCATTTCATCTAGGTTACTGTACAAAATACGCTATAGATACGTAAGTGAGGTTAGTCCTCAGTAAAAACCTGACATGTGCACAAAGGTGAAGACTTGTATGCAGATCTCCCAGCTATGGTCCTTGAGCATATAAGGAGATACAGAAACATTGCTGGTGTAGAACCCGGACCTTATTGTGACTTTGTTGCAAGATTGTGCATCCGCAAGTAGCAGATAAATCATCAGATTGTGTGTGATAACCCACAAGTTACAGGGTTAATAGATCCTGTGGCAATATAATCCTATTCTCTTCTCGAAGTGTATTTTTGACAAGACTGTTATACCATCTTGCATGTACTAAAAGTGTTCTTGCTTTTAGTTAGAGACAGGTTATCAGACATTTTCAGAGAAGCCACAAATATCTTTTTGAACAGGCGGGGCATTCTATTTAGTAGGCAGGCCAGCCTACTTAGTGGATGGGCCAGCCTAATTGGTCCCCAATATTATCAATTAACACTACGAATTTGCGCTCTGCAAAGCACAATTCTGTTCAGGACAAGGATGCATTTGCTTGGACCATAGACACAAATGCATCCTATGGAACCTCAGGGGCACAAACGAGGTCCAAAATAGAGTATCTCACGAATTTTCACCACTGCTGAAAATTCACCCTGAAAATCAGCCAATGTGAGTGCACCCATTGAAACCTAGGGGTTCTAATGGTTGTGGTTAACGTGACCGATTTTCAATGCGCAAAACCGTGTGCAACAATAATAGTGTAAAAAGAGGCCTAAAGTCACTGTCCAGATCCAATGCCACTAAGAGATTCATATGTTCCCATCTTGATAGTCCAAATTTAACCCAATGAATACCTGTAGCTATGTTGCGACCCCTTCTTAAAGAACTAATACCTCAAATTGGGAACACAACCTAAGACATTATTAACCCCTTAAGGAGAACCACCTCCTTTTTTTCTATTTTAATTTTTGTTTTTTCCTCCCCACTTTCAAAAAATCATAACTCTTTTATTTATCCACCAACACAGCTGTCTGAGGGCTTATCTCTTGCGAGATAAGTTGTATTTTTCAATGCTACTATTTACTGTATCATATAATGTACTGAGAAACTTTAAAAACTTTCTAAGTGGAGTGAAATGGAAAAAAAAAACACAATACTGCCATCTTTTGGGGGTGGGGGGAATCTCTTGTTTCTATGGTGTACACACTGCAACAAAAATGGCATGATCAATTTATTCTACGCGTCAGAATGATTACTGTATAGAGATGAGCGAGCACCAAAATGCTCGGGTGCTCGTTACTCGAGACGAACTTTTCGCGATGCTCGAGGGTTCGTTTCGAATAACGAACCCCATTGAAGTCAATGGGCGACCCAAGCATTTTTTACTTCTGAAAAGCCCTCATTAGCAATGCATACCTTAGCTAAGCACCACACTACCTCCAACAAAGCACAATCACTGCCTGCATGACACTCCGCTGCCACTTCTCCTGGGTTACATGCTGCCCAACCCCCCCCCCCTGCATGACGCAGTGTCCACAGCGCACACCAAAGTGTCCCTGCGCAGCCTTCAGCTGCCCTCATGCCACGCCACACTCATGTCTATTTATAAGTGTGTCTGCCAGAGGAACCACAGGCACACACTGCAGAAGGTTGGCACGGCAAAGCAGCGACCCTCTTTAAAAGGGGCGGGGCGATAGTCCACAATGCTGTACAGAAGCAATGAGAAATCCAATCCTGTGCCACCTCCATCTGGAGCTGCACACGTGGGCATAGCAATGGGGAACCTATGTGCCACACACTATTCATTCTGTCAAGGTGTCTGCATGCCCCAGTCAGACCGCGTTTTTTTATAAATAGTCACAGGCAGGTACAACTCCGCAATGGGAATTCCGTGTGCACCCACAGCATGGGTGGCTCCCTGGAACCCACCCGCTGTACATAAATGTATCCCATTGCAGTGCCCTGGACAGCAGAGCTAACGTCACATGAAATGCAGGTGGGCTTCGGCCCACACTGCATGCCCCAGTCAGACTGGGGTTCTTTAGAAGTTGAAACAGATGCATTTACAACTCCCTGTGGACCCACAGCATGGGTGGCTCCCTGGAACCCACCGGCGGTACATAAAAATATCCCATTGCATTGCCCATCACAGCTGAGGTAGTAATGTCATGTTTAATGCAGGTGGGCTTCGGCCCACACTGCATGCCCCAGTCAGACTGGGGTTCTTTAGAAGTGGAAACAGATGCATTTACAACTCCCTGTGGACCCACAGCATGGGTGGGTGCCAGGAAGCCACCGGCGGTACATAAAAATATCCCATTGCATTGCCCAACACAGCTGATGTAACGTCAGCTGTAATACAGGTGGGCTAAAAATTAATTTGATTACACTGTAGGCGAGAGCCCACAAAAATTGCTGTATCAACAGTACTAATGTACATCAGAAAAATTGGCCATGGCCAACCAAGAGGGCAGGTGAAACCCATTAATCGCTTTGGTTAATGTGGCTTAATTGGTAACTAGGCCAGGAGGCAGCCCAGTTAAAATAAAAATTGGTTGAGGTGAAAGTTTCAACGCTTTAATGAGCATTGAAACGTCTAAAAATTGTTTAGAAAAATTATATGACTGAGCCTTGTGGGCCTAAGAAAAATTGCCCGTTCGGCGTGATTATGTGAGGTTTCAGGAGGAGGAGCAGGAGGAGGAGGAGGAATATTATACACAGATTGATGAACGGTCGTGCGATCGGCTACATACTCCCTCACCATCCTTTTACAGTGCTCCCGCCGACTCAGCCGTGACTGGGGAGCAGTGACACAGTCTTGCTGGGGAGCCATAAAGCTGTCAAGGGCCTTAAAGAGTGTTGGCCTGCCTGTGCCGTACATCCTGCCTGATCTCCGCGCCTCCCCTGCTACCTGGCCCTCGGAACTGCGCCTTCGGCCACTACCGCTGTCGTATGGGAATTTTACCATCAGTTTGTCCGCCAGGGTCCTGTGGTATAGCAACACTCTCGAACCCCTTTCCTCTTCGGGTAGGAGAGTGGAAAGGTTCTCCTTATACCGTGGGTCGAGCAGTGTGTACACCCAGTAATCCGTAGTGGCCAGAATGCGTGTAACGCGAGGGTCACGAGAAAGGCATCCTAACATGAAGTCAGCCATGTGTGCCAGGGTACCTGTACGCAACACATGGCTGTCCTCACTAGGAAGATCACTTTCAGGATCCTCCTCCTCCTCCTCCTCCTCAGGCCATACACGCTGAAAGGATGACAGGCCAGCAGCATGTGTACCCTCACCAGTGGGCCAAGCTGTGTCTTCCCCCTCCTCCTCATCTTCCTCCTCCTCCTCCTCACCGCGCTGAGATATAGACAGGAGGGTGCTCTGACTATCCAGCGACATACTGTCTTCCCCTGGCTTTGTTTCCGAGTGCAAAGCGTCTGCCTTTATGCTTTGCAGGGAACTTCTCAAGAGGCATAGCAGAGGAATGGTGACGCTAATGATTGCAGCATCGCCGCTCACCACCTGGGTAGACTCCTTAAAGTTTCCAAGGACCTGGCAGATGTCTGCCAACCAGGCCCACTCTTCTGAAAATAATTGAGGAGGCTGACTCCCACTGCGCCGCCCATGTTGGAGTTGGTATTCCACTATAGCTCTACGCTGCTCATAGAGCCTGGCCAACATGTGGAGCGTAGAGTTCCACTGTGTGGGCACGTCGCACAGCAATCGGTGCACTGGCAGATTAAACCGATGTTGCAGGGTGCGCAGGGTGGCAGCGTCCGTGTGGGACTTGTGGAAATGTGTGCAGAGCCGGCGCACCTTTCCGAGCAGGTCTGACAAGCATGGGTAGCTTTTCAGAAAGCGCTGAACCACCAAATTAAAGATGTGGGCCAGGCATGGCACGTGCGTGAGGCTGCCGAGCTGCAGAGCCGCCACCAGGTTACGGCCGTTGTCACACACGATCATGCCCGGTTGGAGGCTCAGCGGCGCAAGCCAGTGGTCGGTCTGCTCTGTCAGACCCTGCAGCAGTTCATGGGCCGTGTGCCTCTTATCTCCTAAGCTGAGTAGTTTCAGCACGGCCTGCTGACGCTTGCCCACCGCTGTGCTGCCACGCCGCGCGACACCGACTGCTGGCGACGTGCTGCTGCTGCTGACACATCTTGATTGCGAGACAGAGGTTGCGTTGGAGGAGGAGGAGGAGGGTGGTTTAGTGGAGGAAGCATACACCGCCGCAGATACCACCACCGAGCTGTGGCCCGCAATTCTGGGGGTGGGTAGGACGTGAGCGGTCCCAGGCTCTGACTCTGTCCCAGCATCCACTAAATTCACCCAATGTGCCGTCAGGGAGATATAGTGGCCCTGCCCGCCTGTGCTTGCCCACGTGTCTGTTGTTAAGTGGACCTTGGCAGTAACCGCGTTGGTGAGGGCGCGTACAATGTTGCGGGAGACGTGGTCGTGCAGGGCTGGGACGGCACATCGGGAAAAGTAGTGGCGACAGGAAACTGAGTAGCGCGCGGCCGCCGCCGCCATCATACTTTTGAAGGACTCCGTTTCCACAACCCTATACGGCAGCATCTCCCGGCTGATAAATTTGGCTACGTGCACGTTTAACGCTTGAGCGTGCGGGTGCGTGGCGGCGTACTTGCGCTTGCGCTCAAACACTTGCGCTAGCGACGGCTGGACGGTGCGCTGAGAGACATTGGTGGATGGGGCCGAGGACAGCGGAGGTGAGGGTGTGGGTTCAGGCCAGGAGACGGTAGTGCCTGTGTCCTCAGAGCGGGGTTGGATCTCAGTGGCAGGTTGGGGCACAGGGGGAGAGGCAGCGGTGCAAACCGGAGGCGGTGAACTGCCTTCGTCCCACCTTGTGGGGTGCTTGGCCATCATATGTCTGCGCATGCTGGTGGTGGTGGGGCTGCTGGTGGTGGCTCCCCGGCTGATCTTGGCGCGACAAAGGTTGCACACCACTGTTCGTCGGTCGTCTGCACTCTCAGTGAAAAACTGCCAGACCTTTGAGCACCTCGGCCTCTGCAGGGTGGCATGGCGCGAGGGGGCGCTTTGGGAAACAGTTGGTGGATTATTCGGTCTGGCCCTGCCTCTACCCCTGGCCACCGCACTGCCTCTTGCAACCTGCCCTGCTGCTGCCCTTGCCTCCCCCTCTGAAGACCTGTCCTCAGTAGGCGTAGCAAACCAGGTGGGGTCAGTCACCTCATTGTCCTGCTGCTCTTCCTCAGAATCCTCGGTGCGCTCCTCCCTCGGACTTAATGCCCTTACTACTACCTCACTGATAGACAACTGTGTCTCATCGTCATCGGCCTCCTCACCCACTGAAAGGTCTTGAGACAGTTGCCGGAAGTCCCCAGCCTCATCCCCCGGACCCCGGGAACTTTGCAATGGTTGGGCATCAGTCACCATTAACTCCTCTGTTGGGAGAGGAACCACTGCTGCCCAATCTGAGCAGGGGCCTGAGAACAGTTCCAGGGAGTCTGCCTGCTCCTCAGAATGTCTCATTTTCATGGGGTGAGGAGGCTGGGAGGAAGGAGGAGCAGCAGCCAGAGGATTCTGAGTTGCAGCAGTGGACGGCGCAGAACTCTGGGTGGACGATAGGTTGCTGGAAGCACTTTCTGCCATCCACGACAGGACCTGCTCACACTGCTCATTTTCTAATAAAGGTCTACCGCGTGGACCCATTAAATGTGCTAGGAATGTGGGGACGCCAGAAACGTGCCTCTCTCCTAATCCCGCAGCAGTCGGCTGCGATACACCTGGATCAGGAGCTCGGCCTGTGCCCACACCCGGACTAGGGCCTCCGCGTCCTCGGCCGCACCCACGTCCTCTAGGCCTACCCCTACCCCTCAGCATGCTGTATTACCAGGAATGCAGAAACACAACGCTGTAATTAAATGTGCCGCTTATTGGCCTGTGGTTGGAGGCTGAGTTCGCTTACGGAACGCCAGAAAATAATTTGGCGCAAGCCTGCTGTAACACTTAGCTGGCTGCGTATGAATTTGGAGAACTACTACACCCAGCAGAGACCCAGAACACTGAGCACAGTGACAGGCCGGCGAAATAGATTTTTTTTTCAATATTTTTTTCAAAAGGACCACTGCGTATATTCAATCTATAATATATGTCTTCTGTCCCTGCCTGCACAATTCTGTCCCTGGACTGTGTCACGGAACTGCAGTGTTGCACTGTTATTAACTGCAACAGAGCGGTGATTTCAGAGCCAGGAAATAATTTGGCGCAAGCCTGCTGTAACACTTAGCTGGCTGCGTATTTATTTGGAGAACTACTACCCCCAGCAGACACGGACCCAGAACACTGAGCACAGTGACAGGCAGACCAAATAGATTTTTTTTCAAGATTTTTTTTAAAAGGACCACTGCGTATATTCAATCCGCTAATATATGTCTTCTGTCCCTGCCTACACAATTCTGTCCCTGCAGTATTACTGCAGGGCGCAATGCTCTGCACGGCCGATATACCAAAAAAAAAAATGTGCAACACTGCTAAAAGCAGCCTCCACACTACTGCACACGGTTAGATGTGGCCCTAAGAAGGACCGTTGGGGTTCTTGAAGCCTACACTAACTCCTAACGCTCTCCCTGCCTCCACACTTCTGTCCCTGGACTATTACTGCAGGGCGCAATGCTCTGCACGGCTGATATACCAAAAAAAAAAAAGTGCAACACTGCTAAAAGCAGCCTCCACACTACTGCACACGGTTAGATGTGGCCCTAAGAAGGACCGTTGGGGTTCTTGAAGCCTACACTAACTCCTAACACTCTCCCTATAGCAGCTCCGGCACCAACAGCACTGTCCCTCAGCTATCTCACAACGCATCTGAGGCGAGCCGCGGGAGGGGCCGATTTTTATACTCGGGTGACACCTGATCTCCCCAGCCACTCACTGCAGGGGGGTGGTATAGGGCTTGAACGTCACAGGGGGAAGTTGTAATGCCTCCCCTGTCTTTCAATTGGCCAGAAAAGCGCGCTAACGTCTCAGAGATGCAAGTGAAAGTAACCCGAACATCGCGTGGTGCTCGTTACGAGTAACGAGCATCTCGAACACGCTAATACTCGAACGAGTATCAAGCTCGGACGAGTACGTTCGCTCATCTCTATTACTGTACCAATACCAAGTGTGTTTAGTTTTTTTTTATTATAAATATTGTAAAAGGATTTTTTAAAATCAAACTTTTTAAAACAAATTTTTACCTTATTGAAATTTTTATAGTCCCCATAGGGGGAGCAAGAACTGACGATGGTTTGATCACTCCTGCAGTATGATGTAATACCACAGTATTACATTATACCGTGATCTGACAGGCAATCTATCAAGCCATGCCACAGGGAAGGCTTGATAGGCAATCCACAATGGCATCTCTTGCGACTTTCACAGCATACACATTGTAGCAAATGTAACATAGCTTTTTATTCTGTGCGGCAGTACAATTATGACGATACCAAACTTAAAAAGTTTTACTTTTTTGGTACTACTTTTAAAAACAGATAAAATGCGTTTTGGAAAAACATAACATTTATTTTCTTCTGCCACCTTCTGGCAGTCAGAACTTTTTTTTTCTATTGATATAGCTGTGCATGCGTTACCTTTAAAGACACAGATGCAGCTTTTTCCACCTCATTGCATTATGACTTGCTTTGCTCCGGCACTGATCCCGGGGATCAACTGGCTCGGAGAATATTAAATTCTTCGCACATTAATTTCCCAGATACTCTCCGCTGCTTCTCATCATTGCCTCAGATGACTGGCGATAATGTGTGCAAATCACCAGCTGCCAGAAACAGAAGCGAGCGATGGACGGAGACCTGCTGAAATGAGGTTTATGCTGAGCCGCTGGGATGTATGCTGCAAGCGTCACTGTTCTTACCAGATTCTGCAATATTAGATTTTAATGCATTTTACTAATGCATTAATAAGAATGTAAAATTAACATAGGGCATATGGAGCCCGGGGATATCAGAGGGGACGTGCGCTGGGTAAGTCAGGGTATACATAACTGCACCCTCTGAGCAGCCTGCTGAGGGTCTGACCAAACCACCATATACACCCCCTGCTCTACCCAGGTCTTGCAATTTTTCGATCTTGCAGTATCGGTGTGAATGAAAAATCACTTATGTAAATTAACCCATTGCAATCAATGTTCTTTTTTCAATCCGTGAGTTCCATCCATAGCGTAATTGGACAGGACTCGCACGGAAAAATCGCACATGACTGTAGTGTTTTTGCAGAATGAATGATTATTTTTTGCGCGTGCATCGGTATATTTTACCTATAAGACATGTTGATTTGCGCGCAGCAAACAAAAACACACCAAGCTAAATGGCTAATTAGTGTAAGTTCCAGATGTGTTCTTTTTCCTGTGTAATTACGCAGTGTATCACTCCCCTCCTCTCCCCATTAACGTCTATGGACCTTTTGGTGCGCAAATGCACAGAAAAATAGAGCATGCTGCAATTTTTTTTTGCGCAACTGAAATCAAGCCATTGAAATCAACGGGTTCTATTCTCTTCATATTCCATGGAATGTGTCCGCGTGAATCTGGCCTAATGCTACCATCCTGCCCCAACATGATAGTGACAAACAGAATAATAAGAGCAGATGCATACAGTGGCAGCGGGGTGATGAAGGCGCCCGGACAAGAGCTACTTTGTCCCACGAGCTCTGTGTATAACAGATCTGCAAGAAAAAAGATACTTTAATAAATAACATTGTGACTTTTTTTATTTATTAATTTTTTGGACTAATACGACAAGCAGTATCTCAAAATCACAAGATGGTAGTGATGAGGGAATCACCGCACTCGTCAGCTCTTCACATCTGTTTTCTCTTCACAACTCTGCAAGTTCTTCTTTCCAAGACAGATGGAGATCTTCACAGTTATGTCATCAGAATGCGTCAGTATTTCTTTCCAAAACATGAGGAAAAACATGTTTAGAAAGAAATGTAAAAATTCTACTTTTTGAAATTTAAAGTGCACCTAATGTTCAGTGATAACTCAGAAAAAAAGCTGCCATGTGTGCCCCTGAGGAATAATGTAGGTATCCTGCATTTAGCATCAGTTTTCTCCTCTACAGGCTCAATATCTAATTCTCATTCTTCCCTTAGGTAGTGGGTGTAGCCTAGCTGCTATGATGTCTCCCATACACTGCACAGAGGGAAGAGGAGATTCTGCTCCCCTAGCTCCAATATACAGAGAAGCAACAGCATCACGGAGGACATTATACAGCAGTACTGAGCAGTGTAGATGTGATTTCAGTAGTTGTGAGACAGTCCTCATTCACAAGAGTGTAATTAATTTTGATCTGCGAAAAATGCAACATTTTCACTGTGTGTTTTTGGGTTTGTACATTGGTGTTTTTTCTTGTACATTTTTTTATGTCCATGTTGCATTCGAATCCATTGCATTTTTCATGTGCAACAGGGCCTAGCTAATGCCACTTTTTCAAATGTGTATATATAAAAAAAAAAAAACCAAAGACACCTCAGTGAATAAGCATTTTTTTACACATCTATAGACTTTCATGGGCAATTTTGGTCTTTGATATGGACCAAAATAGGACATGCAGCAATTTACTTTTTTATGCATGTAAAATGCATGCATCTGAATACACCAATTTAATTCAACGGCTCTGTATTCAGTCAGTAAAAAACACACCAGTGTGAATAGACCCTTAGCGGTTTGGCCGTGGAATTTCGCTGCGGCAAATCCACCTGCGGCCGCCAATCCCGGGATTAACCAGCAATGTGGACGAGATTTGTCAAAAATCTCGTCCACACGAGGCGGCAAATCCGTCTCTGCAAAGCCAGCAGAAGCTGGCATTGCGACGCGGATTCCCAAGACACAGCATGTCCATTTTTTCCCCTGCTTTTCTCTCTATGGGAGGGACAGCCGCAACAGAAAAGCATGTGGTAAAGCCACTCCAAAACTCGCGGCTAAGTGCCACGTGTTTTGAAGCTGCGCTTTCCTGGCGGAAGTTTTGCTTTTTTTCGCTGCAGCAAAACTGCGAGATTTTCACCGAGAATACGACCCATGTGACCCCAGCCTAAAACTCTTATTAGCTGCAGCCACATTTGTATGAGTCTCTGTCTCCCTCTTGCAACTCCTTCCTCCTCCCGGATTCTTCTTTATTGACTTTTATGGACAGCGTGAGTCATCACCTTTCTCCACCTTACTATTTCTGTTACTAGAGATGGACTTCACTAGCCACCAGGTAGCGGGCAGCAAATAAGTGACAAACACTTTAGAGGGGTTTTTCAGCAGAAAAACATTTTTGGTAAATATACTGATTTGCACTTTCTAGTTATCACACTGGATATCACATGAGCACAAATGGTTGGAAAAACGTTTTATCCCAAACTACTGCAAAACTTTCTAAAAACTTTGAGACATCCAATGTTGATTGCTTCTAATCTTCAAGTCTCCTTGCCCTCCGCCATGTTTTGTCTTCCTTAACAGGTGTGTTAGGTTTATATGCTAAGGTGCCTTTACACATTACATGTATGCTGGCTGAACCCGTGGACCGGCTGACTCGTGTCTTGGAAATATAAGGATATGACATGTTGGACTTCAGCATTCAGCTGACAGCTATCTGAGGTGTATGAGCACAATTACACCATTTGGAATGAAGGATTTACATTGAATGGCCACTTCATTAGAGACCCCTTACAGATATAGATATTTAAAATTGAATGACTTTTATTAATAAATTCTAGAAACATGGGCTCACATATAACACTTACAGACGATACACAAGAGAACAAGTAACACACATATGAAAGGGATCAGCCCTAGTTAGGGATCGTGTGGGGTAGTGTGTCTCCATAGCGTTGCTATGGAAAGCGACGGCCCCGTGTCCACAAGCAGAGAATTATTGCGACCCTCCGCTCGCCGCCGGCAATTTGCAGCATGCTGCGAAGTGACGTGATTCTCCGCGGTCAGCCTATCTGTCAGATAGGCTGACTGGCGGAGATTCGTCTGCCGGCTCCTGCTCCCGGGCGGCGGAGATCCGCTGCGGGATACCGCAACGCCCGGACAGGGGGCCTTAAGAAGACAAGTTACTGTAGTTGGGATTTAGATTTTGAGACCCTCATGGGGACTGGGACTGCTGGAGGTGATGGCAATATGTATACAGCACTGCAGAATATGTATGTGCTATATACATGAGTATAATATATATAGAAATACACAACCTTTGTGAGTAAGTGTGTTATGCTGATATCTAGTGGTGGATAGCGGTAGTGTACAAAATGCTTTTTTCACCGTAGTCTGGGTATAATGATTTTTCCTAATCTTTGGTGCGCTATAGCCGAACCATCCACATTATGTAATATGTATCACGAATGTCTCCGTTTGCAGCTTCTAGGGTATATTATGCTATATCTATGCAGATTTACTGATTATAATACAGAGAGACAGTGACAACTCTTATCGGTGATCTGCTATATGTTATCACTATTCCCAGCTGTGGCATCAGTATCAGTGAATCCCTTGCACAGGACCTGTGTGCATCCCCCACCAGGGCTCCGCTCACCTTTGCTTTCAGGTTGTTCCTTGCTGCACTAGCAGGGTGCATTCACACGGGCAATTTTCACGTGCGCGTTTCGTCTGATAGCGATATGGACTACTCTTGCGCGTGAAAAAGACATCAATTTGTCTTTATTTACATTGGCGATTTTTCTCACGCAGTGATGCATGTCCCTTTTTTTTAGATGATTTCTCGTAAGGAATTCCTCAATATTTTCTACGGGATGTTAAACTATTGGAAATACTTGCGATTTTTCTCCACGCGTGTGAAAAATGCACATAAAAGTCCCAAGTGCACGGATGTGGTACAAAAATGCATCGTGCTCGCACCGAGAATTGCAAGTTTAACGCCGCCTTCAAACAAGCATGTGTGTTTGCGCGCATGTGAGTGTTTCTTGCGGAACAAACATTTTTTGCACACGCATCATCGTGTTTTACTGTATTTTTTGCAGCTGCAAGACATGTTCATTTGCATTCGGGTGCAAAAAGAGGAACAAATTGAAATGGCTAATTAGTCTAATGAGTTCCAGAGGTGTTCTTTTTCCAGCTGAATAACGCAGAGTATTGTGCATCTCCTAGAGTAATGCACACGCATTCGCGCACCCACCATAGACTTCTATAGGGGCGATGCTCTGTTTTTTGTGCGATCGAAATGTGCAGCAAAACCCACACTTGTAAACAACCCCATCAGAATCAATCAGTTCTAATTTTGGATATTTTGCACATAAATTTTGTAAGTGCAAATACGTGTGTCTGTGAGTCTGCTCTTAGGGCTGCTGCAGACGAGCGTTCACATCAGCACGGGACACTCCTGCACCATGATTTAACAGGCTGTGTAGCCTTAGTCCTTGGTGTTATTGATTTCTCTGGGTGTGCATTTGTCATGTCTTTCTCCTGAGACCTGTGGTTCTACAGGTTCTCTGGAGTTCTCCTCCTCAGGTGTGGGGATTGTGCTGGCTGGGCATGTATGTGTCTCCAGTCAGCCAACCACTCCAGGCCAGTACACATAAAGCTGTCTGTGGTCAGCTTTCTCTGTTCTCATTCTCTCTGTGTGTTGTGTGAGCAGGTTCTATGTGTGGTGGCTGTAAGAAAGTTTTGTGTCTTGTGGTTTTGTTTGGTTATGTCGGTGGACTCCTGGCTAGTGTAGGGACTAGCGGTATTGCCAGGAGCCATGACATGGCCTGCTAGCTTCCCTATTAGGGCCAAAATATCAACAAATACCTGGCATTTATAGCATTAACATCTGCTACTAGTGTTCATGTATTAGCTGTTGTATGGTGGAAATTATGGCTCTGTGTGTCTTCTCATCCTGTCCAGTTGTCCTTGTCAGTGGTGGCATGTGTATGTGTCCTATCTAGAGTGCGTGGGTTCCTAGGGGCAGCAAGGGTCCAAATCTAAAGACCACTGGGCTTCCCCCTATTGGGGTGATGTCCCCGCTCAGGTAGGTCCTTGATCATCTTCCTTTGTAGAAGATAGGGAGAGGTGTTAATTGGTGGTTGTTTCACCTGGTGTTTCCTATCCTGGTAAAGTTCGTGTGGGCTCGGTGTTCACTAGCCCACATGATTGTAACAGCTACGGGGCCTTTGTTGCACAAATCAGCACAAAAATTGAACACGTTGCGTATATTTCCATGCAATAATTGGCTCTACTTAATGTGTTTTGCGCCATTGTGAAGAAGCCATTAGAGTGCGGTATTGGTCCGAGTTTCTCAGATGAATATCGTGCTTGGCTGTGTGAATGCACCCTAAGGCTCAGTGGTAATGGCTCATTAACATATACACAGCGGTGGTGATGGGAAGGAAGCAGCAGCTCACCGATCATATAATATCCCACTGAGAGGCAAAAATTAATTAAAGGATCATAATCACAAGATTTTCGCAATAGCACAATCACTACAGTTTAGCAGCTTCCCTTTAACACTTGTCTTGAGGACACAGAGCCAGAAATGCACTAGCCCTAATATATATTTCCATCCTTTCAAACAGTTTTACGTTCGTGTGGGCAAGTGAGCACCAGGCCCACACGAACGTTACCGGAGGATAACGTCCAACACCCAATGGAACGTTACCAGGAATAAGGACTGCTAACAGGAGCCCAACACTCACCTTGCATACCAGCACACATAACAGATGGAATGGCAATAATAAAAATATGAGAGAGTTTGTGAATTGGCCAAGTCACTTAAGCTGCGAGCCCAGCGATCAAGGGTCTTTGTGTCGCTTGGTCCCTACATAAGCAAGACAACTGACCCCAAGCTGCAGAGAGATTGGCAGGACCCTACCTAACAAGCAAGGCGATTGACTCGATAAAGGCAGCCCCTGCGCTGGTACCTCGGTCCTGACTATCCCTGAAGGGTTAATACACAGAACCAGACAGACTGGCACACAAAACACAAATCACACACCAACACACTAGGGCTAGCATGCAAGACAGAACAACCACATAGAACAGGACAGTTCACTCGTCATGTCTAGCCACCAGCGCAGACATACAGAACATGACGCTGTTCACACCGTAACGCTGTTCACACCATATACACGGAACAGGGCTATCCACACCTAATGTCTGGCCACCTGCACAAACACTGGACCAGCCACTGTTCAAACACATAACACATGTACAGGCATGCAAGGCCAACCAACACTAGAGTGAAGGGACACCAGATACAAAATACACAGCAAGCTGCAAAGGAAACATAACTGCTCACCAGGGAACTCAAATTATAGAGTGAAGGGATACCAGCTTTTTCTTGCAGAGGGCGGATGTATAACTTCAAACAGACCAGATATGATTGGTCAGCAGGAGAACAACACACCCAGCCAGCCAAATTCCCTCACCTGAGAAGGTGTGCTCCTGGAACCCTGTAGAACAACTGATCCCAGCAGCACAACCTGACACACAGCTGACAATACAAGTTCCGCTTTCTAAGACTCCTTGGTGGTGTATACAGCGATGCAGCCAGAACTCCCTCCCCATCTTGCTTTTTTATACTGCGAAAGAAAGGTATCCTTTTTTCCCCAGGAACAGTGCCACTTGTGTTCATAGGTTATATCTGGTATTGCAGCTCAGCTTTATACACTTCAATGGGGATGGACTTTAAAACTAGATACAACAAATGGTAAAGAATTGCGATGTTTGTGGACTTAAAATGACAGACACTTTTTTTCTAATCCTGGACAACCCCTTTAAAACCTTGTACTGCCTCTTAAAGGAGATGTCTCGAGGAAGCAGTTAATTTTTTTTTTTGCCCAGTCCCCCCCATTAAACACACATTACTAAGCCCCCCTGTAAATGACATTTCTAGCTGGTTCGTACTTACCGTTCCAGCGTTTCAGCAAGTTATAAAAGTTTCCTCAAGATGGCCGCCGGCTCTTTCCCAGTCGCTCGCTGCAGCCCGACGTGCGCGCTCCCGAGACGCCGCCAGCTGTGTCTCCATGGCAACCGGACGCATCGCAGCCGCCGACCAGACGCCCCGCAGCCGCCGACCAGACAGCAGGTAACCGGCGCTAGCCCCCGGCTCCCCAGCGCTAGCTCCCCCGGCGCAGCGACAGCCCCCCCGGCCTAGCGACAGCCCCCCCGGCCTAGCGCTAGCTCCCCCGGCGCAGCGACAGCCCCCCCGGCCTAGCGCTAGCTCCCCCGGCCTAGCGACAGCCCCCCCGGCCTAGCGACAGCCCCCCCGGCCTAGCGACAGCCCCCCCCATCGCAGCGACAGCCCCCCCGGCCTAGCGACAGCCCCCCCGGCCTAGCGACAGCTCCCCCGGCGCAGCGACAGCCCCCCCGGCCTAGCGCTAGCTCCCCCGGCCTAGCGACAGCCCCCCCCATCGCAGCGACAGCCCCCCCGGCCTAGCGCTAGCTCCCCCGGCGCAGCGGCAGCCCCCCCGGCGCAGCGGCGGCGCAGCGGCAGCCCCCCCCGACCCATCACTTACCTGGGAGGCTTCTCGGGGCTGCTGGGCTGGGCTGGGCTGGTCTTCTCCGCTGGGCAGCTCCAGTTTCTGCACCTTCCTCTAACAGAGGATGGTGCAGAATGGCCGCTTCAGCGCGCTCCCGAGCAGTGACAGCTCGTCTGCGCATGCGCAGAAGAGCTGTAGCGGGGAGCACACTGAAGCGGCTCGTGCTGAATGGAGAAGACCGGACTGCGCAAGCGCGTCTAAAAAAGCAAGCTGCCAGCGAATTTAGACGGAACCATGGAGACG
This sequence comes from Eleutherodactylus coqui, assembly GCF_035609145.1. Taxonomy (NCBI): domain Eukaryota; kingdom Metazoa; phylum Chordata; class Amphibia; order Anura; family Eleutherodactylidae; genus Eleutherodactylus; species Eleutherodactylus coqui. Next base: position 191,007,105 of record NC_089839.1, read on the forward strand.
AGGACGCTAGCAACGGAGCAGGTAAGTGGAATAACTTCTGTATGGCTCATATTTAATGCACAATGTATATTACAAAGTGCATTAATATGGCCATACGGAAGTGTATAACCCCACTTGGTTTCGCGAGACCACCCCTTTAAGTTCAACCGATAGTTTGTAATCATCTGATGCTGCACTTCGTGCCGTGTCAAAAAATTTGAACTTTTATCCCAAACTACTAGAGACAACTATGAAACTCAGGAGGAAGAAAAAAGGAATAAAAGCAATGCGTCCCCAGGGAGGAATAGATCAGATTGGTATACTGGTGGGCTGGGGGAAAAGAAAGGTGCAAAAGAGATTTAAGAGAGGTGCTGCTGATCTAGTACAGACCAATGGTCGAATTAGTGTTTATAAGTGGTAAAGAAGTTAAAAGCTAGGCCCCACCTATAAGAAGTAGTTCGTCAAAGGCCTTGTAGCACGTTTTGAGGTTGGCAGACCTCTTCATCAGACAGCTGGAAACATACTAGTGCTAACAGTGCAAGGAAATATGTGTTTTGTTCTTTTCTTGTCTTAATCTGCATTTTTCCTTGCACTAGTATGTTCCCAGCTGTCTGATGAAGAGGTCTGCCAACCTCGAAACGTGTTACATTGCTGGTTTTAATTAGACAAATAAAGCATCTTTGGGTTCTACACTACTGTACTTGATTGACAACAAGACCTTTGACCAATTACTACTTATAGAGTTCTAACTTTTAACTTCCTCACCAACTATGAAATTCAGATGTAGTTCAGATGCTGATTGCCCCCTTTTTTCAGTATTTGCTACGGCGCCTTTGGGGTTCTGGTTCCCCCACCCCCATCATCGTTACGGCCTGTTCACATCAGCATTGGACGTCACTAAAAAACAGAACAACATATTGTTGTATGCAACGCTAATCATCCTGTAAGGTGCCGGATGGACGGAAAGAAATCAAAAGGACTTCATTATAGTCAGGGAGGTCTGCTCGGCGCCATTTGTTTCTGTCATATCACAGCTCCGTTCGCCCAGTTGGGGCTGTTTTCCAGTTTGCACTTGGACTGGTCATTGTTTCAATCAACAAGTCCAGGTGGCAGCTGACAATCAGCAGAGATCTGCAGCATATGGGGTACGACTAGGGAAAAGTGATATGGAAAAAGACCTGGGGGTACTAGTGGATTGTAAATTAAACTGGAGGAACCAATGCCAGTCAGCTGCTGCAAAAGCAAATAAAGTCTTGGGGTGCATTAAAAGAGGTATAGGGGCGAGGGACGAGAACATTATTCTTCCACTATATAAGGCACTTGTCAGGCCTCACATGGAATACTGTGTACAGTTCTGGTCACCAGTGCTCAGGAAAGATGTTACAGTGCTGGAGGGGGTTCAAAGAAGGGCAACTAAACTAATACATGGAATGAAGGGACGGGAATACGCAGAGAGGCTATCAAAATTGGGATTATTCACCCTGGAAAAAAGACGGCTAAGGGGTGATCAAATAACTATGTGTAAATACATGAGGGGACAATACAAGGATCTCTGCCATGATCTGTTTATACCAAGGACTGCGACGGTAACAAGAGGGCATCCCCTACATCTAGAAGACAGCAGGTTTCATGGCCAACACAGAAAAGGGTTCTTTACCGTAAGAGCAGTGAGACTGTGGAACTCTCTGCCTGAGGATGTGGTGATGGCAAAATCCATAGAGGAGTTTAAGAGGGAACTAAATGTCTTTCTATAGCAGAAGGATATTACAGGATGTAGATTTTAGTTGACCAGAGGGATGTTGATCGGGTCTTACAGACAGGTAGGAACTATTAGAGGTTGATCCAGGGATTAGTCTGACTGCCATTATGGAGTCGGGAAGGAATTTTTTCCCCAATAGGGCTAATTGGCTTCTGCCTCTTGGGGTTTTTCTGCCTTCCTCTGGATCAACAAGGAGGTTAAATAGGCTGAACTAGATGGACATTGTCTTCATTCGGCCTAACATACTATGTTACTATGTATGTTACTATATACGGGCACCAACACAAAGACTTATCCTTCTATCCATGGATCTACCAATAACGTAACTGAGGCTCATATACTCCCTGACATAAATGTATGTATCATAGTGAACACATGGATTCTGCACAAGCTTTATCTGTCTTATGCTGACATCCGCTGGTAGAACAGGGAAATGCTGCTTTTACAAAATGCTATGCATTGGAGAATGGACAAAGTTATAAAATGTATCCCTATGCTGACGTTATTACATACACTGGCAGAAAGTGAAAGTGTTACAACCAGACGTACATAGTTGCAGAAAATGTATAAAAACTTGGATCAAATTCTACAAATTGTATCGAATACTTAACCCCTTGAGGTCATGGCCTATTTTGGCCCTGAGGCTGCAGAAATTTTTTGGGGCGATTTTCATCTCTACTTTTCAAAAGCCATAGCTTTGTCATTTTTCTGTCGACATGGCCATATGAGGGCTTGTTTTTTGCGCATAATGTATTGTAGAACTTTTATTAATTTTTTTTTGAGGGAAGGAAGAAAAAAAAACACAAAAATGTCATTTTTTTAAATTCTCTTTACAGTGTTAATACAGCAAAAAGGTCACAATCCATTTTTTTCTTGTGGGCTGGTACGATTACGATGATACCCCAATATTTTTTTTTGGCCTTCCACTTTGACAATAAAATCCCTTTTTTGGGAAATGTGGTATTTATTTTTACATTGTTGCATTCAAAGTCCAATAACTTTTTTTTCTATGATCGGAGATTTGTGAGAGCTTGTTTTTTTGGTAGCATTTTAAGTTATATATGGCTTTTTCATCACTCTGCATTTTTTGGAGAACAAATGAATAAAATAAGCATTTAACCTCTATTTTTTACTGTTTTTTCTTGCCATGCAGGACAAATAGGGTGTTCAATTTAATGTACAAGTCGATACAGTGATACCAAGTCTGGGATTAAAATAAATAAACATACATATATATATATATATATATATATATATATATATATATATATATATATATATATATATATATATAAAAAATGTTTTTTTTTCTTCATACAAACGGGCAGGTGTGCAAAAGTTGTCTTTTTTTTTACACTTTTTACATCCCTTTAGGGGACTTGCACCAGAAAATCCGTGATTGCTAAGATAATGCATTGCAGGACTTCTGTACTTAAATGCTTTATCACTTACAATAGCGATCATCAGTGTCTTGCGTCTGGTTGCCATGTCAACCCATGGGCCAATGACGCTTCCTTTGTGAACTTTTTGCATGCTGTGATGTACATTGATCGCATCATGTAGGGGGTTAACTGTAGGGATCGCTGTTGTCATAGATCCCCACTGTTGCAGCTATCAGTCGCAGCCGACTCTGGGTGTGGGCTCACTTTCACAAGATGTAAAATTACATCCTGTGGCAATAAAGTGTTAAAACTTGGGTGAAGTCAGTGTATTTGTATACAAATTATGGGGCCCTTGGTTATGCAAAATAAAAACATTAGAAAAATCATCTCAGCGATAATCGTTTTTGAGCTTTTACACAGGAGCAATCTTCGCTCAGTGACTGTAGGAAAAGCGGGCCATGGATCATTCCTGACTGTCCGCCTCCATTCACAGTAAACAGGCAGTTGTTCATACATAAACGATGGCCTGTTCACACGGGCCGAACCTTTGTTCAGTTTTTTGCATGTGTAAACTAAATGATAAACGAGCAGCGAACAGATTCTCATGTGTTGTTCAGTCGGGGCATTTATTTACACCGAACAGTAATCATTTAGATTACCATGGGATGCAGGTATCTGAATGATTTATCAGCCCTTTGTAAAAGGACCCCTAACTAATCCTGCAAAGTGGGAGTTACCACCACAAGCATTAAACCCTACTTCACTTTAGACCACCAGGGATATTACCAGGAATACTATCACTAACCTCTGATCCAGCTGGTGCAAAAATGAGTGATTTACATGTATAAAGCTGGCAAAGTAAATAAAACACTTTTTACATCCTAAGATACTAAAGAAAGCAGCAGAGGAAATTGCTGAGCCATTCACTATAATCTTTGAAAATTTCTGGAGAATAGGAGAAGTCCCAGAAGATTGGAAAATGGCAAATTTTGTCCCTATCTTCAAAAAAGGGAAGAAGGTGGATACAGGAAACTACAGGCCTGTGAGCCTGACTTCTGTAACAGGAAAGATCTTTGAGCAAATTATTAAACAGCATGTATGCAATTACTTGGATAAAAATGGAGTAATTAACCAGACCCAGCATGGGTTTGTAACAAACAAGTCATGCCAGACGAATCTAATTTCCTTCTATGACTGAATCACCGACTGAGTTGATTAGGGAAATGTGGTGGATATAGTATATATTGTCTTTAGTAAAGCATTTGACAAAGTATCTTATACCATACTTATTGAAAAAATGACCAAATATGGGTTTGACAAGGCAACTGTTAGGTAGATTCACAACTGGCTGAGTGATCGTACTCAAAGAGTGGTCATAAATGGCTGCACATCCAAGTGAAAGCATGTATCAAGTCGGATACCACAAGGCTCTGTCCTAGGCCCAGTGTTGTTCAACATTTTTATAAACAATCTGAAGGAGGAAATTGACGAGAAACTGATCACATTTGCCGACGACACAAAGCTAGGAGGGATGGCTAACACTAGAGAAGAGAGAGAGTATATTCAAAAAGATCTAGAAAAACTTGAACAGTGGGCGGCAACTAACAGAATGGTATTTAACAAGGATCAATGCAAAATCCTACATCTGGGCAAGGAAACTGAAAAAAAGGACATACAGAATGGGAGGAATGGGGCTAAGCAGCAGCACATGTGAAAAAGACTTAGGTATACTAATAGATCATAGACTGAACATGAGTCAACATTGTGATGCAGCAGCTAAAAAGGCAAACACAATTCAGGTATGTAATAAGAGAAGTTTAGAGTCTAGATCACGTGAGGTAATTATCCCCCTCTACTCTTCCTTAGTCAGACCTCATCTGGAATACTGTGTCCAGTTCTGGGCACTCCACTTTAAAAAAGACAGACAAACTGGAGCAGTGAACACTTACCAAAATGGTGAGTGGTCTGCAAATCATGTCCTATGAGGAATGGTTAAAGGATCTGTAAATGTTTAGCAAACAAGAAGGCTGAGAGGAGACTTAATAGCGGTGTACAAGTATTTGAAGGGCCGTCAAGGTGCAGAGGGATCAGCCCTATTTTCATTTGCACAAGGAAAGACTAGAAGCAATGGGATGAAACTGAAAGGGAGGGGACAAAAATTAGATATTAGAAAAAACTTTCTGCCAGTGAGGGTGATCAATGAGTGGAACAGGTTACCATGGGAGGTGGTGAGTTCTCCTTCAATGGAAGTGTTCAAACAAAGGCTAGACAAATATCTCTCCGGGATGATTTAGTGAATCCTGCACTGAGCAGGGGGTTGGACCCGATGACCCTGAAGGTCCCTTCAAACTCTACCATTCTATGATATGTTTCATGGGCAACAACATTTTGGAAACTCCTATTACAAAATCCTCACTTTACCCTTCATAGCATAGCTAAGCAAAAATTGGGGTTCCCTATTGCTGCTGCATGCTACTACCTCAGCAGTCATGGTGCACATTGGCACCAACAACAAAGTTAGTGGTCAATGGAGGACACTCAAAACAATTTCAGGGACCTAGTATCTAAACTTAGGGCGAGGACCTTCAAATGAGTTGTCTCAGAAATACTACCTGTACCACAAAACACAACAGAAAGGCAGCGGGAGCTCAGGGAGATAAACAAGTGGCTCCAGAGTTGATGTAAGAAGGAGGGCTTCCGTTTCCTGGAAAACTGGGCTGACTTTGCTGTCAGTTACAGGCTCTACAGTAGGGATCGGCTGAATCTCAATGGGGAGAGTACAGCTGTGCTGGGGAAGAAGATGACTAGAAGGTTGGAGGAGTGTTTAAACTAGGGACTAGGGAGGAGGGCAAAAAGAGTAATAGGGGGAAAGACAGTGCAGACAGTGACCTGGGACCAAGTATTGGGAATGGCGGTTGAGCAGTGGGAGGGGTTAGTACTGATAGAACAGCTAATAGGACCATACGTATCATAATGAATACAAAAATTAACAACAGTACAAATTGTATGGCAACGAATGCAAGAAATCTAATCAGTAAAGTGGGTAGGTAAGCTTGAAGCAAGAATGTCTGAAGACAATTACAACATAGTAGAAATAACTAAAACATGGCTTGATGATAAGTGTGATTGGGCGGTGAATGTACAAGATTGCAATGTGTTGTGAGAAACAAAAAAAGGGGAGAGGTATGTATATATGTTAAAAACTTCTTAATGCCAAAGTTACGAGAAGATAAAGGTGTAGGGGATGAACACGTGGAATCTCTGTGGGTAGAAATACAGGGAGGGAAAAATAACAAAATCCTGATAGGGGTTTTATATAGGCCACTAGAGATGAGCAAGCATGCTCGGTAAGGTGAATTACTCGAGCGAGCCTCGCTCATCATGAGTAACTGCCTTCTCCTCTGAGCGTGCTCAGGGGAAGGCGCTTTCTGAGAATCCTTACTGGCCTTCCAGGACATACAGTCCAACCAGCTGTCCAGCCAATCAGGTACAGGGGGCGTCACCCCCTGTCAATCTTAGCTCCACCAGGACTTCCTGGTGGTGTTAAGATACAATAATACTGTTGGGGGCTTGGGTAGAAAAATGGCAAATGAAGTTCAATATTGATAAATGTAAGGTTATGCAAATAAGCAGGAGAAACTGATGCCACCAATATACACCAAATGGGGTACTGCTAGGGAAAAGTGATATGGAAAAAGACCTGGGGGTACTAGTTGACTGTTGACCTAACTGGAACAATCAATGCCAATCAGCTGCTGCAAAAGCAAATAAAGTCTTGGGGTGCATTAAAAGAGGTATAGGGACAAGAACATTATTCTTTCACTATATAAGGCACTTGTCAGGCCTCCCATGGAATACTGTGTACAGTTCTGGACAATGCTGCTCAGGAAAGATGTTGCAGTGCTTGAGGGGGTACAAAGAAGGGCAACTAAATTAATAAACAGAATGAGAGGGCTGGAATACCCAGAGAGGCTACCCAAATTGGGATTATTCACCTTGGAAAAAAAAACGGTTAAGAGGCAAACAAACAACTATGTATAAATACATTATGGGACAATATAAGGATCTCTCCCATGATTTGTTTGTGTAGTGGCCCAGTACATGCTATCCTGGCTCCCTCCATAAGTGCCATACATGTAATGTCTTGTGTTGATGCGCTGTGCAAAACTGTCTTGTCATTCTGTTATGTGTATTGCACAGCTGCAGCAAATGAAGAGTTAAGTGTCTGCAAAAGTGTGGGTGATGCTTGCAATGTATGAATTTGTCTTGTCACGTGGTATAAGTGAGACTATAAATAGGAGTGTGTGAGAGTGGGAAAGAGATACTCCGTTTCTACTGGGTTCCTGAGAGAGATTGCCAACCACTTGGGGGTACCTTCAACTCCCATGTGTTAAAGAATGCAGGAGGAAGAGCGGTTCCTGACTACCTGTGTGACAGCAACCATGGCAGAGTGAGTCCCGAGAGAGAGAGAGAGAGAGTGAGTCCCGAGAGAGAGAGAGAGAGAGAGAGAGTGAGTCCCGAGAGAGAGAGAGAGAGAGAGAGTCCCGAGAGAGAGAGAGAGAGAGAGAGAGAGAGTGAGTCCCGAGAGAGAGAGAGAGAGAGAGTGAGTCCCGAGAGAGAGAGAGAGAGAGAGAGAGAGAGAGTCCCGAGAGAGAGAGAGAGAGAGAGAGAGAGAGAGTGAGTCCCGAGAGAGAGAGAGAGAGTGAGTCCCGAGAGAGAGAGAGAGAGAGTGAGTCCCGAGAGAGAGAGAGAGAGAGTGAGTCCAGAGAGAGAGAGAGAGAGAGTGAGTCCCGAGAGAGAGAGAGAGAGAGAGTGAGTCCCGAGAGAGAGAGAGAGAGAGAGAGAGAGTGAGTCCCGAGAGAGAGAGAGAGAGAGAGAGAGAGAGAGAGAGAGAGAGTGAGTCCCGAGAGAGAGAGAGAGAGAGAGAGTCCAGAGAGAGAGAGTCGAGAGAGTCGAGAGAGTCGAGAGAGTCGAGAGAGAGAGAGAGAGAGAGAGAGAGAGAGAACGTGAGCAAGAGAAGGTGCATCCAGTCAGACCTAGTGCAGAGGTTCTCTGTGATTATTTTTGCTACGTGGCTGTCCTGAAACCTGGGATCAACGCGTAAAGGTACACCCATTTGTTTTTCACATCTGGCTGTCCTGAAGTCTGGGATCACCGAGTGGAGGTACACCCATTTGCTTTTCCCATCTGACCGTCCTGAAGTCTGGGTGGAGATACTCCTAAGTGTACTGCTTTACCTGTACTGCTAATTCTGTGTAAACTGTACCATCTGCTGGAACTTCTGCTTAGTAAAGTTTTGCCAGGTCCTGACCATTCCCAGGGACCTGAGGTACATTACTTTTGTCTGCCGAAGGTCATACTGGTGGGTAAAGGAACAGTGGCATCTGCTATCCCTGTTCTCCAGTTTATTGGGCATCCCTATCCTAGGGGTGTCCGGAAGAGGCCGAGCGCTGCTCTAGCCAAGGTTACGTGTGTCACTCCGGGAGGGAGCCTGGTAAGTGCCACCATGACAAGTGACCACTCTACCCTCCCAGCTCCTCAACGTGTGCCTTGTGTCTAGGGTCACCCTACGGGATGCTGAATTTGTACCCAGAACTGTGACAGTAACAAGTAGGCATCTTCTGCCATTAAATGAAAGAAAGTTTCATCACCAACACAGAAAGGAGTTCTTTACTGTAAGAGCAGTGAGACTGTGTAACTCTCTGCCTGAGGACGTAGTGATGGCAAAACCAATAGAGGAGTTAAAGAGGGGACTAGATGCCTTTCTAGAGTGCTATAATATTACAGGATATAGACATTAAATAACCAGCGGGGTTGATGATCCGGGTCTTGGAGTCAGGTAGAAATTTTCAAATGTTGATCCAGGAATTATTCTGACTGCCATTATGGAGTTGGGAAGGAATTATTTCCTCCAAAAAGGCTAATTGGCTTCTGAAACAGGGTCTGAAACAGGCTGAACTAGATGGACGTTGTCTCCCTTCAACCTAACATACTATGTTACTAAGTAGAAGAGGAGGGCAGCATGACACTCATATAGGAGGAGGATGGGGTCTACTTAGGCTGCTGCTCACCCATATTAGCTCCCATGGACCACCCTTTGAGTATATAGTGATACACTTGTGACTAACTGAAGACTAGTGTGGATGGATCATCCCTATGGGTCAGTACAAGTAAATCATAGGGGAAGGGGGGAGGGTTCAAAGTTTCTGCGGCACTTATTAACTAACACAGGTCAGGATTTGTATCACAGGAGGAACTTGATTTCTATAATTATGTAACTTGTTGATTAGCATATACTCACTTTCATGAGAATGTCATTTCCTATTGCAAAATTGCACATAGTTCCAAAGACAGAAAGTATAATGCGGTAACCTGTGTCGCAGTCATTGTAGAAGAATGTCACAACTCTGCTGACAACGAGTCACTATGTGAAATGTGCAATGCTCAATAGGCAAAAAGCCGCCATCTATCTATAGATGGGGGTGCGACGCAGGATTCAGGATACGATGCAGCCGATGGAGTAGCCAAGGTTTATTTATTGATAGAGAAATAGAAATGAATTTTATAAACCAGATCAAAAACTGGCTTTCTGCTGTGGTTTTTGGCGTGGATCCGCACCTAAAATTTGCCCTGCCAATGGGCAAAATCCGCTTGTGGAATTCTTAAGCGGGAAATCACATTTCAGCGAATTTCCACATTAGGAAGTGACATATCACTTCTTGATGCAGTAGCTACTTAAGTTAGAGTGGTACAACACAGTAAATTCTGCATGCAGATCCGTGCCAAAGTTGGGTATTTGACGCGGTTTTCAGTTGCAGAATTTGCCACAGAAAATTACGTGGCGATTCTGCAGTGTGAACTTACACTAGTAGTATAGCAATAATGGTTACGTAATTAAAGGAAGTCTGTCAGCTAATTGTTGTCTATTAAACTCAATATACCGACACAGTGCGGCATAGTGCTTTATTTACAGTACTGGGCTCCCTATATGGAAAGAGAAGGCTTATTGGCCCCCTAAGGCTCCTGGGTCCAGGTGCAACTGCATCACCCATTGTTATGCCCCTGGTGTGAAGCCTTCTGTGGCTTTTTCTATAAATGGAAGCCACAGTGCACGGAGGTAATGGTGCTGTTTTTACTATCACTTAGTTGCTCATATATCGGTATATTGAGTAAAGTGTGATTTTAAGAGAAACTAAGTAATCTTGTAGATATGATACCTTTTAATGGCTAACAAAAATACATGATGTTATAGCGAGCTTTCAAACCTCTCAGGGTATTTCCTCAGGCTTAATAAAACAAATCTATAGACTTATTTATATAAAACATATACACATGATCATATGGGAGGGTACAGACATGTGAACCTAATTTGTACTCAGATAAATACCAGAGACAGGATAAAAGGGCACAGGTGTTTTGTGATTAATAGCACTTAGACAAATACCAGGGAGGGTTGAGCATAACAGTAAATAATTAGTCCAGTGACAAGGAATGTGAAAGTTTATAGTGTCTAAATTGATGTTAGGGGGTCACCACCAGGTCAACATGTTACCTCTGCTCTGGGTTTCTGATATCTTATATTGAGTTTAATATGCAAAAATTAGCTGCAGCCGTTCTGAGGTTCCCACCTTGCTTTCAGGCCAGACCAGGGTTTAGCAGTATTCCTACCTCTCCTGGAGCTAAGGGGTGTGGTGATTGCAAGAGTAATGCAGTCCTCACCTGGTGCTGAGTAGCTCTGCTTCTATTTAAGCAGTGCTAGTATTGAACCCTGTGCTGGTCAATGCTTCAGTTACCGCTGGACAGCTGCTGAGGAACACATCCTGGCTGAAGCTCCTCCGTGCTAGCTAAGTTCTTGTTTCTGCTTTGTTTGGTTTTCTGTTTCCCTTTCTTTTGTTCTAGGGCTCCCTGATAGGGAATTGTCAGTGGCCCAGGCACGCGTGCGGGTCCGCACCTATCGGAGCAAACGGCCCGCAGAGTAGGCAGGGCCCCCTCCCGGGTTAGGGGTTTAAAGGGAGAGGACTTCCCGTAGTTTTATGTTTCCTTTGCACAGTTGTGCCTTTTCCTTTGTTTTGGAGCTTGCACTCCCGGTGGGACGCAACACCAGGCTTCTTTTAAATCTTTTACTTAGAATCACTTGTCGCTTACAAGGCCTCAGATATGGCCTTTCATGGCTTCTGCTTCGAGTTGTTTGCAATTCTCATTCCAGTCCATTCACTTGTCTTTTCTTGCCGCTCGCTGAAAATCGGCATTTAGTTGCCCGAACTTCATCTTTGTTGCCGGACATCTTTGCTGCTCTTCTTTTATCAGCTATTCTGAGGATTTGCTCGGACAACCAGTAGCAGCATTTTCCCTGCTTCTTATAGGTGAGATGCTTAGCGGCTATTTCCATACCTGTGGACTGTAAATCTGGCCATAGTTCCTCTGGATGCTTTTTTGATGTGTCAAGCAGGTTGAATCGGTTTACTACCTCAATAGTGTAGGATTGGGGGATTTTAGAGGTGTCAAATTTTCTCAATGGAGCAACTTTCTTATTGCTATGGAATTAGATCTTGATCTTAGCTGCAAGGAGTTCATGATCAATGCCGCAGTCGGAGCCAGGAAAGGTTTTTATTGCAATGACTTAACTTTGCCAATGATGATTACACAGGATATAATCAATCTGATTTCAATGGAGGCCGTTGGGGGATGTCCACGTGTATAGTCGGCGTTTTGGTTGCATAAACCATGTGTTTGTTATCCTGAGATAATTTTCTTGGCAGAACTGTAACAGGCGATCACCGGCTTCATTTCTTACACCAAGCCCAAATCTTCCTGTGATGTTTGCTTCTAGATGGCTGCCTACTTTGAAATTAAAGTCACCCATAAAGTAAATGATGTCCTTATTTGGCACTTTGTTTAGTGTTTTCTGGACGTTGGCATAAAACCTTCAATGGTTTCCTCATCGGCATAGACCTGTAAGATGGAGATGTTCACTGGCTTACCACGTATCCGGATAGCAATGATACAGTCGGTAATATTGTACTTTGACGCCACAGGAACTGGTGGGTTTGCCAGAGGAGAAGGCTATTTGACAGCGAGGTGACGCCATCTGTATGTGATAGGCTGCTGTCGTGTCTCCACTTTTTCGGGCTTCACAGCTCCTGGTAGTGTGCACTTCTGCCACTCACAGATCGCTTATTGGAGTGTTCCGCTGTGCTGCCCCCACTGTCAATCTAACCTGTGTTGGCCTCCACTCTCACTGTAGCCGCCGACGGTGGACGCCGCTGCCACTGTCCCCGCTACAGGTTGGATATGGTGCAGATCCCGTAATGCCACAGGTATACTCCCCAATGGAGCTACCATGTGCAGCGGCACCACTGCTCCTGCCCCCGCTGTCACAGTATCCACCGCCGCCTTAGCAGATGTGCTCTGAGTGTGGGCGACGGCGGAATCCCATCTCCTCTTACAAACTCCCGGAGCCGCTCTCACACTGCACACCATCTGCATGTCAGCGAAGACCCCAGGACTCAGTGGCCGGCCAGAGAGGTGCAGCACAGCAGGGAAAAGTGAGGCAGGAGTCATGATTGACTGCGAGGACCTGTGAGTCGGAGCACGGGGGAGTGTGCCCTGCAGCCAATTAGAAACAGGGGGCATCATCTGGCTGTCAACCAGCCTTCCCCTTCTGCACACCCACCAGTTCCGGTGGTGTTAAGGTATAATAACACTGATACAGTCGCTGATGGCTCTAAAACTTACTACTGCCTTTGAGGTTCGCTTGTTTGTAATAAAGGCTACACCATTCATCTTAACATCCTTGTGTCCGGCATAGTGCAGTGTGAAGTCATCGGACTGAAAATATCCATTACCTGTCCAGTTTGGACCAGACATTTTGGTGCTCTCTTTTTGAAGTCCAGTACTCCCTAGGAATTTTTTTCACCTTCAGTCCTCTCCGAGGCAGCAATAGTGGTGAGACCCTTCTATATTTAATCTACCTATCACCCCAGAAAAGGGGGAGACCTTCCACACCCCTAGAAGAGCTGGCAAGTCTTCCAGGCACTGGATGTGCAGGGGTGTCATTGGCAATGATGGATTTAGGGTTGGGGGGGGGGGGTGATTGTCTCCATCACATGGGGGGTCTGCGCAGTCACACTACTTGCTCTATGCACTCCTTCACTTCCTCCGCACGCTGTGCAGCATCTTCATTGGCATCTAGATGAATCCTCCTCCTCTGCACTGACTCTTCCATATACTGCAGCACAAAGAGCCAGGATAAGGATTTGTATAGAAAAACATGTCCAAAAATAAATGCCATACATAGAGCATGATGCTTTTTGAAAAACACTGACCCAAAAAATGCACAAAAACACCGCAAATCAAAATGCATTGTCTAGTGTTTTATATTTCAATATGGTCTTTAAAAGTATCAGTGTTTCTAGTCCCAGAAAGACTTTGAAAAAGACTACGAAAAGCATTGCCCGTGAAACAAACCTAAAGGTGTTGTACAAGATTTAAAAAAGTTTCTTTCTTCCAGAGACAGCGCCTCACCTGTCCATGGGTTAAATCTGGTACTGCAGCTCAGCTTGGTTGAATCTGGTAAAGTTGCAATTCTTGAACACAACCTGCGGAAAGGCGCAGAGTATAATGGTTCATGGGGTGAAAAACCAACAGTGTCCACCAGATGGCGCAGCGGTGTCTTGTTTAATCAGCCAGCATCTCCAGGAGAGGCTGGTAGTAGCAGTCATGATGTATACCTACCTATCTTGGTGCACCAACCTGGAGAGCACACAGGAGTTTATAAAGTCCTCTTCTGGGTATTTGTCTCCTGTCTATAATACAAAATATAAAGGAATTCTAATTACCGGTACTTGTGATGCCGCTGATTATCCCTCACTTGTATTTGGGAAACGTCGTGTGTATTCATCATAACTTCCTCAGCGCGGCATGGGTTCCTGGGGGCCTCGGTACATGGATTTAAATTTTGTGGCCCCTGTAAGAGAGAGGAAAACCCAATTGCAAAGTTGAAGAGTAAAGGCCCATTTAGACACAACGATTATCACTCAAATTTGCTCAAAAGCTGTCTTTTGAGCGATAATCGTATCTAAACATGCTCCAATCATGCACTGTTCATTCATCGCTGATTTTTAGCAAGCTAACAGTCAGCGATGAGCCTTATCAGCGCCACACTCTGAGTTCTCAGCGGGATACCAGCATTCTTTCAGCTGGTATCCCGCACGGACCTCTCATCAATAGCTCCGAGAACACAGCAGCTGTATACAGAAGACAGCGCTCTTGCTGTCTTCTGCATACAGCGGGAGCCTTCATTTATACACTAATAAGCTCTTAAGTAGCTAGTTAGCTACTTAAGAGCTTATGTAAAGTGATCGCTCAAAACTGTCACTCAAACTACCTTTTGAGCAATCATCTTGCCGTGTAAATGCACATTAGGGCTTATTTCCATGAGCGTATATTGGCCGGGATTTTCATGGCTGACTGATATATACGCTACCATCTGGGTCATAGAAGCTCGTGAACAGGCGCACAAATCTACCGTTTGTGTGCCTATTCACATGGCATGGGCCCCGGAGCATATATGCCAAGGTCACCATGCCGTTGTTTCTTTCCCCTCCCTCCCCCCCCCCCCCCCCCCGCAGGCTGACCTCTGCTCCCCTCCCCGCTCGTTCTTTGAAATGGGGTCTGCACATTTGCGCACCTCTCATAGACCTCTAAGGGCTTCTTTAGCGTGCGAATGCGTACAACATAGAGCAGGACCTATTCCTTTGTGCCTGTGAGAAACGCGCATGTAAAAAAGAGAAATGAGAATGAATCCATTGGAATTAATGGTTTTGTGCTCCGTGTTTTGCAGGCGGGATCTTCCACCCAAAAGTGCGCTAAATTACGATCGTCTGAAGGAGCCGCGGTCCATTGGGACCGCGGCTATGACTGAAGTAAGGAAAGTGTACTGGAAGTGGTCTTGCCAGGTACTTTTAGGTACATTTCACGTATGGATGTTTCTACAAGACCATGTGGGAAACTCCACACTAATATTGGCACAGCTCCATGCTGATTTTAATGTGGAATTGAGGGCTTATTCAGACGAGCGTATGTGCAAACATATTTGTGCAGTATCAAAGTTGTTTTGCCCATGCAGAGCCTGTTCACGTATGTGCGCAACATCCTCCTCCCGCCCTGATTTAAAAGGCTTTTTAATCTAACGGCGTCCAATCACGGGATTGTGCCGGGTATTGCGCATCTCCCTTACCACTTCAATGGGACCTTTGCTGCGCAAATACGCTGCCAGGGCTCCTTCACACAAGCGTTTTACAAGGGCTATTTTGCTGCAATAACATGCCAGCTGAAAATCGCGCCCATTTGAAGCCTTGGATTCCAATGCACTTGTTCAGATGGGCGATTTTTTTGGTGTGTAAAATCGTCAGACCGCTTTTACGCTGACAGGAAAAGATAGGCCGGAATATACTGACCAGTCCCATAGACTCCTATGGGAGCTGCTGGAAAAGAGAGATGGGAGGGAGTTAGCGCACTAGCTCTACTAAGCTCCAGCCCCCTCCAGCACCCTCCAGCACCCTCCCCTTGCCAGCAGCCGGCAAGGCACAGAGAGGGGGCGGGAGTTTAACACACTAGATCCCGCTCCATTCCGTCCCCTCCCTTTCCCTGCAGTCAGCAGGTGGCGGAGAGTGGGAGAGAGTTTAGCAAAACCGCTGCTGAAATCCCTCCTATCTCCCTTTTTAACAGAGCTAAACTCTCTTCCCCTGCCCAACAGTATTTTGGCCTACGGCGTATACACACATCGCAGCCTGGCAGTCTGAATGGTTAAAACGCAGGATGCAGTCGTAACTTGGTAGTGGCTGTCACTCGTTTACGCAATTTCCATCCATGATGCAGACACGACATGAGCAGACGAAAATCGCAGCACCCATGTGAAGGAGCCCAAAGATAGAGTACGTCCTTTTTTTGTGCGCGCAAAAAATCTTTAATGAGAATGAACCCATTGATATTAATAGGTTCTATTCTATGCGAACTGCGTGCAAATATATCCGCCTAAAGAAGGCTTGAAAATGGCAAAATTCTGCCTTGAATCCCACATCAAACACCACATTCAGCCCTGCGGATTTTGGTGTGCAATTTTCTGTATGCCAAATTCCACTATGACGAGCCACGTCCTCGAACCGCTTGTCGATCAGAGCTCGCTTAATTGTCTTTTACACATGCATGGCATTTTAATCATTAGCACAGATCTGCCCTTTTGATCCCGGCTTGGCTGAGAGCTTTCCCAACAAATTTGTGTTTACTTCACCTCTTGTCCTACTCTGGGAGGTTTTGGGAGCCAGATGGTAACAGAAGCTGAGTGGCTCAACCCCCTGACTAAGGCCCAAAGTCCATGTGCGCATTTTAATTATAATATCTGCTTGTCTCCCGCGTTGGAGATCCGCAGCTCGAGAAGCCCAAAGGAATGCATTAGCAACCGCAGGGCAAATAAATGCATGCGGATGTGATTTTTTTCCCCAGCATCCGGATCACAGACACGGGAAGAAATCACAGCATGCTCCATTTTCCTGCAGATCTCCCGCACGGACGGCTGCCGCAGCTTCCATTGAAAGCAATGGAAGCCGTCCGGATCCGCGGCGCACCTGCAGCTGTCATTGTGCTGTGCCACCGACCTGCGGGAGAGCAATAGATTAAAAAAAAACTGCACAGCGCACAGCCCACCAATCTGCAGCGTCCGGACTGGTGGGTATAATAACATTTGGGGCCTCATGGAGGCAGGCACGGATGGAAACCGCTGCGGGATTCCACCTTGCGTGCCCGTGAACATGAGGCCTAATGGAACCCTGTTGCCCGACAGCATCTGTGTCATATTATCTCCACTTAAAATCGGTTTCTACATGTCTTATTGAAATATGATTTATAATTCCATGTAACGTAAGGCATGCACTTTGTATGGCGTTTCCATATTATTGTCCACCCACTTGTATATTGCACACGTAAATCTTCATATCCAAGCTACAGGGGTGCAGAATTTGCACTTGGACTTGGGAGCATGAGGGGAACCAAATGATCCCTTTATCCCATATGAGACCACTATCATAAATGACACAGCTGGGAGCCTTGTTACAGATTTTGCATTGGGGCCTAGAAGGTTCACGTTATGCATGTAAGGTGACCAGATTTTCCCAGGGTCAAACTGGGATAAAGGGGTGTGGTCAGGGGCGTGGCTTATCACGGCGTATGATTTTTTTTTTACCTCCGACATTGTAAAAAGTACAGGGCCATTTAAAGACAGGGAGCAAAAACCAGTCTAAATCTGGAAATTAGCCGCGTACCCGAAACTGATTTTATACTATGTGGCACTGCCATCAGTGTATGTATATGGCAGCGGCACCAGTGAGGGATTACCAGCTGGGGAGCTGCAGCACACTGGCTGCTAATCACTTTAATGGTATCCCCACATCCCCAAAGTGGGAGAAATGGCTGCCCTGCTTGGGACCCTGGAAAAGCGGGACAGAGGGTACCAAAGCGGGACTATCCTACCTATATCAGGATGTCTGGTCACTTTATAGACTTAAATAGATGAGTGGGATACGCTGGTTAATTATTAAGGATGAGCGAGTATACTCGCTAAGGCACTACTCGTTCGAGTAATGTGCCTTAGATGAGTATCTCCCTGCTCGTCCATAAAGATTCGGGGACCGCCGCGGCTGACAGGTGAGTCGCGGCGGGGAGCAGGGGAGAGCGGGCGGGAGAGAGGGAGAGAGAGATCTCCCCTCCGTTTTTTCCCGCTCTCTCCCGCAGCTCCCCGCCCCGTGGCGGCCCCTGAATCTTTAGGGACGAGCAGGGAGATACTCGTCTAAGGCACATTACTCGGACGAGTAGTGCCATAGCGAGTATACTCGCTCATGCTTATTAATTATCAATGACTTAATTACCAGGTTTTTTTTGTGCCTGTTTTTTTTCAGCAGGTACAGATCAATAGGACCGGCCATATCTTGTGCATGTTTGCGCATCAAAGAGCCCCATAGAAGTCTATGGGAGGTGCGCAAGCATGCACATCTGCCCATGCGGGTAGCGCAGCGCATACCTGCAATAACCGCCACCATGTTATGCAAATTAGCCTTTTATATCAGAGTGCGGTGATTTCCCTGCTTGTATGAACGAATAGTGCCTGCGCAAATACGCTCCGTTATTGCACAGGCACGAGCGTTAAATATACTCATTCACTGCGCAGGAGTGAGCGTATTACGTTACACGCTTGTCTGTCGAGGCCCTAAACCTGGCTATATCCTGTACACAACCTCTCCTTTACTGGCTCAGTCTAAATAAAAGGACTTGTAATGCCATATTCACTTTACTGCGCCAGTTTACAGCCCCCAACAGTAACTTGCACCATGACCGCTTGTTTATAGGACCCTCCTAACATTTCACACCTCACTGTAAACCCCCATTGTAGATAAATTCCTCCATAATGTCCACAGAAGCATCTCCACCCGCTACATCCAGATCTGCGCTGGCGAGGGCGCTGCCCATTGTAACCTATGGAGATGCACATCATGTATCTGGATGATGGACACTTATTGAATGCAGCAGAAAATGACCCTCACAGGCTTTATTATTCCTCTCATCAGTACAATTTATGGGTTATTCCTTCACCGCCTTTATTTCAATTTCTACACAATTGCAAGTTTTCTAAAACTCCAGAAGTTTCCGATGAACTATGGGCACCGCTGCCAACCCAGACATAAAGTGCCATCCCTGCCCCATCTACTAATAATGTGGCATTAGAAGAACCAGCCATGAATTTCCCCGTTTTATTGGGCACTAGACCATCACTAATGGTGCCCACATCACTGTGTATATGGCAGAGCAGGGTACTGGCAAGCAAAGTGCTGGCAAGCAGGGTACTGGCAGCTTCCCTGACCTTTGACCTTCACTCGGCCAACTGCCATTTCCTTTCAACTGACGACGGCAGCGGTTGGATTGAAGACTACAAGATAATGAAAAATGGCGTCCAATGGACACGGAGGAGAAAGCAAAAAGAGAAAGAGAGATGACAGCGTGAGTGGACTCACGGAAATAAAGAAGAGGAGGAGCGGAGAGGATGAGCCTGAGGATGAGGGGCCAAGACCGGGCACCAGCCAGGACCTTGTACCACCACACCAAAGCTTTGACATCAGTCGCTTCACTGCCCTACAGATCTTGGGCAGAGGAAGCTTCAGCAAGGTAAGTTCTAGAACTTTGTATTTTCGGGTTGGGGCGCAGCGAGGGCTCCTTCACACGGGGGGATGCTTCATTAGTATTTTTTAAGCTAAAATTTAAATCTTTCCATTCTACTTCCCCTGGACTTTCCACTTTTGCTTTTGCCCCACAAAATATTGATTAAACATACTGATGTGTGAATGACACTTCTTTAAAGGGGGGAGCTATTGGGGTTCCCTATCACTGCTGGGACAATTATTGGGGGTCACTATCTCTGCTGGGGCAAATATTGGGGGTCATTATCACTGCTGGGGCATTTATTGGGGTCACTACCACTGCTGTGGCAATTATTGGGGGACACTCCTACTGCTGGGGCAATTATTGGGGGTCACCATCTCTGCTGGGGCAACTATTGTGGGTCACTATTACTGCTGGGGCAATTATTGGGTGTCACCATTAATGTTGGGGCAATTATTGGGGGTCACTATCTCTGCTGGGGCAATAATTGAAGGGTCACTCTTACTGCTGGGGCAATTATTGCGGGTCACTATCTGTTGGTGCAACTATTGGGGTCACTATCTTTGCTGGGGCAACTATTGGCGGTCAATCTTACTGCTGGATGCAAAAAAGAAGAAAACGATCCAGCGCTCCAAAGCAAAGGAAAGGAAACCTTATTAACTAGTAAAACTAGAAAGTTCCTTAAGTATCAAAACATAAAATGTCTTTTTATTTGCAGATATGTCCGACGCGTTTCGTTGCCTATAGCGATTTTTTTCAAGTGCCACTTGAAAAAGTCGCTATAGGCGACGAAACGCGTCGGACATATCTGCAAATAAAAAGACATTTTATGTTTTGATACTTAAGGAACTTTCTAGTTTTACTAGTTAATAAGGTTTCCTTTCCTTTGGAGCGCTGGATCGTTTTCTTCTTTTTTGCATACTGTTTTATCAGTCGCACCCCTGTTCAGGGGATGTGACAGATCCCTGCCTGCTCTTTTTGCATCATCACCTTATTTCCGGATGGGAGAAAGGAGGGTGTACCTTTTATACAACGCCTACCAGGACGTGGAGGTGTTAGGTGGTGGGTCCCTTGTATAGAGGCCCATCCACCTTCACCGGGTAAGTCCCCAGCTTTCTGTTTTATTCTATTGTGATATAAATATTGCATTCCAGTGGGTGGAGCGCCGTCTCTCATCAGTATTTTATTTTATTAATCTTACTGCTGGGACAATTATTGGGCGTCACTCTTACGGCTGGGGCAATTATTGTGGGTCACAATCTCTGCTAGTGCAACTATTGGGGTTACCATTACTGCTGGGGCAACTATTGGGTGTCTCTCTTACTACTGGGGCAAGTAATAGGGGTCGCTATTTCTGCTGGGTCAATTATTGGGGGTCGCTGTCACTGCTGGGGCAATTATTGGGGTCAATATTACTGCTTGGGGAATTATTAAAGGTCACTATGTCTGCTGGGGCAACCATTGGGGATCACTATCTCTGCTAAACCAATAATTTTGGGTCACTTTCTCTGCTGGGGCAATTAATTATGGTCAGTCTTACTGCTGGGTCAACTATTGGAGGTCACAATCCTGCTGGGGCAATTTCAAAGGTTATTATCACTGCTGGGGTAATTATTGTGGGTCACAATTTTTGCTGGGGCAATTATTGGGATCACTCTTACTGCTGGGACAAATATTGTGGGTCATTATCTCTCCTGGGGCAATTATTGGGGGTCGCTATCACTGCTGGGGCAATTATTGGGATCACTCTTATTGCTGGGACAAATATTGCGGGTCACTATCTCTGCTGAGGCAATTATTGGAGGTCACTCCTACTGCTGGGGCAATTATTGGGGTCATTATTACTACTGGGGTAACTATTGGGGGTCACTCTTACTGCTTGGTCAATAATTGGAGGTCACTGTCCCTGCTGGGGTAACTATTGGGGGTCACTCTTACTGCTAAAGCAATTGTTGGGGTTCATAATCTCTGCTGGGCATCTATTGGGGGTCACTATCTGTGCTGGGGTAAATATTGGGGGTCACTCTTACTGCTGAAGCAAATATTGGGGTTCACAATCTCTGCTGAGGCAGCTATTGGGATTCCCTATTGCTGGGACGATTATTGGGGGGTTCACTATCTCTGCTGGGGCAAATATTGGGGGTCATTATCACTGCTGGGTCAATTATTGGGGGTCACTCTCTCTGCTGGGGAAACTATTAGAAGGTCACTATCACTTCTAAGGCAATTAGTGGGGGACACTATCTGCTGGGACAACTATTGGGGGGGTCACTATCACTTCTGGGGCAAATATTGGGGGTCACTATTACTGCTGTTGCAATTACACGGGGTCACTATCTCTGGTAAAGTCGAGGCAGTCCAAGATTTCACCTTCCTTGGATCCAAAATCTTGACCTGAGATCAAAAGGCGGATTACACTTGGTAGGAATGCAATGCGAGGAATGGAAAAGATCTGGAAAAGCAAGGATATTAGCATGGCAACAAAAACCAGACTGGTCAATGCAACCGTCTTTCCCACAACTACGTACGTCGGGCACACAGGAAAACAGACAGAAGGGAAATGCGTTTGATCTCTGGTGCTGGAGGAGAATGCCACGGGTACCTTGAACCGCCATGACAATGAACAAGGTAGTGTTAGACCGCGCCAAACCGAAAATATCACTAGAGAGCAAAATTATCAAACAGCAGCCACTCGATGCTTGCGAACTCACTGTAAACAGTACTGATACTTGGCAAGGTCAGTGGGAAGAGAAGATCAGGACGACAAAGAACAAGATGGCTAGATACAATCAAGGCCACCATTAACATGTCAACCGCCGAACTGAAAGAAGCCGTGAAAGACAGGAATGCGTGGAGAACATTGATCCATGGAGTGACCGAAGGCCAAATGCAACTGAATGCTTAATCATTATTATATGACTCCATTCATAAGACTGTGGCTCTTATTTGTGCGTCTCGCAAAGCACAAATCTTGCACAATTTGAAAGCGGCCCATTGTTAAATCCCTCATGCAATAAATGTATATGATTTTCCCTTCTGGCCGCGGTCAGTGATTATTTCCTATTTGTTTTCTTGAGGTGGTCCTGGCATCATTCCCCGAAAGAAACACCTTCATGGCCATCAAGATCGTCAACAAAGCAAGAAGCGAAGAGCACATCTTAATGAGAGAGCAGCGGATACTCCTGAAGGCCCAAGACTGCCCTTTCATCTGTCACCTGTATGCCGCACAGCAGTCTGCAGACCGCGTCTACTTTATCACAGAGTATCTGCTTGGAGGAAGCCTAGGAGCAATGATCAAAATGTGCGGCAGCTTGGACATCAACCATATGAGGTGAGTAAATGACTAATCAGGGGTTGGGGGGGGGGGGGGACTGAGGGTGACATGACAGATACAGAAGAGTGGAAAGCGTACAGGCTGCCATAAACAGCGCCTCTTCTCTTCTGGTGGTGACCGACACTTTGATGGTGACATCATGTCAGCGGACTGATTTCATGTCATTGATACTACACTCTTCTCTCAGATTCTACACAGCAGAGATAGCATGCGGCCTCCAGTTCCTGCACCAACGCGGCATCGTCCATCGGTAAGCAGAACTTGTCCACATTTCTCTTTTTCCTTGCCATGGGTTCCAGATTTTCCTAGAGTCCTGAATTAGGACTGGTTTTGCTGCAGTACATATCTAAGACCTATGTATCGCTGAACAGATTAAGATCTTTCTTTTTTCATTGCAGTGACATAAAGCCAGACAACATCATGCTGGACAGATCTGGACACATCCGCCTGATAGACCTGGGGCTGGCCCAAGACGGCGTCACCTCCTCTAACAAGATCAGTGGAGTGACGGGCACACTTCAATTCATGGCCCCAGAGGTGCTTCTTGAAGAGGACTATGACACAGCAGTTGACTGGTGGAGCCTCGGGATTGTCGTATCCTGGATGGCGGCAGGACAGTCACCTTTCTATTATGGCTCCATCAGAAGAAAGGCCATCAAAGCCATCACCAGAAAAGAGCCAAGATTCCCACCTTGGCTTGATGCTGATGTGAAGCATCTTCTGGAAAGACTGCTACGTAAGAAGCCTGAGGAGAGGCTGGGTGTCTACAGGAACATCCGAGGTCACCATTTCTTCGACACCATAGATTGGGAGGTGCTGGAACTGAAAAGAGCACGGCCGCCGTTTAAACCATTCAGGAAAATTCTGGAAAATCGAGACATACTGTGGCTGGAGGATAAGACACCCCTTCACCCCATGGACGGATTCTCGTACACTTCACCAAGCTGGACCCGGTAAGATCTTCCTCCTCTAGGGATGATGTTCTTCAGGCAGACCTCTGTGTTCATCATCAGTGTTCCTATGGTGTCAGAAAGCACAGGAGGTCATATAATAACCCTGCTTCAGGTCACCATGTCTGGTCCGCAGTCTTCTCCCTCCTCGGCTCCATTATTATTGCTTCTGTAATAACTATGTCTCTTCTTCTTCTTAGGATGATGAGAAGAATCCGATTGTGAAGGAAGCCACAACCATCTGGTAAGTACCTTCTATACCCACCTACACATACATATCTCTACACCTATACACACAGGACACCTACCATTATACTCATACACTGTAGCAGAACTTACATACTCTAAAAAATGTAATATATAAAACATTTCCTCTAAAATAGTAAAAGTCTTTGGGGAAAATATATTAACACCAGCATTTATCTGTGTGCCTACACAGCCATGTGCACCAGGCCTGATCCGGCATAAATTTCTTCCTTGCGCCAAATATTTATATTTTTATGCCAGAATCTGGCATAAAATGTTCTGTAATTTTCCCCCTTTGAGTCATCCCCTTCTGAGATTTTGTTGACAAGCAATATGGCCTCCATTGTGGCTTCAACAATCACAGAACTGCTAATAACTTATGGTAAAGACATAGTTGCAGAAAATAACTGTGTATCAGATACAAATCAGATCCTGATACAAGTTGTCATGTAACAGTAGTTCACTTTCTTGTAGGCTCAGCCCGCACCAACTGTCTCCTGAACCCGTCACTGCTGCTGTAGAAGAGCTCGGCTTAGCAATGACATCCTCTCTCCACCATCTGTATCTTGCATGCTACTATCAGCAACCTGAACGTTGACCACCTCTGGCTGACATCGGACATCATCCTCTCCTGAAGACCTACTACACCCCCAGGAGCGGCCTGTGCTTGATTGGTAGCTGGTGAGTTCAGGAAAAATAGCCCGAGTGACTATTATCCCTGAACTCCTGGTTACTAGTAAGATCTCGGCACAGGCCGGGTAAGTAGCTTACACCATATACATGAAAGTTAGACACAAGTGTAGGTACAAACACATACATAGACACAAGAACACACACAGATAGGTATAGATGTCAGCTTTGATCCTGGGACTTGCTCTGATCGCCATATTTGGGGTCAGGAAGGAATTTTTCCAACTTGAGGACAATTGGCTCATACCTCAAGGTGGTTTTTGCCTTCCTCTGGATCAACTCACAGCCTTAAATAGGGTTAGCTTTTATTTATAAGGAAACCGCCACATAAATAATATAATATAAACATAAAGAAACACAAAGTTTAGCTGACATCACATACACTAGGGAGGTGAGCTGCTGGCGTTTGATCCTGAGATTTATTCTGGTTGCCATATTTGGGATCAGGAAGGAATTTTCCCCCCTTGAAACAGGATGATTGGCTCTTTCCTCAAGGGGGTTTTCGCCTTCCTCTGGATCAACACAGTCTATAAATAGGTTCAGTTCAACACACTTTATATTTCCCACAAACATTAAATGGTAAGAGATTCATGAAAACAATAATACCGTTTAAAAAGTCAGATAGGTCAGATGTCGGCTTTGATCCAGGGACTTGTTCCGATCGCCATATTTGGGGTCAGGAAGGAATTTTTCCCCTTTATACAAGGATAATTGGCTTTTTCCTAAAAGGGTTTTTGCCTTCCTCTGGATCAACTCAGCCTCAAAATTCCCCATAATAAAAAATCTACCATTTCCTACAACTAGAAATAAAATGTTCTTTCTCCATAAATCTTTGTGTCTGTGTCTTTATTTCCATTGAATGTCTTACATAATGTTCTTCCAATGTCACTGCGGATGGTATATCCAAGAAACATAGTGATGGGTGGACGCCCATGTAGTTAAGCCCTTGCATCCAACCTTCAGATCATCTGTCTTTTTGAGGTCTAAAGCTCCATTTAGACAGGACAAATGTCTGGCAAACCATATCCGACACTTGTTCCCGCACATACTCGCTCTCGGTTGATGCTGCATCAACGATGGACGATGAGCTGATCGCTCAGTGTAGTATTTGAACGGCCGCTATGCTAAGTCAATGGAGAGGGGCGGGGAGCGCGAGGAGAGAAATCTCCTCGAGCCTCCTCGCTGTGAGCCAGCAATACTAGCTCCCGTGCAGCAGGACAGGACAATGGGGGCAAAGAATACACAGGGGCAAGTGTCGGGCATCATTTTCTGCTTGCGGTGGAAAAATTGCAGCATGTTCTATTTTTGCTCAGAATCCGCGCGGACAGCTTCTATTGAAGTCAATGGTAGCCATCTGACTGGTAGCCTTTCCGCAATCTCATTACAGAAAGGTCGTGGATTCTGTGTCATCGCTACACGATGATGCAGGGAAAGCAGAGCTTTTTTTTTTTTTTTTTTTTTAAAAAGTATATACTGCGCAGGTGCAACGTCTCGCCATGCAGACCATCCACAGTACAGTAAGGGAGAACGAAAAACAGGTACGCGCAGATGCCAGCTGGGTGCAGGGTCGGATTCAGCTGCAAGGGAAATCCGACCCGCCCATGTGCAGGCGGCCAAACTGCTCCCGTGTTCTCATAACATTACCCATTTGTATTATTCTGCTCTACAATAAATATCGCATATTCTTGTAACTCTGTGCTGCTTTGTCCTCTGAATCTGCAACACGATACTACCTCCCGTAACAACTAAACAGCAGCGATACTCCCCACCAACACGCAGGCAGAGAAACGCTGACTGCTGCCGACACTTAGACTTATCATAGTCACTGAACTGTTGCCGGCTGCTATCAGTGTAGCTGTATTAGTGTATCTTGACGCCACCAGAATTACAGGTGGAGCCAAGATACAAGGATTTTGACAGGGGCTTGACGCCCCCTGTTACTGATTGGCTGTCCTGCATTCCAAGTCCTCACCCTCACAGGTCCTTTAGCCATCGCGACTTAAGAGCGGTGCTGGGCAGCGGACAACGGTGTGGAGGAAGGTGAGGCTGGTCGGTCTGCACTCTGCAGCACTGCTGTGCTAGGGAGCGGTGACGGGCGGGCTGGCCTGAAAGACACCATCTCCAGTGATCTCCACTGCATGGACTCACCAGGCCAGCCTGCATAGCTGCGCTGTCACTGCGGCCCTCCGTTGTCGGCTGCCGTGCTGCTACCTCCCTCACTGTGAGAGCCGACGTGCACAGCAGCAGCACTGGTAACACCGGAGAGGTCAGGACAGCAGTGGGAGGAGCCGCCGAGGCAACGGCATGCCGCTAAGCTGCAAAACTGGCGGTGGGGAGAGACTAAGCAGGGCCGCCAGCAATCACAGCTGCGGGGTGCGCGCGGCTCGGACACTGCCACCGGCCATAGGCACAGCAGATGTGGCATAATTGCGCTGGGGATCATCGCAGCAGGAGGTGGGAGATAGCAGCCAGGGAGAGGCACAGCAGGGCCGGCATCATATACTCCGGCAGTGGCTACAGGACCTGTGCAGCTAAAAACAGGGAACTAAAAAGGACAGCCAATCAGTAACAGGGGGCGTCAACCCCCTGTCAAACTCCTTGTATCTTGGCTCCACCTATACTTCTGGTGGCGTCAAGATACACTAATACCCAGTGTAGCTCCACCTGCGTTTACAGGGATATAATGCTGCAGTGTAATAGCAGCCTTAGGGCTTAAACAGATGGCGTACGCACAACTATGCTCACCGCTACGGAGCGCAGTTGTACACAAACCAGTTTTTTTTCTTCAGACCAATTAAACTCCGCGCTGGTGCATGCGAGTTTGATAAGAAAAAAACATGAAGATAGTTCCTGCCTCATCTTTCTCATACGTAGTAGTAACGGGCGAAAATAGTCAGTGAAAACGAAACCATTAAAAAAAATACAGCCGCATAACAGGACAAAATCACGCCCATCTGGTTAAGCCCTTCGGCTATATTCACACGGGTGAGTGTAATACTGCGGCGAGATACCCGGCCTGATAGCCTGCTTGTCAACACGTGTTTTCGGATGCTTTTTTCATGCAAAAGCGTGTCGCATCACTCCTGCGAAATTGCGATCCTCTGGCGCCTGTATCACCCGCGTCAGAAAATCGGCAAGTATCTCCTATTGATTTCACTGGGAAACATCACATTGCACTTGTGTGCACATCGCACAGCATTCCATGTGTTTGACTGTCCCATTGAGAACAATGGGCGATGCGTTCCGAGGGACATGCAGCCATTTATTTACTTCGCAGCATCGAACATAAAGTTATTATATGAGCAAGTTTTGTGCGTCTAACAATGCACAAAACTCATGTGAGTGTGAATGTAGCCTGATAATTGTCAAGAAAGAATATACTTACTAGGAGGATGGGGTGGGGTACGTGGACACCAACCACCTTCCAGGTGTGCCCATAAATCAGTCCCAATGGGCTCCCAGGTTCAGGACCGATGGGCTTCAGTAGGTGGAGGGATCATCCAGATTTATGGTAGTAATATGCACATACAGTCCATACAAACTGCCAAGCATCTTGTTAGTCCAACGCGACCTCTTTCTCAGGCAGGTAGGAGTTAGGCTGCTTTCTCACCTCCATTAGGGCAGCTTCACACGGTTGTATTTACTCACGCACAGTTTGTGTGCGCAAAACACAGAGAATAAAACCCCTTGATTCCATTTGGTTTGATCACATTCATGTATTTTACCTGCACATTTCAGTCAGGCAAAAAAATAGAACTATTTTTCTGCTATTTGCGTACCAAAGATCCCCATAGAAGTCAATGGGGGTGCGCAAATGCATATGCAATACACAAGAGGAGGCGTGAAACACTGCGCAATTGTGCAGCAAGAGGAACACATCTGGAACTCTTTAGACTAATTAGCCATTTCTATTGGTGCATCTTTGTTTGCTGCGCAACTGAACATGTCTAGTGGGGGCAAAAAGTGCAATAAAAGGCACCAATGCGCATGCAGAGAAGCATTGTTCATTGCGTAAACCGCAGCACTCAGGCATGCGCAAATACACGTATGCTCGTGTGACGCCGGCCAAAGGGTCAGTTCAGGGTTTCCGCCTCTCTCCTTTGTTTTGGAGGAGAGAAACAAAACTGAAATAATGGATCCGTTTTTTCCCCTTTAATTTCAATCGGGTTTAAAAAAAAAAGAAAGCAAACAGAAAGCCTCCCGCTCGCTTCCATTCCATCAGGTTTCCGTAGCTTAAAATTTACTACGTGGACCCCTCAAACTAATAATTTTTAAAAATACCTTTTATTAGAATTAATTAAAAAGAGGAAGAACAAACACACATTAACTAGATAAGTAAGAAAAAAATCTAGACTCAGTTGATGCCACTCAAATCAACAGATAAAGACCAAGTGTGCTGGCTTAAGAAGGTCACTCCAGCTATTGCGTATTATTGGTCCTCAAAAGTGACTAATTTGTCTGAAATGTATCACGGTTTGTTACGCAGGTGTCATTTTGGTGATAAAACCATGACATGTGTGAGACCAAATATATTACGTAACCCAACGCGTTTCCCCCACACCGTGGGTTCTTCAGGGGTTTGATATATCAATTCCCAGGGGTAGACTGAGTGGTGGCTTAGTTAGGATAGATAGTTGGTTATTTAGCCTCACAGTATCCAGAATGGCCTTAGCAATAAAAGGACATAGGATACATGCAAACAGAAAAAAAGATCTGTTTTGGTCTGACAGATACGACCAAGTTGGTAGCCTATGGTCGTAATCAGAGAAATATAATGAGGCTATTATTTCGAAAATCCCACACCAACACTAGCCGGAACTAGCGTGGAGTTTAGTGTGGAATTTAGAACAATTCTATTCTCCTAGATGGAGTCTAGCCGGAATGATATTCCGATTACAGAATTGCACCGTTCAATAATCTCCCTAAACTGCTATTTCAAGCACTCCAGAATTGAAGAGCATGGTTGTAAAGATGAACCTATGCTGCCTATAAGGATGCCTAGTAATAAGGTATTCAAGTTAGAGCCTATGATAACTGAAAGAAAATAAATGAAAAAACGGCAGCATGTCAGTCCTGGTGGTGGGCTGACAGCATACTGAGCCAGCAGATCACAGCAGCTTAAATAGGGCTTAGGTGGTTACACCTTTGATGGGAGTGTCACAATCTAAGCCAATCATTGTGGCTGGGCGTAATGCCTCATATGGGCCGTTACTATGGAAACCAGGAAGCTACTTACCTGCTGAGTGAATGTCAAGACCAGTATAATCAATCATATGAGAGATTGTGATTATATATACATTTCTGATGCCAGCTATTGAAGAGAGATGGCTGCATGCGCATACCGACTGCAAAGAAACTGCTTGTTAACTGCTTGTTAACTGAATGTCAAGACCAATATAATCAATCGTATGAGAGATTGTGATTATATATACATTTCTGATGCCAGCTATTAAAGAGAGATGGCTGCATGTCCGTTTAGGTTTCCGTAGCTTTGGGCGAAAAACTAGCGCAGTCTGCAGTGAATCTGCGATGTGTGGACATAACCGCACTTAGATTGTTGCAGACACTATTTTTATTGGAAACCAGACTGCTTTAGTAAATACTTGTGTTCCACATAAAGTATCATTTCTGGAGCTTCTGTTCCTAGAACTCCGCCCACTTGCTGCCTGCAAAGTGCAACATTGTAGCAAAAGTCAGCTGCAAGTCACAGCACAGACATGTGAACATTCCCAGCAGAAAACCACAGAAAAATAGATCAGACAGCACTTAAAAATCACGATGTTACAAATGCCACGTTCATGCGCAGGTCTGCGAGGCCCATGGAAATAATGGGAGGGTTGTACCGCAATTACCACAGTCGCTCAGGACGCTGCCGTAATCAGAGTAAAAACTGGGCATTGTGGGAGCGGCCTAAGGGTTCTCTCACACCAGTGTTTTCCACATGCGTATCAGCCGTGTGGGAGCCGCAGCAAGTACACAATGAATGACATACTTGCTGCGTGCCAATAACCCTATACACTATCTTGGCGTGTATGTGTGCGTAATACACGCCAAGAGGAACATTTCTGTAAAGAATCCGCAGCGTTTTAGGCCTATTTATGCATTAGATTTCAACCCATGAAATGCAAGGGCTAAAAGCTGCAGTAGATCTGCAACAAAAACCGTGACCAAATCCATACTCTATGGGTGTGAATTTGGCCACTTTGGTTTTCCAGCGTATTTCCTGTGAGTTTTCCTCTGTGGAAATCCACCAGCAGATCCGCTGTGTATAAAGTCTCCTTAAGGCCCCCTGTCCATGGCTGTTGTGGAATATCGCTAGCAATATTCCGCAGCGGGGGGTGAGGGGGAAGAGCCATCAGTTCTCTGCGGTGAGCCTATCTGACAGATAGGCTCACAGCGGAGAATCACGGCATATCATGGCATCCCGCGAGCAGAGAATCGCTATGATTCTTCACTCATGGACTGGGGGCAGCGATTTCCATAGCAACGCTATGGAAAGTGTGCACTGCGTTACTCGCGGCCAGATTATCGCTGCGAGTAACGCATTGCAAAATCGCCCGTGGGCAGGCAGCCTAAGACTCCTCCTACAATGCTGCCCAGCCACTACTTTGTCAGGGAACAGCCGTCAGCCCTATTCACTTCATACATGTTCCCGCACAATGGGTGGCCGGGCTGCTGCTCTGCAAGGACAAACAGTGAAGAGGTACAGAGCCCAACTAGCGCTGCTTCCTCCTTTACTCTTTTCGGACAGTGGGGGTCCCAGAAATCAGACCCCTACTGATCATAGAGATATGCCGTCCCTACGAGATGCGTATGACTCTTTAACACATCAGAGTTCAGCATGTGAGGAGCTGCAGACTTGAAAGGGCAAAACCACACGGGCGCATGCGCTAATACGCCTGCCACTATGGATCGTGTTAACACATGAAAGTGATTTTTAATCTTTTTTTTTTTCGGACTATTCAAACCTTGCGCTAGTCTATAGCAATGATGTGTGGGAATCCCAATTATGGAAACATTGAGATCCATGGTTTTGCTTCGTCCCATTATGCGGCCGTGATTTTCACATCTGTATAACGGGACTAAAACAGACCCATCTGTTTAAGCCCCCAAAACACGGAGAATAGAACCCACTCATTTCATTGGCCTCATTCTTACTACTTTTTGTTGTGCAAAAAATAGCCCTGCTCTATCTTGTGTGTGTTTGCGCACCAAAGAGCCCAATAGAAGTCTATGGGAGGTGCGCAAACACAGACATCTGCACGCATGGGTATGCGCTAAACGCTGCACATACCCGTGATTACCGGCACCACATTAGGCTAAGAAGCCATTTAAATTAGGGCAGGGTGATTCCTCCGCCAATGTGAAGTGTTTGCGCAAGTAGAAGCACAAAATACACTTGTTCATTGCGAAAGAAAATTGCGCAGGAACGAGCGTATTGTGGAACACCCTCCTCAGTTTAAGCCCTTAGGCTGCGCTCACAAGAGCGTAAGATTACCGCATATTACACGTGCGATGTCTACGTGTGTGATACGCGGTGATTCACAGGTAATAAGATGCCTTGCCTTATGCTGTTTTGCTTACATTCGTGTGTAAGAATTGCGAAATATGTAAGCGCAAACAAGAATTCAGCATGTTCTATTTTGCGACATAATACATGCGAAAGAGACAAATGTTCTCTATGGGCGCGTTATCAATGTCGCCTATGTGCAATTATATTACGTATAGGTGGAATATATGTGCGCCATTGCAAAGCAACTGCGCGGGAAATTTAAACAAAACAAAAAAAACACAGGAGACTGAGCAAGTCAGCGTCCATGAGGAACACTGTTATACGTAGTACAATATCATAGCCATACACAGCGATAGGCCGGCTCACCGCCAGCACCACAGCGGTGAGACCCTGCATGAGTCACGCCAAGTTTTATGCATACGGTTGTGTGAGCCCAGCCTTAGGGTATACAGTGTTCACATGTCAGAGGTTCGTTAGAGACATTTCTCTGACTGTCCAGCTCATCCGGATAAGGTTTGCAGAAATCCAGGCACAGGCTGCAGAGACAACCCCATTCGCTTATACGGAACTGGTTTTCACCTGCCCTGTGTGAATATACCCTAATACTTCCCACGTCTCTCCTGACTGAAGCCCTTTTATTACTACTTATGAGTTACTTGTCAAAGGTAAAGCAGAAATCTGCCTCTTCCTAGTTCATTTCACAATTATTCATTTTCATTAGTTTTATAGCAATAAGCAGAAAAACTTCCTCTCCGGGATACTTTATATATCCACAAAGCTTTCCACAGCACCACATCAACCTACATTGCCTCCCTCATCTCATTCTACCACCTACCCTGAGCCCTCCACTCCGCTAAAGAAATCAGATTCAGCGCCCCTTTAACTCGAACCTCCTATTCCCGCCTCCAAGACTTCTCCAGAGCAGCACCAGTCTTCTGGAACGCACTGCCCAAAACTATCCGGCCAATCCCTGACTCAAACAACTTCAGGTATGTTCTAAAAAAGCACCTCTTCAGGGAAGCATACCATATCCCCTAAACCAAACCCCTCAGTACTCTGCCTGATAACATGCTCCCTGTCCTACCTACTGCAATCCATGCTAGCCGTAATCAACCGTCATCTGCAGTTATACCGATTTAGCCACTATACGGCTCAATTTGACTATTGTCTATGTGTAAAGCATTCCACACTCTCCACCTCGCCATATCTCCACATCTCCAGCCCCTTTACCATCTGTATCACCCCATTATTTGTGGTATGTATGCTCGTTGGAGCAGGACCCTCACCCCTACTGTCTTCATCAACTGATTACTTCATGTAACCGTGGTTTTGCTTCTGTTCCCCCTGTCCTTTAAGCGCTGTGGAACATGTTGGCGCTATATACACAGTAACATAGTATGTTAGGCTGAATGAAGACAATGTCCATCTAGTTATGCCTGTTTCAACCCCCCCTTGTTGATCCAGAGGAAGGCAAAAAAACTCAGTGAGTCAGAAGCCAATTAGCCCATTACATAATGGCAGTCTGAATAATCCCTGGATCAATCTTTGATAGTTCCTACCTGACCGTAAGACCCAGATCAACAACCCGCTGGTCACCTAATGTCTATATCCTGTAATATCATAGCGCTCTAGAAAGACATCTAGTCCCCTCTTAAACTCCTCTATGGATTTTGCCATCACCTCGTCCTCAGGCAGAGAGTTGCACAGTCTCACTGCTCTTACAGTAAAGAACCCCCATCTGTGTTGGTGATGAAACTTGCTTTCCTCTAGACGTAGCGGATGCCCTCTTGTTACAGCTACAGTCCTGGGTATAAACAGATCATGGGAGAGATCCTTGTATTGTCCCATAATGAATTTACAGTTATTTGGTCGCCCCTTAACCGTCTTTTTTCCAGGGTAAATAATCCCAATTTTCATAGCCTCTCTGGGTATTCTAGTCCTCTCATTCCGTTTATTAATTTAGTTGCCCTTCTTTGTACCCCCTCAAGCACTGCAACATCTTTCCTGAGCACCAGTGTCCAGAACTGTACACAGTATTCCATGTGAGGCCTGACAAATGCCTTATATAGTGGAAGAATAATGTTCTTGTCCCTCGCCCCTATATCTCTTTTAATGCACCCCAAGACTCTATTAGCTTTTGCAGCAGCTGACTGGCATTGATTGCTCCAGTTAAATCTACAGTCCACTAGTACCCCTAGGTCTTTTTCCATATCACTTTTCCCTAGCTGTACCCCATTTAGTGTATATTGGTGACATCAATTTCTCCTGCCCATGTGCATAACCTTACATTTATCAATGTTAAACTTCATTTGCCATTTTTCTGCCCAAGCCCCCAGCTTGTCTAGGTACTTTTGTAGCCGTACATTTACTGTGCAGTCCCTCTATCAGATCATTGATAAATATATCGAACATGATGGGGCCTAATACTGAACCCTGTGGCACCCCACTAGCGACAGTGGCCCAATCAGAGTACAAACCATTTATTACCACCCTGTACTTTCTATCTCTGAGCTAGTTCTTAACCCAGATACGCACGATTTTCATCCAGATCGAACTGCCTCATTTTGTATATCAACCTATTATGCAGCACAATGTCAAATCCAGATATATGAGATCAATAGACTCTCCCAGGTCCAGTCTACAACTTACTTCATCGTAGAAGATGATCAAATTCGTCTGACATGATCGACCCCTCATGAACCCATGCTGATGAGGAGTTATGCCGTTGTTCTCCTTGAGGTATTCTATGATGCTGTCTCTCAGAAACCCCTTGAATATTTTTCCAATTCTTGAAGTGAGACTTACCGGTCTGTAGTTACTAGGGTCCCTTTTAGACTCCTTTTTGCATATTGGAACGACACCCCGGTCTTCAGAGGCGTAACTTGGAGCTCCTGGGCCCCAATGCAAAACCTGGAACCCGGCCCCCAACTATAATGCTTTATTCATAGTACTGGACTCCCTATATGGAGAAGAGAGGCCTTATGGGCTCCCCAAGGCTCCTGGGCCCGGGTGCAACCGCATCACCTGCATCCTCTATAGTTACACCCATGCCGGTCTTGATAGTGTCCATAAATATAAGAAATATCAGGAGAGCATGGACAGCACACTGTGTTTCTCCAGAGAGCAGTTTTGTATCATCTACAAATATTGATATTTTACAGAACCATCTCTCCACAATGTCATTTATAAATATATCAAAAAGAATATGGCCCAGTACTGCCCCCTGTGGTACCCCACTAGTAATGGTGACCCAATCAGAGTATGTACCATTTATAACCACCCTCTGCTTTCAATCACTGAGCAAGTTCCACATATTCTTACCCAGACCAAGCATTCTCATTTTATATACTAACCTCTTATGCGGTACAGTATCAAACGTAGAGTTTATCATATGGGTGTTTTAGGATAACAGGATAGGTACTGCAGTGATAAATGGGTAATGCCTAGCTGCAGGTAGTTATTATTATTAGAATTGCCTTTAATATAAACATTTACCATATAAATGTCATAGAGAAGGTAGGATAAATGCTGCAAAGTTGGTTAGTTGAAACATACTCGGAGGGAATAGTATACTGTGACGGTACTGTTGTATTATGTTGCCACCAGATGTTAGAGGTGGAGACATAATACAGCTATGTCAACACACCCATTTTCTCAACACTGTTCTTCCCCATTGCTGTAGCGACGAGAAAACCCCGCCGTCAACCACACTGTACTCCCCCTTGCTGTATCGCCGAGATGCAGACGCTGACGGATAGTCCACTCCACTGGGAGTGTTTCTCACTGCCTGTCGACATCGGCGCACCTGAC
Organism: Eleutherodactylus coqui; assembly: GCF_035609145.1. NCBI lineage: Eukaryota > Metazoa > Chordata > Amphibia > Anura > Eleutherodactylidae > Eleutherodactylus > Eleutherodactylus coqui. The sequence continues at coordinate 191,042,974 of NC_089839.1, forward strand.
AGCTGGGGAAGGAAGCGTGGGGGGATACGGCCGCTGACGGCTACTCCGCTTCCCATCGTGCTGTCAGCAGTGGCGCCTGTGTCAGCTGTTGAAGGGAGTGCAGGCGAGGGAGCAGAGTAGCTGTCAGCGACAGCATGCACTAAAACTGCAGAGAGTGCAGCATGGGCTGTCCCACAGTGGTCAGCGGTGCAACAGCAGGGGGGAGGATAGTGTTGCCGGCAACTGGGTTGGGCAGGGGGGAGGACAGTGTTGGCGGCAGCGGCACCATGGCGATCGAGCTGTGCACAGCACTTCAGAGCCGAGACGGCAGCATGGAAAGGCCGTCACTTCAGAGCCAAGAGGGTGGCAGGGAGAGCCAATCACAGGCTGGGTGCGTTAGTGTAATCAGTTCAGTATGAGTTCTTTCCCTGCACAAATACGCAGGAACATAAAGCATGCTGGGTATATTTTTGCACAAACAATATGTATGCACAAAATACGCTTATGTGAACGAACCCATTAAAATTAACAGGTTAGATTCACTGTGTATTGCGCGTGCAAATTTTTCGTGCATATTACGCTGCGCAAATACATTTGTGTAAATCCAGATTCAGTCAAGCAGATTAATGAACTAGGTGATCTGGTAACAGTAATAAGGGATTGAATAAGGTATAGAATGACCTGTAGAGGGCGATAGACAGGCTTTCTGACATCTGAGTTGAGAGAAAACACCTAAGGGGTGTGGCAGGAGCTAAATAAAAGCGCAGTTGCTAACACACTCAGGCTTCATTCACACATGTGCAACGTTTTTCAGCCGGCCGTGTCACGGCCACGGTGTGGCCGAAAACGACCCGAACGAGAGTGAGAGGCAGCCATATCCAAGTCACAGCTGCAACTCCTGTTTTAACACCCGTTTAGATGACCGAGGCTGCGGCACATATATGCCGTAGCTCCGGGATACATTCGGCTGGGGGGGAGGAGTTTATCTCTGCTAAACTTTCACCCTCTTCCCGCCCTTTTCTGGCTCACGACAAGGGGAGGGCTTGGGACTTTAGCACACAAGCTTTTGCCCTGTCCCGCCCCCTCCCATTGCAGACAGCCAGCAAGGGGCGGAAAGGGGTAGAGAAGGGAGGGGAAGTTTAGCAGTCATGCTGCTAAACTCCCTCCTAACTTCCTTCTCCGGCTGCTCCCATAGGCTCCCATTAGAGTCTATGGCGGCGGCCGCCTTATTCCCACCGAAGATAGTTCCAGAACTATCTTTTCTGGCTGGTGTAAAAACGTCCATCCGGAATGCTCACCGTATGTGCCATCTTTGCAGGTGCACATTGGAAATAAATCCATCAGAACTGATGCATTGGAAACCAATGCATCAGATAGGTAACATATATTAGCCAGCCGTAAAAATGTGGCTGATATACGCTCGTGTAAAAGAGCCCTCAGGCGAGAACAGACAGAGCAGCAGAGCTGAAGTGCTGTAAGCTGGAGGTCCAGTGCGACCAGTAAAGCCTCAAGTCAGACAGGGATGACAACCCTTGACTCACACCCAGGTGGTGTGCTGATGGACTTTATGATATGCTGTATTTACTTTGTTGTGACATGAAATACAACATGTCAGGCCATTCTCCACTTAGAAGGATGCACTTTTGTCTCTGGTCTGCAGTGTGGCTCTTTGCAGACGAGCAGATCTCAGTACATAATTCTCAGTACACTCATTCCATGGAGTTTAACACATTAGTTCCTGCTCCGCTCCACCCCCTCCCTTTGCCGGCTGCCGGTAAGGGGTGGAGAGTGGGAGACAGTTTCGCAGAGCCGCTGCTAAAATCCTTCCCATTTCCCTTTTTACCAGAGCTAAACTCTCTTTCCCTGCCCGACAGTATTCTGGGCTACGGCGTATACACACCGCAGCCCGGCAGTCTGAATGGGGGTTAAAACGGGAGATGCAGCCGTGACTTGGTCGTGGCTGCTTCTTGTTTATGCGATTTCCAGTCATGATGCGGCGACGTGGGCAGACGAAAATTGCAGCACCCATGTTAAGGAGCCCAAAGATAGAGCACGTCCTTTTTTTTTTTGTGTGCATGAAACAAATCTTTAATGAGAACGAACCCATTAACATCATTTGGTTCTATTCTCTGCGAACTGCGTGCAAATATGTCCGCCTAAAGAAGCCTTGAAAATGGCAAAATTCTGCCTACAATTCCACATCAAACACCACATTCAGCCCTGCGGATTTTGGTGTGCAGTTTTTATGTATGCCAAATTCCACTGGTTGTCGCAGAAATATTCCGCCCGTGTAAAAGGTCGCTATGACGAGCGGCGTCCTCGAACCATTACTGATCTGGATTATGGTTTTCTCCAGCAGGTTTCGGGGTATTTTGTAGCTTCCAAATTGTATAGTGTGCACACATCATCGACCAGCTCAGACACAAGCTATCAGTCTCAGATCCAAAATGGCTCTGGAGAGAAACACCCAGACAGCCCCCTTTTATTGCAAGACATAACACCTGCCCTTTAATGGGCGTGCAACAGATTACATCAGTAACATATAGGATTCTCATTTGTCGGATCATATAGAATCCCCCACCCCTCTCCGAAGTCCACTGTGTGTCTCATTTGTCCTTTGTTCTATTACTTTCAGTTTTGACCGCATGTATCTCTTTGTTGCAGAAGTTAGTATGGAGAAGTTTCTGTGTGGGGGATGGGAAAGGACTGGGGAAACACTCTGTATTGAATACAAGCAATAACATATAACACTGTGATTTAACTCTTTAACTCTTTCCTTATGCAGCAGAGTTCCACATTAGGCTGAAGTCACAAAACACACATAATATGTATAGTTTAGTACAAATCGATAGACATTTTACACTGACTAATCATCATGTCTATCACAATCCCCCCTTAAAATGTCTATCCTCTAACCCTCTATCTAATTTTCACAGTTCTCTGCGCGTGAGCCTATATTTGGAGCGCGTTGAAGGTTCGTTTTAGGGTCTTCAAGGGGGTGTAGGACTTGTCCACTCCTTCTGGGGATGCATCCAGCGAACTCATTGTGGGAGTAGCTTTTCCAGCATCAGTTTCACAGGTCTCTCTGACACAGGGGATAACACAGCAGACTAGAACAGAAAAGGTAATCAGCAGTTCACATACAACAGCGACGCCCGTCTGTGCCAGGATCCTTTACCACCCGCTCATCCATGGCGAGTACTGGTCCCAAAGGTTAGCTCTTTTTAGTTAGTGCGGTCAGCTTCTTTAATGGCAACTGCGTCTTTACCCGCGGGTCACGTGTCGTCTGGGATGTAGGTACTGTGGTGGAAGTCCAGTATTTCTATATTTTGGATCGGTGGGCCTTGGCAGTAGACAGTTGTCAATTTAACATTCTGTATACATATTTGCTTTCTGTCTTGCTACAAATATAATGTTCTTACAGTTGTGCAATAGGGACTTCCGCTCATATGAAAATATCTGTTTTATAACTCTGCTGACATGGGGAAGCCAACATGAAACTTCTGTACTCAAAACGCTGACAAGATAATATATAGTATAAACACGTTACATTTTCCATCTGTTTTGCAATTTTGGAGGACAGTAACTCAGACATGGACAACCGCAGAAATTACCCAAGCAATTTTACTGGAAACGTATGCAAATAACATGGGAGGTTTGTGCAATTTATAGTTCATGATGTAACATCCAATCATATCGAAGGAACCACACGTGGCTCCAAGACAACCGACTCATTTCATCCACCACCTGATGGCCAATCACAGATGACCGGAGGATGGAAGAATTGCAAGATGCTTATCCAATAATTAAACAATACGTTGTATCTATGTAATCTTTGACCTGCCCAGATGGGCGGATTTGTTAAACTCTTAAAACAGGCTACACGCCGATCATTAAAGTTAGAATTGAGGAAGCTATGCATGCTGAACCTCGTGTCAGTGTGGAAACTTCTTATGCGCATTATCAATTCAGAAATAATATGGAAGGGTGTAAACATTCCAAATTGAGTAAGCCGTGATTCCGCAAAGGAATTCTACGACAGTGGTGGCCCGTACGGGGAGTGATCGACAGGTTCCATAGAATTCGGACAGAAGACACGGACATATGCGACCTTGGACTTGGTGGGCCCAAAATATCATCAGAACACGGTAAGATAAATTAATTATCTATACCTGTGTGGCTAAGTTCAGGCTCGCCTATGTGCCGTGTCAAGGCCGAATGATTTGGACCCGATCGACAGGTACTTCTTTAAGTCTCGATCACTCGATAAGAACCTGTCATAAGATATAAAGGAATGTTTACATGCCTGTCGTTTTGAGAGTACTGGTCGGTTGGCAAGGTCAGTGAATTGCTTTGAGGGAGAGGAAGTCCCCACAGGGGCCCCCTGCTCGGGTCAGGTTTGGAGTCTAAAACCTTAGAGTCAGGGGGACCTGTCGGGGTAGTTTGACTAGGAGGTCCTGCTCGGGTCAGGTTTGGTGTCTAATACCTTAGAGTCAGGAAACGGTCAAACGTCTGGACAGGCACCGCTGCTCCGGTAAAGTCTGGTAAAAGATCTAGGACAGAGGGGCTGCCAGACAGTATCCCGAGGGGCAGTTTAGACCAAACCAGCCGTACTGGTGCTCCGTCTAATTGTCTGTCTAATTGTATGAGAATACCACCCATGTCTTGCCCAAATTGCCAAAAAGGATTGTTATTGACGAAAAGTACCCTCAGATGGGAGATCTGTAGTCAGAATAATTCCTACCCCGCCCACCGCTGTGGTTACGGTCCACTGTTTGAGGATGGTGGTCCACAAATATTTGTTTATTGTTTAAATGTCCACAAGTAGATCCCTCCGTCTGAGGGTAGATTGATAAACTGTGTAGCGACAGAAATGCTAGAGACTCTAGGGCGGGGCATATTATGTCCGGCGTCTGAGGAGACTTTTATAATCATGAATCTGGCAGCCATGATTGAAATTGAAAGGCAACAAACAATGTACCAAGGTTAATTCTTACACCCTCCAGGAAAGTGTGGAAGGGGTGGAGAGTCAAGTTATCATTGATTAATCAAGCAATCTTTCTGTGTGTCCTACCTGTCCGTTATATAAAGTTAGTGTGCTTGTTTGTTGTGTAGAGCTAATCCTGCTGAGTTGTTATATAGAAGTAGTATCAGCCCTGCTCAACTGTAAGAAGGGATTGTTCATTGGCTGGGTTGTAGCCAAGATAATGCACCGTACACAGCGGCGCGCTGTGGGTTTGGACTTTATAGGTTAGGTTGCATTATTGGGTCCCTTCTAGTAAAGGACAGACTACTAAACTGTGTTGCCTTTGAATTGTTAAACGTTAATAATAGCATAGAAGTATAGGCTTGTGCCCGTAAGTGTGTTTGGAGGAAGAAAAAAAAAGGCTGCTAACTTCATTTAAAAAGAGGAAGTGGAACTCTTAATAGAAGTGAAGCAATTCCTGTGCTGTAATTAATAAATAAACTATACGTCCGTCATACAAATGTAAAAAGTTATAAGCCACTCACATCCTGAGAGGGCTCTTAAGAATACATCTATGTTTGCCAAGTCCCCAATTCAATTGTAACCACATACAATGTTAGGTGATCACCGCTGTGACAGTAAAGTTACAACATAATATATGTGATTTATGCATTAGACGTTAGAATTTCCCTGAGTGTCAGAAAAGAGGAAGAGAAGGTGGGCTGCAATGGCGTCTGTATTAATACACGCCAAAGACACCAGTTTAGTGAATAGAGAGAATTGCAGTACATTACCAATCAGATGGAGATGCCCGGCGTCTAAGACTGCATCTGCCCAGTCGCCGGAAGTCTGGGACAAAAACTGTTGTAAAAGAAAAAAATAGCCGTTCTCCCTAATAATCCTGTCGCTGGGCTGTCACATGAGCGAGAGACTTAAAAAGAGGAAGTTACTTGCCCTGTAGTCCCAGCACAAGTAACGTATATTCACAGACAATATAAAATAAATAAATAAACTACAGGGAGTAAGAGAGATGGTAGAGAAGCCAAGGAATAGGAAACAAGCAGGTAACGATAAGGCCAGGTATCCACAGGAGGAACGGGGCAGATTGACCCGTAATTTGTAAAATGTAAATTGTGTGATGCATAAGACTTTATCTTTATTGGGTTGTGATGTGTACCCAAGGACTGCTAACAATGAATGAGGGAATAAGGAAGTAAGTGATTAGCCAAATTCAGAGGGGTGGAGCTAGATGATGCAAGAACACGTCTCTTATCCAAGGAAGGGGTAAGAATCATAGATAGCCAGAAGAAAAAGTTTTGTTTTTTCTCCTGTCCCAAACTCAGCTTTCCACGGTTCCTGACAAATTATGGGACACCTACAAGACAGGCATAGGGAAATTGAATGTATCGACCATGATAATATATACGAGACCCAGATACACACCCCTGGGTCAAACAGTATCCCCCTAGTTAGTTAAAAAAAAAAAAAAAAAAGGGGTGAAGGGTCAGCCACACATGTTAGGTGCTGTGTGCTGATGCTTTGGAAAAAACTGCCAACCGGCCACAATTTCACTGTTAATTTCTCTTGCAGAAGGCTGTAAGGCCTGGAGGCCTCCAAAGACTAACCAAGTTCTGCAGGCCATACCTGTACATACACCCGTTGCCAAATTCCCCACCTTTCTGGGCCTTGTTTCATACTGCCGGCCATATGACAGTAGTGACACAAAAGCACGGAGGACAACCACAGCCATGAGGGTGGATCCAGTGACTTGAGGAGCTCCCTCATCTGCTTTTGCGGTGGCAGCAGTACAGGCAATGGTTGACAAATCTTCTAAGTTGGTATTGGACTACCCCCTAGTGGTCCACACCCCAAATGACACCCAGAACATACTCATGCAAGTGCAACCCGAGCACTTATCTCTGGCCTATTAGATCCGGCTACAATGTGCTCTTTCCATGCCTCCCCCAATATTGCTCTGAGCTTCCCAATGTTGTAATACCTTGAATCCGGCTACTCTTCTTTTAATCAGGTATTCCTGGGGGGAGGGGAGGCATAGGTGATTTGAGTATGGCAGATCAGCTATTTTTTAAATAGCATTATTGTAGTGATGTACACACTGTTAATGATGCATATTTTGAGTTTTCTTTTGTAGATGGTATCAGGGTGAGGATTGATGATTCCGAACCAGATATGCAGAGGTCACACAACAAGATGTCCTAAACGCAGAAGCTCTGCCTCCGCATGTCTCAGGGCAAGAAGCGGAACCGGAGGCCTTCACTGAGGCGTGTGGAGTGGTAGAAGGTAAGTCGGCAACTTTTTACACTGACTCCTGGAATGCATTTGGCATAGCTCATGATTATGGCCCAATATGGAAGGCCAGACAGCTTGTTATCTCAGTAGGACAGCCAATTAAGAATGGTGCAGCGGTGCAGAGTCTCATGGAAACCCTACTACTACTACCTGGCAATGGAGAATCCACACCGATTTCTACAACGGAGAAGCGAGAGATGACACCCTCGCCGACAACACAGCAAAGGCAGCGGCCCTCAAGCCGTGGAAGAAAGAAGAATAGATACTGACAGCATGAGTCAGTGATAAAAACGTTGGACTTTGATAAAAACTTTGGACTTTGATAAAAGCTTTGGACTTTGATAAAAACTTTGGACTTTGATAAAAGCTTTGGACTTTGATAAAAACTTTGGACTTTGATAAAACCTTTGGACTTTGATATGTCAAGGACTTTACAGTTACAAGTCAACGAGGAAAGAAAGCAGATGGGCTAAAATACGGGAGCGACAGAACAGGACGGCGTATGGCGAACAATCAACAGAACTTGCCTACAGAGGTCCCTGTTCCCCATGATGGCCCAACTGGTACATAGAATCAAAAGCAGCGATGACGGCGACACTGAACAAGAATGGGTGACACCTGGGTTCTCTGTAGCTGCTGCATCATTTGTCCAGTTAGCATGATCTTTGCCATATGCGAGTCCGGACAGAAGTAAGGTGGCCATATAACACTTGCCTTGACCACTCTACCCATTTCAGGGATTGCCAATTTGACCACATTCAGCTCACACCTGTTGGGGAGTATGAATATGTGCTTGTTGTTGCTCGAGTCTTTCTCAGGTTGGAGGCCCACCCGGATACTAAGCTAAATGAGCAGATAACCACACAGAAGCTCATGAATGAGGTAATCTGCAGATACAGGGTACCGGAAGGGAATGAGGTAAACGAAGGTACACAGGTGTTCTCTTCCAGACTCAGAGGCAGACACTGGGACACATATCTTGCAGCCTGGGGATTGGGTGCGCATCAAGAAGTTCCCCAGGAAGCACCCTCCTGAGCCCCGATTTGATGGCCCCTACCAGGTGCTTCTGACTACTGCCACAGCTGTGAAACTAGCCGAAAGACTTACATGGATCCATCCATGCTTCATACTGTAAGAAAGCTTCAGATCCAGGAGACCAGTCTTAGTTGTGCCAAGGACATTACTCTGGATAGGGCTAGTGAGAGAGGAGGGTGGCAACTGGAATCCTTAGTCGGAAGGATATGGGGGTATGGTTACCTTCTAGTATAACTCGTTCAATGCTCAAGGAGCCGCATATTCCTTCGACTATTGTACTGTGGTCCCGTGTCTAGGCGCAAGATCCCACCGCAGGCCAGATTTAGCTCAGTCCAGCTGGTTATATGACTTATATACCCGGGGAATACAATATGTTTGCGCCACTGATAACGTCTGGGGAGAAGACTGCCGTTATTGGGGATTAGTGGGATGGAACGAAGGAGTAGACTGGTCCTATAAACAGGTATTGGAAGGCTGAACTTAGTATGTTGCTTGGTTTTAATGCGGTTTTTACATTAACCATGGGAGATCCAAGCCCGGGGGACGGGGGGACTTACAGTCTGGGGACATACCGGTACGGGAGGACAGATCCCTTAGGGAAGTTTAAAATAAGGGGTATGGTAGATGCAGCCGAATGGAAGCCTTCACTTAGTCCCATGCCCATAATTAACCCCCTCCGCCGTAAGATAAAGACCTTGACGAACATGATGATCATAGCCGACCCTACCTTTTGAGGACACCTTGACAGTAGCGACTGGCTACTCTGACCAGAATCTCTGGTTGGAGTTGATGAGGTACAATGCTAACAGGAGCAACAAGTCTAACTGTTGAGTGTGCGGTAGTGCCCGACTACACTCGGGGATGGTCTCCCTAAATCTCCCTGTAGATGCTGAAGAGTGGTTTATTAGTCTCTTCACGAACATTTCCGCTAATTACACTGTCCGTGAGAAATGGAAGAAGGAATACTCTATAACTACTTAAGTGTTTTGCACCGGAGAGAGTATTACTGACTACCCTGGAAACTACACCTGCCAGGCAATTAGGCAGGGTAGAGGGAGATTTTTGGGGAACTCACCAATATTTCCCTTGTTTAAAAAAGATGAAGAGCCAGTTCCGATAATGCCAACCACATACGCTACCAAAGAAAAGGAGAAATGTACTAGTACTGTGCCTGCCCCGATCTCCTAAGATGGATTGTCAGTGGAATTCCCATTTGCCAAGGGATAGTGCAGAAGACCTTAGGTTCCGGCGAGGGCACACCCTGTGGGGTGTTAACTTGTACAGATAGAGGGTATGGATGCCCGGAAATGAGCCCAGGGAATCCATGGCCTCCCTCTGAGGTGAGGTAGGGATCCCCCCCCCTCCTAGGAGTAGGGACTTACGGGCAGTGGGAAAACCCTGACGCAAGGGTGAGGCGACCTGGACGTGTTCACCATTAGGACTATCTCCAGGAGGGACATTGGTGTGGGTGAAGATTAGGGAGTCCCACGCCGTGCGTACCTGTGCACGCTACTAGTATTGTAACATTATGCTAGAGCGAGAAGAGAGACCCCTGGTGGTAGTTTTGATCTACACGTATACATTGACATCATATAATAGCCAAGGGGGGTACCTGACAAGTTTTAAAAAATTAGAGACGAAGTTAAAACTAGATTCGAGTCCATTTTCCCGATCATTAGGGTAAATAAATGTTGACTGGATTAATTATGTTTATTATAATTAACAGCGGTTTATAAATTATACTAGAGACGCCTTATAGGGACTAGTCGACCAATAGGACCTACCTCGACTATGACTTTTCAAAATAGAATGGCACTAGGTACGATTTTAGCCAAAAAAAGGGAGTGTCTGTAAGATGATACTTGTACCTACATCCCAGACAAAACGTGACCCACAGGGAAAGACGCAGTTGCCATTAAGAAGCTGACCGCACTAACTAAAAAGAGCTAACGTTATTCTGTTTTCCTCAGTAAAGTACCTAACGGGAGAAGGAAAAAATATAGGAAAATAAGTTTTAAAACATTGTGTATTTAGAACACTGTGATAGGTTTTCGCTAAGATTTTGCTTTATTTTATCTGCAGTGCACTCTGCTTATGTCCACACAACATGCCGGTGTTACAACGCCCCTGGTCCTGTTACCTTGCCGCCTCTGGAAAAGGGAAGTGGGAATAATCAGCTTGTAGCTCTTTCCTTCCAGACTAATATATATGATAATGCACGTACTAATAAGACAGGGGTTCAGTCATGTTGATCAGTTATTAGATAGTCCTGATTTTGCACTCTTGTTGATGAATCGAGGTAACGTCAAGAAGGCGGGGTTCTATACAAGTTATGCAGAGTTTACCTGAAATAGTGAAAGTCGCACCTCTCCTAACCTGATTATATTTGTCACCTTTATAGTCATCCTAATTTCTGTTTGTTGTTGCATACAGTGTATTCCGACCCTGATGACTGCCTGGTCCACCTGTCCCACTACGACGTCCAACAAAAAGCCCACTGTCAGCGCAACCGTCGTCATCATGGATCCAGAATGTGATGATGTCGAACCATCCTATACCCCCATGACAGCAATAGCTCCAGTGTACAACACAATGCGAGTCTAGGGTCAGCGGTGGGGGATTGGGGTGGGACGGAGCAGGGCGAGTTTAGTGAAACAGATAGTTTCAAGGGGGGTCTGTGGTGGAAGTCCAGTATTTCTATATTTTGGATCGGTGGGCCTTGGCAGTAGACAGTTGTCAATTTAACATTCTGTATACATATTTGCTTTCTGTCTTGCTACAAATATAATGTTCTTACAGTTGTGCAATAGGGACTTCCGCTCATATGAAAATATCTGTTTTATAACTCTGCTGACATGGGGAAGCCAACATGAAACTTCTGTACTCAAAACGCTGACAAGATAATATATAGTATAAACACGTTACATTTTCCATCTGTTTTGCAATTTTGGAGGACAGTAACTCAGACATGGACAACCGCAGAAATTACCCAAGCAATTTTACTGGAAACGTATGCAAATAACATGGGAGGTTTGTGCAATTTATAGTTCATGATGTAACATCCAATCATATCGAAGGAACCACACGTGGCTCCAAGACAACCGACTCATTTCATCCACCACCTGATGGCCAATCACAGATGACCGGAGGATGGAAGAATTGCAAGATGCTTATCCAATAATTAAACAATACGTTGTATCTATGTAATCTTTGACCTGCCCAGATGGGCGGATTTGTTAAACTCTTAAAACAGGCTACACGCCGATCATTAAAGTTAGAATTGAGGAAGCTATGCATGCTGAACCTCGTGTCAGTGTGGAAACTTCTTATGCGCATTATCAATTCAGAAATAATATGGAAGGGTGTAAACATTCCAAATTGAGTAAGCCGTGATTCCGCAAAGGAATTCTACGACAGTACAACAAGTCTCCCCTATCCTACAGACTCTCCCCTTTTTAGCTAAAATCATATCTAAGGCCATTCTATTTTGAAAAGTCATAGTCGAGGTAGGTCCTATTGGTCGACTAGTCCCTATAAGGCGTCTCTAGTATAATTTATAAACCACTGCTAATTATAATAAACATAATTAATCCAGTCAACGTTTATCTACCATAATGATCAGGAAAATGGACTCGAATCTAGTTTTAACTTGGTCTCTATTTTTTAAAACTTGTCAGGTACCCCCCTTGGCTATCCTATGACGTCAATGTACACGTGTAGATCAAAACGACCACCAGGGGTCTCTCTTCTCGCTCTAGTATAATGTTACAATACTAGTAGTGTGCACAGGTACGCACGGCCTGGGACTCCCTAATCTTCACCCACACCAATGTCCCTCCTGGAGATAGTCCTAATGGTGAACACGTCCAGGCCGCCTCACCCTGACCCTACACTACCTAGTGACAAGACTGGAACGACCTGCCGTACCTATGCGGAAAACAAGGATAGACCAACATGACGGGATAACCACAAAACGCAGACTGAGTTGGATCGAGATAAATTAACTATTGGGGGTAACCTCTATCCTCAATGTTGTCTGACAGGATGTGGAGGAGCATAAGGGCTTTACTAAGGCACACTCCCCTGTCCAATTACCCTCCAGGCGGGTCCTCTACCTCATGTCTCCACAAAGCCAGTAAACGTCTCCTAAGGACTGGACCTGATTCTGTCTCCATTCCCCTCCTATCGTACCGTAGGAGGAGCAATACCCGTTGGTGAGTTCCCCAAAAATCTCCCTCCACCCTGCCTATTTGCCTGGCAGGTGTAGTTTCCAGGGTAGTCAGTAATTCTCTCTCCGGTGCAAAACACTTAAGTAGTTATAGAGTATTCCTTCTTCCACTTCTCACGGACAGTGTAATTAGCGGAAATGTTCGTGAAGAGACTAATAAACCACTCTTCAGCATCTACAGGGAGATTTAGGGGGACCATCCCCGAGTATGGTCGGGCACTACCGCACACGCAACAGTTAGACTTGTTGCTCCTGTTAGCATTGTACCTCATCAACTCCAATCAGAGATTCTGGTCAGAGTAGCCAGTCGCTACTGTCAAGGTGTCCTCAAAGATAGGGTCGGCTATGATCAACATGTTCGTCAAGGTCTTTATCTTACGACGGAGGGGGTTAATTATGGGCACGGGACTAAGTGAAGGCTTCCATTCGGGTGCATCTACCATATCCCTTATTTTAAACTTCCCTAAGGAATCTGTCCTCCCGTACTGGTATGTCCCCAGACTATAAGTCCCTCCGTCCCCCGAGCTTGGATCTCCCATGGTTAGTGTAACAACCGCATTAAAACCAAGCAACATACTAAGTTCAGCCTTCCAATACCTGCTGTCCTTATTATTCTCAAGGAGGGTTATACGACTAATTAGGGATTTCCCGCTCTTATCTTTCTTATTTAAGGCACTTCGCGGTTTATAGGATTAGTCTGTTCCTGCGTTCCATCCCACTAATCCCCAATAACGGCAGTCTTCTCCCCAGACATTATCAGTGGCGCAAACATATTGTATTCCCCGGGTATATAAGTCATATAACCAGCTGGACTGAGCTAAATCTGGCCTGCGGTGGGATCTTGCGCCTAGACACGGGACCACAGTACAATAGTCGAAGGAATATGCGGCTCCTTGAGCATTGAACGAGTTATACTAGAAGGTAACCATACCCCCATATCCTTCCGACTAAGGATTCCAGTTGCCACCCTCCTCTCTCACTAGCCCTAACCAGAGTAATGTCTTTGGCACAACTAAGACTGGTCTCCCGGATCTGAAGCTTTCTTTTTTTTTTTGTTTTTTTTAAATCAATAGTTTTTTATTGTTTTCTGGTAAAGGTTACAGAAATAGAAAGAAAATTATGTTTCAAGTATTAGCAGTTTACATAAATCTCGTGTACATGGCATACATTTATGCATATGAAAAAGTTGACTGTATTCGTAACCATTAGTAGTCTAATATAGTTAATCAATACGGAATGAAACGGTTTAGAACTGGTTTGCAATGTGGTGTGAGTGTATATTTGGATTGATAGGGGGGGGGAGGGTTAAGGTATACTGGAGAGAAAAGGGAGATGTAGGAAATGAAATGTTTATTAGGTATAGGATGAAAGGAACAGATTCACCGAGAAGATTTTGCTTGAGGGTGGAATGTGTTGGTCCAAGGCTTCCACATTATTTCAAATCTATTGAAGTCATTATTTCTGAGGGCCAAAATTTTTTCATAAAGACAGTGTTCCGAAATTAGGTTGATGAGGTCAGGCAGCATTGGAACAATCTCAGTTTTCCAACGTCTTGCAATGAGAGATTTTGTAGCTAGGAGTATGTGGCCCGCCAATTTTTTGAGATGTGTAGGCATTTTGATTGTGCTAATTAGCATCAAAGCCAGCTCTGGGGAGAAAGGAAGACGGAAGGCTGTGAGTCTATATATGAGATTATAGGACTTCTTTCCAAAAAGGGGTCAAGAGAGGGCAAGACCAAAAAATATGAATGAGAGAGCCTTTATTGTTGCATTTTCTCCAACATCTGTCGTTATCGGATAGTCCCCTTCTGTTTAAAACCAGAGGGGTGAAATACCATCGTGTAAGAAGTTTCAAATGAGTTTCAATTAAGTTAGCGCTCTGCGAAGATTGTCTTGCCCACTCAAAGGCCCCGAGCCACTTGTCTAGAGATATTTCCCTTCCGAAATCTTTATTCCAGTTAATGAGATGACATTTGCCTGGCGGTTTTAGGTTTCCTGAGAAGATGTCGTAGAATGTTCGAGTGTTCATTTTGGTTTGTGGTTCCTCTAGGAATAAGTCAATTATTTTATGTATTTTGAGGTTATCTAATTGGTGATTATGTAAGAAGGAGGAAATTTGAATGTGTTTATAGATATCTGAGTTTGGAAGTTGGTATTTGTTGGTCAGGTCTTGGAAGGGGAGGAGCTTATTTGATGAGAAAAGGTCGGATATAAATTTGAGGTTCTGTCTGGGCCAAGACCCTATATTTAGGTTAGGGATTAGGAGTTCTAAGGTTTCTAGTGGTATTTTCAGAAGGGTGGAGGGCGTGGAGTTGTTGAGAGTTCGTATTAAGTCGGTCCAGGCCTCTATTGATGCCCTCATAGGAAGAGAGAGATGAGAACCTATTAAAGGTTTCGATATAGTAGGGTGAATGATGTCTAGGATAGATGAGATTAGAAGATGTTTCAAAGGTTTTTGGTTGTTAAAATCCTTTTCCAAGGAGGGCCAGCTTATTCTTGAGTTGTGTCTTGTCCAGGCTCTCAAGTTGTTGAGGATAGTGGATTTGCGGTATGAGTTTAGGTTGGGGAGTCCCAAACCACCTTGGCGCCTGTTTAAGGTTAAGATAGAAAGTGCAATTCTTGGTTTTTTATTCTGCCACACAAATTTGGAGAGCTGACTTTGGAATCTATTAAGAAGAGTCTTAGGTATCGGTATTGGTAGTGTACGAAAATAGTGTAGGATTTTGGGTAAAGTCATCATTTTATATACAGTGACACGGCCTAGCCATGACAGAGGGTACGATTGATAGGTGTCTAATTCTTTTTGAAGATCGTCTAGGAGCAGGGGGAAATTTGCCCCTACTAATCGCGATGTGGGGAAACTTAGGTTTATGCCAAGGTATGGAATGGAATTGGGTTGCCATTGAAAGGGGAATTCTTTTTGTATATCTATTTTTTGGGGTTCCTGTATGTTTATGCCTAGGATTTGTGATTTAGTGATGTTTAGTTTATAGTATGATATATCCGAGATTTCTTTTATTATTTTTTGCGTTGTTCTTAGGGATGAGATTGGGTTAGAGAGCGTGAACAGGATGTCGTCGGCGAAAAGGCTTATTTTATGTTGTCTTGAACTCGCTGCTATTCCCTGAATGTCTAGGCAGGTTCTTATGTATTCCGCTAGGGGTTCCATAACCAGGGTGAATATTAAGGGAGAAAGTGGGCAGCCTTGGCGGGTGCCATTAGTGATTGGGAAGGAAGATGATAGCATGCCATCGGCAAAAATTTTTGCCGATGGGGTGGTGTACAGGGCTTGGATAGCTTTAAATATGTTGCCGGAAAAAAAGAATTTTTTTAAAGTGGCAAAGGCATAGTTCCAATGGAGCCTGTCAAAGGCTTTTTCAGCGTCAAGGGCAAGTAGTACTGAGGGGGTATGTGTAATTTCTAGTTTGTGAAGAAGGTTTAGTATCCTTCTAGTTCCGTCTGAGGCCTGTCTGTCTTTAACGAAACCGACTTGGTCTGAGTGAATTAGATTTGGTAATATGTTTAATAGTCTCAGTGCTAGAGTTTTGGCATATATTTTTAAATCGCAATTTAATAGGGATATTGGCCAAAAGTTGGAGGGTGAGGTAGGGTCTTTCCCTGGCTTGGGGATGGTTATTATTGTAGCTTCTAACATTTCGGATGGGAAGGAACCTTTCATGATTCCTTGGTTGCAGGCTTTTGTTAGGTGTGGGGCAAGGTGAGTTGAGAAGAGTTTGTAATAGTCATTAGAAAACCCGTCAGGGCCTGGGGCTTTGTGTGGTTTTAAGGATTTGATGTTCTCTATTATTTCATTTGATGTTAAGGGGGCGTTAAGAAGGTTGAGTTGAGTTTCTGAAAGTACGGGAAGATTTATTCCACTAAGGAATTGTTCAATGTTGTGAGTTTGGGGTTGGGGGGTTGAGGGGTCGTCTTTTAAGTTATATAGATCTTTGTAGTATTGGCGGAAGGCTTCTATTATGTGGTTAGGGTGGTGGATTTTATTGTTGTGGTTATTTGGGTCAAGTAGATATGGTATTTTAGATCTAAAGACCTTTTTTTTGACCAAGTTTGCCATCATGCGTGTGGGTCTATTGTTTGAGGCGTAGTAGGTTGCTTTTGAGGATCTCATTTCTTTATCGAAGTTGTCTATCAGGAGATTTCTGAGGTTTTGTCTTAATTTGAATAGTTTGTTGTGTAAGGAGTTGGAGGGGGAACTAGACATTTGGTTTTCTTTGTCAGCGATTGGTGATAAGAGTTCGCTTAGTTGGAGGGTTTTTTCTTTTTTGTGCCTTGCGCTTATTTTAATTAAGATTCCTCTAATAAAGGCTTTGTGGGCATTCCATATGGTGGTGGGAGAAATATCTGGGGTTGTGTTAATTTTAAAATAGTCTTCTATAGCGAAGGAGATGTCAGCTTGGTTTTTAGGAAGTGTCATGAGGAACACATTGTTTCTCCACGATCTTGGCCTATCGCTTGTTTGACCTAGGGCGATTGTTATTGAGACGGGAGCATGGTCGGACCATGTGGCTGTGCCTATCTGAGCTGATTTAATGAGGGGTAAGGATGATCTATCTGTCAGAATTAGATCGATACTGGAAAATGACCTATACCTTGAGGAGTAGAAAGTGAATTCTTTTGATGATGAGTTGAGACATCTAAAAGGTATCAAATAGGGCATTGTTATGGAGCCAGGGAAGTAACGGCGGGGTAGATCTCGACGCCCCCTTTTTAGAGTCGAGTATATTGTCTGGTACGGAGTTGAAGTCTCCACAAATGATTAGGGTGCCTTTTTCGCATTTTCTTATCTTTTTTATAATCTTGTTTAGAAAGCGGACTTGGGCAGCATTTGGTGTGTAATTGTTGGCAAAGGTGAACGGTTTGCCATTTACGTGACCTGACAGGATTAGGAATCTGCCTTTAGGGTCTGATTCTTGGTGTGTTATATCGACTTGCAACAAGTCTCTAAAAGCTATCAGGACTCCCGCTTGTTTTTTAGTGGCGCAAGCTTTAAAAATTTTTGGAAATTTTTTATTTGTTATTTTTGGGCACGCTTCAGAGGCAAAATGTGTCTCCTGCGCGCATATTATTTCAGCTTTTGAGCTGTTCGCCTCTTTCCAGAATGAAGATCCTTTAAATGGCGAATTTAGCCCATTTACATTTAATGAAAGTATTTTTATGGACATTTTTGATTACATAGGATTGATTTGATGGTCCGTGGAAGCCTTGTGTTTTTCGGTGAAAAGTAGAAAGAAAAGAAAACATTAACATGTAAAGAAGAAACCTCTGTTCTGCGATTGTAACGGGTTACAAAGACATTTACACAATTGTGTGGGATCTTTAGTAATGCAGAATAAAAGTAGAAAATTTTTAAACAGTAAACAAATCTGGGTTTAGTAATCTTGGAAAGGGTTGGGGTAGACGACATGAAGCACGTCGATTCAGCCGAGTGCGTGTGCACGCTGAATAATAGGGGGGACGAGAAAGTTCGCCTGTTGAGGAGCTTTTCAAGAGCGTAACCACCTTAATGGTTGTTCTGGGTGTATGGCATATCTGCTTGATGGTTTAGGTCTGGATCCATTCTTGGGTTTGTTTTCCCTGTTTCCTCGGGGAAGGTTGGGATTGTTGAGGTGATGGTAACTTAACTCCCCAGGACTTTGGTATTTGCTGAAAGTCCTCTGGTTTTTGAAGGACATGCATGACATTGTCCTTACGTATTATTATTTTTGCAGGGAAGCCCCAACGATAAAGGACATTGGCTTGACGTAGTGCTGCAGTAATTGGTTGGAATTTTTTCCTCTCGTTCATGGTGACCTGTGAGAGATCCGCAAAAAGTCAGATGTTCGAGAAGGGTGTTGGAAGCTGGTTCTTTTTTCTAGCCGCGAGCATCAAGGCCTCCTTAATATGAAAAAAATGGATCCTGGCTATGGTGTCTCTCGGACTAGAATCAGGAAGAAATTTTGGCCTGGGGAGCCTATGTGCTCTGTCGATAGTTAAGTCGTATGGAGTGGCCTCCGGGAGGAGGGTAGACATAAATTTTTTTAGATAGTTGGACAGTTCAGGTGGCGCAATAGCTTCCAGAATACCGCGGAATTTTATGTTATTTTGCCTATTCCTGTCCTCTATATCGGCGAGCTTGGTTTTGAGCTGGGATACTTCTTCTACCAGGTCGTAGTGCGCGTCGATTAGGGTATTATGGGATTGTGTTATTTCACCCATTTTATTTTCGGTATGCGACACTCTCTCTCCAATAGAATCAATTGTGTTTCTTATGGATGAGTTGAGAGATTTGAAGCTGGCTTGAAAGGAGTCGCTGAGGGCCACTACCATGTTTTTGATGAAAGCTTCTGAGGCCGGTTGAGAAGTTGATGGTAGGGACGTTAT
This sequence comes from Eleutherodactylus coqui, assembly GCF_035609145.1. NCBI lineage: Eukaryota > Metazoa > Chordata > Amphibia > Anura > Eleutherodactylidae > Eleutherodactylus > Eleutherodactylus coqui. The sequence continues at coordinate 191,061,872 of NC_089839.1, forward strand.
GAATTTATGTTGTGATTCTGGTTGGTTGTCAGATGAGCTCCTTTCATCTGTTCTAGGGCGCTGTTTCAATGGACTGTCCGAAGGGGAGTTTATTGTGTAATGAGATCCCTGCTTTGCATGCACGGATATGGCAGCAGCCATTTTGTTGTGAGCTTCAGAGGGGTTTTTCTGTCTTTTCCCTCCTGCCAGCATATGGGATGGAATAAGAGGGTTGACAGGCATTAAATCGCCTAGTTCAGACTCTTGCAGGGGTGCCTTAACTTGTTCTGGTTGGGACTGCTGCATGGGTGAGACAACTGAAGCTGTTTCAGCATGTTATAGGTGGCCATGATTTGTGGAGGCTGGGGTGGCCGCCGCCATTTTAGTGGGGGGCTGCAATGGAGGGCTCTGTCTCTCCCTGTCTCTCTGGCCGTGTGAGGGGGATGAAGATGCTTCACTCACCGATTCCTGCAGTTCCCGGACCAGATGCCGCTGATCTGCGTGTTCCGAATCCTTGTCAGCGCTCTCCTCCTTTCTGAGCGCCGTTTGTGAGCTGGGAGAAGCCGGGAGGCTGTCGGCTCTCAGGCGCGGGACCTCCGACGGGGGGAAGAATTCCTCCAGACGTCTCGGCTGAGACCGGGATGGACGGCGGCGAGTCATCGCTGTGGCAGGGAGAACCGGAGGCTGCACTGTGTAGTGACAGGTAAGCGGAGAGCTGCTATTTCAGTCGGTTTTGCGGTGGTTACGGCCGGAGCGCAGGGACTATGCTGCCATCTTTCAGCTCGGCTAGGCCACGCCCCATCTGAAGCTTTCTTACAGTATGAAGCATGGATCCATGTAAGTCTTTCGGCTAGTTTCACAGCTGTGGCAGTAGTCAGAAGCACCTGGTAGGGGCAATCAAATCGAGGCTCAAGAGGGTGCTTCCTGGGGAACTTCTTGATGCACACCCAATCCCCAGGCTGCAAGATATGTGTCTCAGTGTCTGCCTTTGAGTCTGGAAGAGAACACCTGTGCATAGGCTTTGGTTAGTTCTTTAACAACGGAAATCACATACTTAGTCAACACATCAGATTGTAATTGTAACTACTGAGGATAGTAGCAACCTAGCCTTGGGGCTAGCCCAAACAATCTCGTAGGGAGATAATGTATGATCCCCCTGGGTTCATATCTAACACTGTATAGGGCTATTGGATGGCAGTCTTTCCAAAGTGGCGTCATTTTTAAGTATCATTCTTTTTAGCGTGCCACTACGTCTCTCCACCTTTCCACTACTCTAAAGATGGTAGAGTATGTAAAAGGCCTGGGATACACCCAGAGCAGACATGACATGTTACATTCACCTGCGAAGTTTATACCTCTGTCTGACTCTGAATCACTTCTGGTACCCCATATTCACAGTTTACCTCGTTCATGAGCTTCTTTGCGGTTACCTACTTGTTTGCCTTGGTAACAGGGTCGGCCTCCAACCTGCAAAGACATCAACAACAACAAGCACGTATTCATACTTCCCAACAAGTGGGAGCTGAACGTAGTCAATTTGCAATCCCTGAAATGGGTAGAGTGGTCCCGGCAAGTGTGATGTGGCAAATTTACTTCTGCCCTGACTCACCTATGGCATAGATCATGCTAAACTGGACAAATGATGCAGCAGCTACAGAGAACCCAGAAGTCGCCCATCCTCTTTCAAGCGTCGTCGTCATTGCTGCTTTACTAGGTGGGTCTTTCCGTCCATCAGCTGGGCCATCATGGGGTACAGGAACTGTGGTAGGCAAGTGCTGTTGACTGTTCACCATACACGGTCCTGTTCCTGCTGCTCCCATATTAGTCCATTTATTCTTTCCTTCCTTGCTGGCTTGTAACTGTAAAAGTCTTTAGCATATCAAAGTCCAAATTTTTGTCAATGTCCAAAGTTTTTACCACTGACTCATGCGTCAGTATCTTTTCTTCTTTCTTCCACGGCTTGAGGGCCGCTGCCTTTGCTATGCTGTCAGCGAGGGTGTCGTCTCTCGCCTCTCCAGTGTAGGAATCGGTGCGAACTCTCAGCTTTGTCAGGTAGAAGTAGGGCCTTCCATGAGACTCTGCACTGCTGCACCATTCTCAATTGGTTGTCCTGCTTAAGGTAAAAACTGTCTGGCCTTCCATATTGGGCTGTAATCATGAGCTATGCCAGATGCATACCAGGAGTCAGTGTAAATGGTTGCCGTCTTACCTCTCGCCACTCTACTCGCCTCAGTGAGGGCCTTCAGTTCCGCTTCTTGTGCTGAGACATGCGGAGGCAGAGCTTCTGCTTCTAGGACATCTTGTTGTGTGACCACTGCATATCCGATGTGGAGTCATCAATCCTCACCCTGGTACCATCTGCAAAAAGCTTAACATATGCATTATCAACAGAGGTTCTGGTAACTGCTTGCATACCTGCAGTTTCTTACTGTATTAGTACTAAATAAATCGTGTTGATGTTCTATTTCACATGGCTCGGAATCTTGTTATCTTATTCCATTTATTTATTTTTTTTTTTTTAAACCCAATAGCTGATCTACAACACCTAGATCATCTATGACCCAGATCACCTATGCCTCCCCGCTTTTGAACCGGAATACTCAATGGAAAAAAAGAGTAATTGCGTTCAAACCAGTACAAGTTGAAAAAGGAAACCAAGAGGTAGAAAAACAAGCACTTTGTAGGTCAAGGTGACATTGTATGCAGCGAAGTCTGAGCGAAAATCTCCTTAAAATTTTTTTTTTTTTTTCCCTTCAGGTCGCAATTAGCATTTTTTAACACAAGGGGGCACAACACAAGTAAAATTTTACGTCACCTAGTGTAATAGTATTTCAGGGAACGTCCAGCGTTTAACTTTCACTTTCCTGTCGGAATATAATTATAGCTTCAGTGTAGACTGACACTAGAATATACAAAAGACTTAAGGAAAAACTAAAGAATACGGATGAATTAACATCCTACTCTGGGCAATTCAGTCCCTCTTTCTTCACATAAAAAGTAAAATTACTTCATCAAATTGCGTGAAAAAGTTTGCTGGGTGACTATAGGGAAATTATTCCATCTGTAGGAGCCTTCCATAACATCATCTGTCTGAGCATCCATTGGAGAAGCGGGCAGTGGAAAACAGAGCCCCTGGGAACATGAGAGCGTCCCCTGTCATGTATTCCTGGCCTCTGTCCCCCATGCATCAACTCCAATCTTCCATACACTATAAACCAGCTTAGTCATCTACTATGTCCCAAGCTGCATCTTCACAAAGGTTTGTTTCCCTGAACTTATCACACATCCAAAGTGGCCACATCTTGGAGTGCAACAAAGTCCGGTCAAACAAAACCTTACTTCAGACAATCATGATGTTAGCACTGGATACAGTGGCATTGGGGAATATAGGCCTCCCAAGTGCAGCAAAATGGCCACCAGAGGCAGAAAGGGACGGGGCTACAAATCTCCCAGGTGAGGCAAGATGGCTGCCAGAGGAAGGGGCAGGGCCAGGGGCGGCAGCACTTCCAGGTGAGACAAAATGGCCACTCGAGGAGGAAGGGGCGGGGCTAGGTCCTGTCTCGGATGGGGAGGGACCGGAAGTAACATCACACACCCTGAAAGTGAGCACATGGGGGGGGGGAGTAACTTCAGGGTGGGGGCAGGGCTCACCACATTTGCTGCAGAGTCACACTATGTGGGGTTTTAAACATTGCAAGTGTGGCCGCCATTACAGGGATGGGCTGTAGTCAACACAAAGGCATTACATTGTTCATAAGCAATACACATCTCCCACTATACTTTCTCATCTTGAATCTCTTTCTTACGTTATACCACCTCCTAGCAAAAACTAGCACCTAACACCTTTCTTTCTGCTGGGTTTCCTGCTCATCTTCTGAAAACTTTCTACCAGTCTATCTTACCATACTCATTTCTGCTTATCTGTCCATAACCTGACATTTCTTTCTGCAACTTTTCCTGATCCTTTTCTTTGTAAAACGTTTCTACATGTTTTGCATATTCCAAAACATCCTGTACTGATCCCTCATTCTATTCTACCTGCTTATTCTATCCTATCCGAAGTTTCTGGACACAATAGTGTTCCTCTTGTAAAATCTGCTTTCTTCAAATCCTTCCAATATAACCTCTCTTTCCCACTCAGATCACAATGCACATTAATTCTACAAAACACAAGACAAAGGGAACAGAAGGGTTAAGTGGGAAATGCTTTCAGTGGCTTAACTTCAGTCCACTCTCTTATCTGCAACCCTCCCCCAATAATAAACACTGCACATTCTTTAAACTGTCTGAAACACACAAAGACTTATTATTTTCAATGACCAAGAGTTCCTGGAAGCTTTAGCCGACACACACAGCACGGCTATAATTCTCCGCGTATATACCTTTCCACATATGAGAACATAACACGCTCAATCATACAGGTAAATATGCGTATCATAAATTTTCCTAACCTCACACTAGTTGCCTAGGAGTAAGTGTCTCTGGCGTGCTCCCTTAGACTTAAACAGCCAAGTCCGCCCTTCTGACACATTAACCCTCACAGAATTTATCTCCTGGTCTTGTATACACAATTTTTAACCGTCTCAGACATAATATACACAGCATACAAAATACCCCTTAGGCAGGTTAAAACGGTGGTCTTTTTTTCCGAGTAGAAAGAGCTATATTACCTGCCTTTCATTGATTTATCACTCTGGATCAGAAACAGGCAGATTAGCAGTCAGAATTCAGCTCACATCGGTAGATTTTACATAAAGCAATCTTACCGTGTTCTGTAGATTTTCGGGCCCCTGAGTTCTGCGTGCTATCTGCCGATCTCTGTATTTTTCCAGAATGAAAGAAATCAAAATCTCTACTCGGGCCCACCCAGAAGGACGCCACTGATCTGGATTATGGTTTTCTCCAGCAGGTTTCGGGGTATTTTGTAGCTTCCAAATTGTATAGTGTGCACACATCATCGACCAGATCAGACACAAGCTATCAGTCTCATATCCAAAATGGCTCTGGAGAGAAACACCCAGATAGCCCCCTTTTATTGCAAGACATAACACCTGCCCTTTAATGGGCGTGCAACAGATTACATCAGTAACATATAGGATTCTCATTTGTCGGATCATATAGAATCCCCCACCCCTCTCCGAAGTCCACTGTGTGTCTCATTTGTCCTTTGTTCTATTACTTTCAGTTTTAACCGCATGTATCTCTTTGTTGCAGAAGTTAGTATGGAGAAGTTTCTGTGTGGGGGATGGGAAAGGACTGGGGAAACACTCAGTATTGAATACAAGCAATAACATATAACACTGTGATTTAACTCTTTCCTTATGCAGCAGAGTTCCACATTAGGCTGAAGTCACAAAACACACATAATATGTATAGTTTAGTACAAATCGATAGACATTTTACACTGACTAATCATCATGTCTATCACATTACGACAAGCACTGATTGAGGCGCTCGTCGGTCGGAGCTCGTTTAATTGTCCTTTACACGGGCTGAGAATCAGCTTCTGGGGATGGAGGTCTGCTAATCCGGTCGCTCATCGCCACAGGCTGCCTGTATATCTCCCCGGTCACACATACTTGCCTAAACTGAACGATCAACCAACAAACGAGCTTTCACTCACTCCTCTGCTAATTACTGGTCCCATCTTATGGCTTGATTTCCGGAAGAAGAAGCACTCAGAGGAACATTCGGCCACGATAATTGGCAAGTATAAAGGGTACACTGGACGACCGTCGGGCACTTCAGTGATAATCACTCCATTGCTTTCACACAGTAGCAGGGATTGCTCAGTGAATGGAGGCGGAGCCAGACGGAGATTGTTCTGGTTGCTCATGTCTATTCACAGTCAACAGTCAGTCGTCCATAGATGATTGACTGCCTGTTTACACAGGCCGATCAGCATTTGGTGCAGCGTTCTAAGACAGCAGAAAGGGCAGTCCTAAGCTCTCGCTCATGACCTGAAGGTTGCAGGTTCAATTCCCGCTTGGTTCAGGTAGCTGGCTCAAGGTTTATTCAGCCTCCCATCCTTCCGAGGTCGGAAAAATGCATACCCAGCTTGCTGGAGGGTAATAAATAAATTACATGAAAGTGCTACACAATAAGTTGGCGCTAAACAAGATTTATTTTATTTTCCATGTTGAAGCAGAACAACTAATGAATTATCATTCGTCATTCAGTTAGTGCCGGCATTTAGACTCAACGATTATTCTAGCAATCAAATGAGAATCTGAATGATGATTATCCCGTGTAAAAGTGCCCTTAAACTAGTGAACAAGCAAGTGACGTCACCGCTAACCTGTTCGCTTTCGTGCAGACTGTTTATACAGGCAGATGCTTTGTTGGCTCGTTCAAATGAGAATCGTTTAGTCACTGTATAAGTGAATAAGAGCGACTGAACGAGCGCTGAGTAAACCGTATGATAAGCAAATGACCCCACAATGATTTTATGCCTGTTCGGATGGAACGATTATGGTTCACTTTTGCTCGTTTGAACAATAATCGTTACGTGTAAAAGCCCCCTTAGATCTCATTGGTTTGTACAGTAATTCTATCTTCTCTTCCTATGCAGGGCAGCTAAATGCAGTTTATTGTTCCTTGTTATTAGCTATGCCAGGCTGAAGAGAGCCTGAAAATAGTGGGATCACAGACACAAAGTCCAGAAAAGTTCCTGCCCTCATGATTACTACTGATTCCCAGTCCTGAGAACCTCCAGGGACACTTCCATATATAGAGATACATTAAATTAGCAGCTTGTATGATTTTAACGTTACTGGCCCTTTAAAAAAGAAAAGCAAAACACCAACCATATGTATCTACATGTAATCTCATCATCACGTAAGAAGTATAGCTGGTGTAAGACTATGCAAAGACAATAAACATAAACTCATAGTTCGAGTGTCTTCAGCATGTCATTCTGACTTGAGACCAGTTATCTTCAGTCATCACATGACCGACATCAAGAGGGCAAATTTCAGCATCGCGTCAAACTTATAAATTCTGCATTATCTAATTGTTGTTTATACTTATCAAAAATACGATGGAGACAGTGGGGGTCATTGTGAAGTGGCCTGAAATGCGTATATCTGGCGCCTCCATAATTGTCTTAATTGTCATGTCTTCAATGTGGATGCTCTGTGCAAATTGTCTTGTCACTAGTTATGTGTATTGCACAGCTGCAGCTTGGAAGAGGTTAATGGCTATGAATGTCTGGGATATGTCTGGAAGTGTAACAATTTATGTTGTCACGTGTGCATGAATGATATATGTGACTGCAAGGTGCAAATGGGGGGTCCATCTTCTCTGATCTGGTAGAGCAGCAGTTGGAGTGTGAGTGCCAGCCACATGGGGGTACCTTCAACCCTCATGCGGTGAAGAATAGAAGCTGAAGAGAGGTACCCTGGAAGTCCATGCCTACCCCTACCCTAAAGAGAGTGGTGAGAAGTGGAGAGAGAGACCGCCGTGCAGTGTTCTAGATACAGATAGCTAGGACTGTAGGCTCGGTTTCATTCTGAGTTTTTCCTCCGACCTCCTCAATTGTTTTCCTGCACTGGTGTGTGAATTTATCTACGAACTGTAATCCCGTGTCAAAGTATCTTCTATAAGTAAAGTTCTGGTTGCTGACTGTACCCGGCAACTGAGCGTTTTCAAGTTATTCCATGTGTGTAGACTCTATCATTTCACGTCGCATACACCACGGAGTAAGGAATGGTGGCGTCACCCGTAACAAAAATCCGAAGTTCAGTTACTCAACTTTATTCAGGTAACCGCGATACCAGTGTTACCTGTAGAGGCCTGTCAGTGCCTTGTCAAAGGGTTACCCGCATCCTTCAGGGGAAGAGATGGTAGTGCCACCGTGACATCCCTAACAGCTACCCCGCCCTCTTCTCAATGGTGTGCTTTGTCAACGAGTTACCTGCATCCCTCAGGGGAGGAGAGGGTAGTGCCACTGTGACATCCCTAACTGCTACCCAGCCCTCTTCTCAATGGTGTGCCTTGCGTCTCGGTCGCTGCAATTGTTCTTATCCTTCTACAAATCTCTCCATAACACATTCCAGAAAAATTCTAATGGTTCTATACTGAATGGCAAGTTTATTAGACCCCCCCCCCCCCATCCAGTTGCAATTGTACCTCATTTGGTCTTCAGAACTGCCGATATTGCAGGATATAAATATTAGGTGACCAGCGGGGTTGTTGATCCGGGTCTTGGAGTTAGGTAGGAACTCAAATGTTGATTCAGGGATTATTCTGACTGCGATAGAGTCAGGAAGGATTTTTTTTCTTCTAGATGAGACCATTGGCTCCTTGGGGATTTTTTTGCCTTCCTCTGGACCCACAGTGGAGGGGGTTTGAAAGAGGCTGAACTAGAAGGACAGGACACTGTCTTCATTCACCCTGACATACTATGTATCATGGCATAGGTTCTACCAGGTATTGAAATCGCTGTACATGAATATTGGCCCATGCGGACAAGAAGCTTCTTGTAGTTGCTGCTTTTTAAATTTATAAGGGGGGCCGTCGTAAATGCAAACGCATTTGCAAATACTTGTACACCCATGCAAATGATTTTTTAGTCAAGCAAATGTTTTTGCACCAAAATGAAGCTCTGTCCCCGGAATGTGCATGAACTTCCTGAGGAGGTGGGAAGTAATAGAGAGGTGCACCAGAGATGTGACACAGTGGAGAGGACTGTGGACTGTGTGTAGCTGTTCGAGATAATTGAGAGACTCTGTGGGCTGCTAGCTGTGGCTATGAAGAAGTGCTGCAGGAGTTCGGACTGCGAATTCACTAAGGGCACAGCCATTTGGACTCTGTTGGAACCATTACAGAGACTGAGCCTTTCTTCTCTAGTTGAATGCTTTGGGGACCGGCCATGGACATTGGAAAACTCTGTACCCCCATCTCTGTGAGAAAGGCACTGGAGTTCCTAAGTGAGCAAAGTAACTCTGTGAAAACAAACTGTGTTCATACAAGCAGATATAGACCATAAGCAGGCCTGCTAGGTAGAGACTTTGATGTACATCATTTTATTCATCATTGGAGCTTTGAGTTGGAAGGAACTTTTCTCTTGTTGTGCATTGCCTTCTCAGAAACTCATTCAGTAAATACTGACTGTGCGGAGAGCCACTATGTTTATTGGACTATGCCTTACTCTAGAAACGGTACATGACTGTCCCGTTGTACAAGCAATCTCCTATGAAAGTGTGCATCAATTGTGCATTGTTTACCATATGTGATGCAGGTTACAATTATCAGGTAGGGATAGACAGGCCTTATCACTAAATGTTAAAGTGTTGCATTACTGTTATCAATATCTTGTTCAAGTATATCTACCTGTTCCCATCTATAATAAAAAGCTGTATTTTTGTAGATCGTTGTCCACCTCAAATCTTGTACCCTGTGTCAACTACCACCATTACAAATGGAGACAGAGGCACCCCATCAATGAAGCAAGTTGAGTCCTCTACCTCAGGCGGTGACTCTTCCCAACTGTAAGGGGCGGCAATTCACAGAAGAGCCCCTATCTGCATGCAAGTTAATTAAATTCGCATCTTTAAGACCCCCTCATTGAGAAGATGTAAATTCCACAGCAGAAACACTAATGAAAGAAGATTAGAATTCCGCACCACATGTCACTTTCTGCACGGGTTATGTGGATTTTTTCCGTAGCTTGTGGACCAGGTTTTCAAAATCCTCTTTGTTGCTACTGTAAAGGCCACGCAATTTTTGTGCACAGTGTCCGCACGGAAATTTTGTGGCCAATCCGCCCCGTCTGGACTGTGCTGAATGCAATATAAGTGAGATTACAATACAAGTATCATTCTATTAGCTGACCTGTAGTCTGTTATTTGTGGCTCTTCAACTGCTGTGAAACTAAAACTCCCAACATGCCTCAACAGCCAGCTGTCAAGAATGCAAAAAATATATATAGATTAAAAATATATGGATTTTCTTTTTAACTTTTTTTTGGTGTGCAATGTATTCTTCCAGTAATATATACACAAAGTTGAAAGCAGCACACAGACGTACCCTCTAGCCAAAAAAGGGAGACAATAACTGGACAATCCTGCACGTTCCAGATAAATGGTTCTGGATCCTGAACCACACCTTTGCAAGCAATCCTGTACGTAGTGGAGTAGCAGTCAGGGGTACCAATAAGCAAAAATTTCACTCAAATCCTTGAAGGTGAACACATCTTTATTGTGGCTGTTTCACATAGCTATGTGATGCGGGCTATGTCTCGGCCCGTTGCTTGTGGTGACAAGAACCATGAACACGGATGTGTACCCCGACATGCTAGACAATAATGTGCTGCTGACAATGTGACAATACTCTAGGAATGGTCAGCCATACTTCCAATGAGACAACGCGCCTTGTCACACATCTGCAGCGTCCAAGGAGAGGGTCCACAGTCAAGGAGACAGCGGGGTAGATTAAGGCCTTGTCACGAGGCTGTACTATCTCTTCCCCTGAGGGTAGCATGGGACCCATCCAAGTTACTGCTGGGGGAGTTTCACAGGGTAACCCAAGTAGCAGTTTACCTTAAGATCCTTTTGTCACTCGTGACGCCACCATTCCGTCATCTGCAGTGAATCCAGACAACGTTAATATAGAGTCCACACACAGGGGTAACATTTCAGAGCAGAACCGGAAATGGCCGGTTAAGCTTATTTACTTGTGTCAACAATCAACAGTCCAAGCAATTTATACACATGCCATCAGGACACTGGTGGAAACAAATTAGTGGTGTGACAGGGAGGAATCACAGGATGACAGACAAGTCCACAGTCCACGTTATCTCTACCGGTCAACACTCACGTTTAGGGAAGGGCATTCAGCAATGCATGGTGGTTCCTCTCACTCTCTCAGTCCTCCAGGTCAATAGCAGAAAGGCCTGGGTGAATTGGGCCCAGGGCACACACAGGGCAATCACTCAGCCTCTTCCATCCTGGAGCTCCTCACAAGACAAGGCACAGTCTCTCCTACTCAAGAGAAGTTCTTTGCTTCCACTCCTAGGCTCTCAAGAAGAAGAACCTTTTTCCAGAAGACCCAAAATGCCAAATACTAAAAGACTCTACCACCAGTTCCACGTGTACACATATATACCACATGGTCACATGACATAAAACAAGAGATATTTTTCACAGATAAGCCAAAAAGCAACCCATTCAGTGCTGCAGAGGTGCAATACACATCAAATTCATGCACATAGAAGACACTGACAACACAAATGCACAAGACAAACTCAGTAATACTTATGGAGGGGTCCTGTTAACTCTGGGCCACTACACATGCAACACTGTTCTACGATTGGATTAGCTGCAAAATGTCCAACCTGAACCCCACTGAACATCTTTGGGAAGAACTGGAACATCAGGTCCGGAAATAGGAACAGCATTTATCTTTAAGAGAACCCGTCAGACATTTGCAGAATGAATGGAGGGAAATACCAGTTGAAGTGTATCAGACATTAGTAGAAAAAGTGTGCCATGGAGAGTATTTGATGTTGTTTAGGCCGAAGGAGCCCCACTAAGTATTAACATATGGAAAAACACACTATTTCTGATTCTTGCTCAGATGTCCAATTACTTTTGCTAGGATAGTATACATAAATGGTCACATGTACAAGCCCTTATAGAATCCTTGGAGTGAGAGGGAACATGAGTTGCCACCTTCAAGATGGAAATACAGAATTGGAACCCCTTGTTTCACAGTATCTGTGGGGTCCAGCTGTCTGGATTGGATAACAGCCTTTAAAGCTCTAAACCCAGTGTATGTTTCTGGAGAACAGCGTTCTACAGCCCTTCGGTCGAATAACGTAATTCTTTATCTGCATGTAGTTCCAGCTTATACACAAAGGGAGTGGAAACTTATTCATCACAAATTAGTAATCTGTTTATTGTATGCATTGGCTGTAATTGTATGGCAGCTGAGGGTCAGCTTCTTGTCAGATACCACACTCGCCTTAATGAGCTCTCCTTTCTATGAGTTCATATATAGGGTACTGGTGTATCTTGTCTCCAGCGGAAGAATAAGTGGAGACATGGGTTGGCCTGCTTGCGTTGTAGGGAAGGGCTTGTTGATGCCCACCACAGTGCTCCCATCTATGCTGCCGAAGACTCTGCTGTCAGTGTCTCGCTTCCCATGCCGACCCCGCATCACCCACTGCTTTGTGACTGTCAGCTGCTGTCTATCAGCTCCCTCTGCATCGCGTCCGCGGTCGCATCTCCGCTGTCACTCTGCTCCTCCACCCGCTGCAATCCTCTGCTTATGGCCCCACTGTCACTGTGTCCCCCGCGCTGTGCCATGTCATGGAGCCACGCTCCCTTACTCTCCCCTGGCGCTGTCCTCCCCTCCGTGCTACCGGCTGTACTGTCAGTGTCCTCCTCGGCCGCTGCTATCAGTCTCCTCTGCAAGCACCCTGTTCCCTCATTCCCCCTGACACTCTGTGCTCCTGGCTGCCGCCCGCTGTCAGCCTCCTCTCCGTGCGCCTGTGCTCACTCACTCTCCCCCCGGAGCTCTGTGCTCCCCGCTGCTGCCCGCTGTCTGTCTCTCCTCTAGAAAATCACAGGGGCAGAGGGAACTACTTTATAAAGCCTTAGTCACAGACGAACCCTAAAATAATCTGTATTGATATATGTTAAAAACGTTGGGCTTAGAAGAATCTACAATTAGTGAAGACAAGACGTACACAAACAGACAAGACACGTGTGCTCTTCCTTAGCACAGTATTACGAAAAGGTGGATCAAATGATGATTGCAGATGTATGTTATATCAGAAACTGATTTTTTTCTGTAAGAACCTCCCACAAAAAACAAATAAAAATAGGAGATTGGAGGATCTCCAGTATCTAAATTCGAACCTAGGAAATTTATGCATATTGACTGTCATGATTCAGTACTGGTATAATATATTACAGTCTAATACTAGAGATGAGCGATCATACTCATCCGAGCTTGATACTCGTTCGAGTATTAGTGTGTTCGAGATGCTCGTTACTAGAGACGAGCACCACGCGATGTCCGAGTTACTTTCACTTTCATCTCTGAGACGTTAGCGCGCTTTTCTGGCCAATAGAAAGACAGGGAAGGCATTACAACTTCCCCCTGCGACCTTCAAGCCCTATACCACCCCCTGCAGTGAGTGGCTGGCGAGATCAGGTGTCACCCGAGTATATAAATCGGCCACTCCCGCGGCTCGCCACAGATGCATTCTGACATAGCTCAGGGAAAGTGCTGCTGATGCTGGAGCTGCTATAGGGAGAGTGTTAGGAGGGATTTTAGGCTTCAAGAACCCCAACGGTCCTTCTTAGGGCCACATCTGACCATGTGCAGTACTGTTGAGGCTGCTTTTAGCAGTGTTGCACTTTTTTTTTTTCTTTGTATATCGGCCATGCAGAGCATTGCGTCCTCAGTCTGCAGTAATTTTACATAGTATAAATTGCGCAAAATTCTTTCCTGGCTCTGCGTTGCCCGTTACATCACCGCTGTCATCCTGTCCAGAGGGAAACAGTCTGCAGTAATTTTACATAGTATAGGGCCAGTAGTGCTGAGGCAGGGACAGTGAAAAAGGTGAAAGATATACTGTCTATATAGGCAGTGGGCTTTTCCCAAAAATTTGGGGAAAAAAATCTATTTGGGCTGCCTGTGACCGTCCTCAGTGTACTGCGTCTCTGCTGGGGGTAGTAGTCCTAATTAATACGCAGCCAGCTAAGTGTTACAGCAGGCTTGCGCAAAATTCTTTCCTGGCTCTGCTGTGCGTTCCGTAAGCGAAGTCAGCCTCCAAACACAGGCCAATAAGCGGCACATTTAATTACAGCGTTCTGTGTCTGCACTACTGGTAATACACCATGCTGAGGGGTAGGGGTAGGCCTAGAGGAGGTGGACGCGGGCGAGGACGCGGAGGCCCAAGTCAGGGTGTGGGCACAGGCCGAGCTCCTGATCCAGGTGTATCGCAGACGATTGCTGCGGGATTAGGAGAGAAGCACGTTTCTGGCGTCCCCACATTCATCTCACAATTATTGGGTCCACGCGGTAGACCTTTATTAGAAAATGAGCAGTGTGAGCAGGTCCTGTCGTGGATGGCAGAAAGTGCATCCAGCAATCTATCGACCACCCAGACTTCTACGCCGTCCACTGCTGCAACTCTGAATCCTCTGGCTGCTGCTCCTCCTTCCTCCCAGCCTCCTCACTCCATTACAATGACACATTCTGAGGAGCAGGCAGACTCCCAGGAACTGTTCTCGGGCCCCTGCCCAGAATGGGCAGCAATGGTTCCTCTCCCACTGGAGGAGTTTGTCGTGACCGATGCCCAATCTTTGGAAAGTTCCCGGGGTCCGGGGGATGAGGCTGGGGACTTCCGGCAACTGTGTCAAGAGCTTTCAGTGGGTGAGGACGATGACGATGAGACACAGTTGTCTATCACTCAGGTAGTAGTAATTGGAGTAAGTCCGAGAGAGGAGCGCACAGAGGATTCGGAGGAAGAGCAGCAGGACGATGAGGTGACTGACCCCACCTGGTTTGCTAAGCCTATTGAAGACAGGTCTTCAGAGGGGGAGGCAAGTGCAGCAGCAGGGCAGGTTGGAACAGCCAGTGCGGTGGCCAGGGGTAGAGGCAGGGCCAGACCATATAATACACTAACTGTTTCCCAAAGCGTCCCCTCGCGCCATGCCACCCTGCAGAGGCTGAGGTGCTCAAAGGTCTGGCAGTTTTTCCCTGAGAGGTCAGACGACCGACGAACAGTGGTGTGCAACCTTTGTCGCGCCAAGATCAGCCAGGGAGCCACCACCACCAGCCTCACCACCACCAGCATGCGCAGACATATGATGGCCAAGCACCCCACAAGGTGGGACGCAGGCCGTTCACCGCCTCCGGTTTGCACCACTGCCTCTCCCCCTGTGCCCCAACCTGCCACTGAGATCCAACCCCCCTCTCAGGACACAGGCACTACCGTCTCCTGGCATGCACCCACACCCTCACCTCCGCTGTCCTCGGCCCCATCCACCAATGTCTTTCAGCGCACCGTCCAGCCGTCGCTAGCGCAAGTGTTGGAGCGCAAGCGCAAGTACGCCGCCACACACCCACACGCTCAAGTGTTAAACCTGCACATAGCCAAATTGATCAGCCTGGAGATGCTGCCGTATAGGCTTGTGGAAATGGAGGCTTTCAAAAGCATGATGATGGCGGCGGCGGCCCCGCGCTACTTGGTTCCCAGTCGCCACTACTTTTCCCCATGTGCCGTCCCAGCCCTGCACGACCACGTCTCCCGCAACATTGTACGCGCCCTCACCAATGCGGTTACTGCCACGGTCCACTTAACAACAGACACGTGGACAAGCACAGGCGGGCAGGGCCACTACATCTCCCTGACGGCACATTGGGTGAATTTAGTGGAGGCTGGGACAGAGTCAGAGCCTGGGACCGCTCACGTCCTACCCACCCCCAGAATTGCGGGCCACAGCTCGGTGGTGGTATCTGCGGCGGTTTTGTCCAACAGGACCTGAGCAGCAAAAACGGCCCTTAGGCAGGAGGGCCCTCCTCAGGCTACTGTGTCTAGCTGTGCAGAGTAGTAGCCAACTGGCCTCATTCTGGGGCCGTGAGACTGGGCAAGGACACCCGTCGCATGTCCCTGCCGTTCTCTGACGAAAAGGTGGAAGTCCTTGTTATAGTCCGGCAGGCCCAATGCAGGGGCTGTAGAGATGGCTGTCTTCAAAAGAAAGAAACTTTCAAGCGCCTCCGGTCCTAGAAGAAATGGATCCGTCTTTAAAGCATCGTACAGAGGTTGCATCAGTAGAGAGGCTTCTGGGATCCATGATCTGCAGTAGGAGATTAGGCCAAGGAAAGCCTGTAACGCCCGCGCAGAGTTTGGCACTTGTATCCTCTGGACTGCCAGTATCCGTTCGTGGGTGAGGTGCCTGGCCCCCTGCGAGATGCAGTGACCAAGGAAAACCACCGAAGTGGAGCACCACTGGAGCTTGGAGAGAGATGCTTTGCAACCTTGGTCGGCCAGGAAGTAAAGCAGGCTTTCCGACGCCGCCTCAGCTGTGGGGAGATCATCGGCGCACAGCAAGAGGTCATCAACATATTGTAGGAGAACCACCGTAGTGTGTTCAGATTGCCATGGTGCGAGGATAGACGCAATGGCTTTCGCGAACTGACTTGGAGAATTCTGGGCCCCCTGAGGCATCACGGTCCATGTATATTGCCGGCCATCATGGGTGAAGGCAAAGAGAAATTGGCAGGACGAGTCCAACAGCATGCTGAAGAAGGCATTTGCAAGATCCACGACTGTGAAGTATGTGGCGGTGGGCGGTACCCCCGCCAACAGGGTATGTGGATTAGGCACAAGGGGTGTGTCCAAAATGGTGGCCTCGTTCACTGCTCGGAGGTCCTGCACCATACGGTATTTCACCGGCATCCCCTTGGGTGTCTTCTTCTTTACTGGAAACAACGGGGTGTTGCAGGGAGATTCACAGGGTATGAGTGCCCCATTTTCCAAGAGTGCCTTCACTTGCCCTGCGATAGCCTGTGAGACAGCAATCTTGAGTGGATACTGCGGCCGACGTGGTAGGCTGGCTCCAGGTTTCAGTTTAACTACCACAGGTGGCACTCGGAGTTTACCGATGTCTTCCGGGCCTTTGGACCACAGTTTATCTGGAATTCGCTGGAGGACATCGGCCGGCACTGTATTAGGGTTTTCCGTGCTGACTGCAAGGAGTAAAGGTTCTGATGCCAGAATCATCGTATCTTCTTCCGACAAAGGCGATGACACCTTTATTCCTCCATCCTCGGTATAGGTGATGGTGGCTTGCAGCTTGGATAGCAGGTCTGCTCCCAGCAGGTTTAGCGGAGATGTCTTGTGGATCACAAACCGTGCTAACACATTAGGGAGAGAGCCAATCTGTAGGGGTTTTGAAAGGGGGTGAGAGGTAGGACGTCCTTCTATGCCCATGGTCAAGATTTCGACATTGTCCAGCAGGGTCTTGAAAGGGAAATCCGCTTCCTTAATCACACTTCTGGCTGCACCTGTGTCCAGGAGGAAGGTAGTGGGACGGCCTGCAACGGAGAGGGTAACCTGGGCTTGTGGACCCGGCAGATCAATGTTGGTATCCCGCTGAGACATGGCCATAATGGACGCAGGCTTGCCACTGTCCTATTGTAGAAGGTCAGTGGCTGGAGGAGGTGGGGGAGGAAGTTGCTCTCTGGTACTTTGGCCGGAACGTCGCCTTCTTGGAGCGCGGCAGTCACGGCGGAGGTGTCCAGGGCGACCGCAATTGTAGCATGTACGCAGATCTGGTTGTCCAGGCTGTGGCACCCGAAATCTCTGCAGGGATGGGTCCTCTGCCAGCATTGCAAGTGTGTGTCCTTTTCCTTCTAGCCCCTTTGCTACCAGTAACAGCTTATCCATGGGCAATGTCTTGTATTCCGGACGAGATGTGATGAGGCCTTTCCGTATGGGTTCACGAAGTCCTGACACAAAGGCAGATGAAAGCATTTGGGCATGCGCTTTGGTTTGCGTGGAGAAGCCTAGGTCATTAAACAACTGAATCAGGCGAGTGTGGTACTTCTCCACAGATTCCCCCTTTTCCTGGGTGACGTCTTGGATGGTGGTCGCTTGATCTGCAAGACGATCCTGGGCCCACACCTTGATCTGTTCACAGAACTGAATACCGGATTCATATGTAACGTCGCTCTCCACCTTCAGTGGGTCCAGGTGCTTTTCAATCACTGGCCAGTAGGTGTCTCCTGCTTTAACTTCAGTAAGGGCCTGGAGGTCCTTCCAGGTAGCACTAAAATTCTTCTGAATTTGCACCAGTCTCCGGTAAAAAGGCATCGGCTGTCTCTCCGGGTCAGGGAGACTGGTGTTAAGGGTAGACGCCTGAGTGGGAGTAAAAGAAACGTACAACACAGGAGCATCAGCTGGAAGCCGGACTCCTGCGGACTTGGGAGGCTGTTGGCTGTGGGCTAAACGTGCAGGCCCGGGCATCCGGGCCCGCTGGTCTCCACTTGCGTTAATGAAGTGTTCAAGGCGATCCTGCGCACTTCGGATATCTCTCTGTACTCCTTGGAACTCCCCCAGTAGGCTACGGGTTACATTAGCACTAGAGGGGGATGGATCTGCCCATGGGTGGAGTCCATAGCCAGGGGCAAGGCTCGGGGAACCATCTTCCCCTAACATCATGAGGGGAAGGCTGCCAGAATTGAACTGGTTAGCTTGTTCTACAGTGCCTTCTAGGGATAGAGGCACAGTGTTGGATGGCACATGGAAAGAGCCATCTGCATGCAGCACTGGATACAGGGACGTCATAGAATTAGGATTCCCGGGTGTAGCAAGATGGCCGCCGGAGGAAGGGGCGGGGCCAGTTGAGGCAAGATGGCCGCCAGAGGAAGGGGCGGGGCCAGGTGAGGCAAGATGGCCGCTAGAGGAAGGGGCGGGGCCAGGTGAGGCAAGATGGCCGCTAGAGGAAGGGGCGGGGCCAGGTGAGGCAAGATGGCCGCCGGAGGAAGGGGCGGGGCCAGGTGAGGCAAGATGGCCGCTGGAGAGAGGGGCGGGGCCAGGTGAGGCAAGAGGGCCACCTGAGGAAGGGGCGGGGCCAGGTGAGGCAAGATGGCTGCCGGAGGAAGGGGCGGGGCCAGGTGAGGCAAGATGGCTGCCGGAGGAGGAAGGGGCGGGGCCAGGTCCTGTCCCTGATGGGGAGGGACCGGAAGTGATGTTACCGACACTAGAAGTGGACACAAAGGAAGAAGTAACATCACGGTAGGGGTGGGGCGCCCCACAATTACTGCAGACCTCACGCCATGTGGGATTTTGAACATTACAAACAAGGCAAGTCCAGCAGGGATGGCCGCCATCATAGGGAGGGGGTATAGTGGACACAAAGGCATTACACTGTTCATGATACAAGTAATACACATCCCCCCCCCTCCTTCACCTCCTCCTCCACCCAACTCTGCTCGTGTATCCCTTTTGCTACTCTATACCATGCCTCAGCAGACTGCAGCACCCCCCTGTCTGCCAGAGCCCCCTTTTTGTCCTTCAAAACTTTCCTCCATTGTTCTGGCTGTAATCTACCACCCCTAATCTTCTCCCATCCTGCAGCTT
This sequence comes from Eleutherodactylus coqui, assembly GCF_035609145.1. Classification (NCBI taxonomy): domain Eukaryota; kingdom Metazoa; phylum Chordata; class Amphibia; order Anura; family Eleutherodactylidae; genus Eleutherodactylus; species Eleutherodactylus coqui. The sequence goes on from NC_089839.1 coordinate 191,080,953, forward strand.
TCCTGATCCTCTCCCATTGTTCAGCAAACTCTGCTCCCTCCCTTTCAGCAACCAAATCACAAGCTCTATGGCCTTTGTCCTTGCTCACTTTGTTCCCCATTTTCTAAACAACCTGCGTCTATGCCTAACCTTCTCAATCTGCTCAACTATATTCTACCTACCAAGTCTATTCTATCTGAAGTTTCTGGACACAGTAGTGTTCCTCTTGTAAAATCTGCTTTCTTCAAATCCTTCCAATATAACCCCTCTTTCCCACTCAGATCACAATGCACATTAATTCTATAACACCGAACAAACGGTACAGACGGGATTACTGGAGAATACCCACAACGGCTCAAGGTATATGGCTCACCTACCTTAGCGACAGCCCACCCTCCACTAGTAATCCCCAACAGCACTCCCTGAACACAGCTTGGACAGGACATTTAGCTATACACAGAGACTGACGATTATATTCAGTGACCAAAGACCTCAACAGTATCCGGAGCCGTCAGCCGTCACAACGCACGGCTAAAATTCCCACGTATTCCTCCCTTTGTACAAGAGCATATACCGAGCTCAATCATACAAATGAATACACGTTTTTTCAAATTTACCTGCCCGCTCTCCAAGCATATTAGAGCAACTGTGCCCTATTACCTAGGGGAGCGTGGCCCTCGGGCGTGCACCCTCAAAGCGTATAGGAACACAGACTATGTCCTGCTATACACTCGAGTCCGCCCCTCTATACACAAAAGGTTTATCCTCACAGAATTTGTCTCTTGGTCTTAGGTACACAGTCTTTAACCGTCTCAGACACAACAGCCACAGCATGCAAAATACCCCTAGACAGGTAACATGGTGATAATCGGGTGGACAGAACTAGAGTTATTACCTGCCTTTCAGTGAAGGTCTAGTCTGGATCAGATACAGGCAGATTTAGCAGTTAGAAATCAGTTTGACACAGGTAGATAAAGCAATCTTACCGTGTTCTGTAGATTTTGGGCCCCTGAGTTCCGCGTGCTATCTGCCGGTCTCTATACGTTCCAGGCTGCGACCTCACAGATCCACCCGCCCACCAAGGGACACCACTGAACTGGAATATGGTTTTCTCCAGCGGGCTTCAGGGTATTCTGCAGCTTCCTAATTGTGTAGAAGTAGTATGCGCACACTGACCAGGTCAAACACAAGGTATCAGTCTCATGCTCAACATGGCTCTTCTGGGAGGAACATCCACACAGGGCCTTTTATTGAAAAAGTATAACACCTGCCCTTTATGGGTGTTTAACAGATTACATCAGTAACATATATATATTCTTATTCGCTGGGTTATATAGAATTCCCCGCCTCCCCCTCTCCCCAACTCTCTCAAGTATACTGAGCTTTAACTGCTTTTTGTAAATTTTGAGAGGCTTCTCCTTCTACTATATAAAAAACGATTTTCCTTCTATGCTGGCAAAGAATCTTCAGAGCATGGTCGAATGCATTAAATCCTCTCTAGGTACCATCCTATAGATATATATCTAGATATTATGCAAATTTTTTTCTCCGGCACCTTACAAGCAGAATCTGATATATTTTCTAACACTATCTAATATCTGGGGTATCATTTACTTATGTATGACACTTTGATGGAGTGCTAAATGACAAAGAAAGGAGTGTATGCAGAACTTGTGCAAAAGTCTGCCTCTGTTAGTACCCTTAACCGCATTATCCTTTATTGGTTTGTTTGAATTTACTTTCAATTATTCCTCCTTATCGACCTTCTGGTGTAATATGTTAATCCATCAAGGGGCAGGACCTACGTTATGAGCTTCACTACGATATATAAATGCTCTATCAGGATCCAGGATGAGTGGGGTTAAATCTAAACCACGCCCCCTTCATGCCCCCTGTCAGATGGTATACAGATGTCATGTCTCACACACTGACATCTGACACTAAAACACATGCAAGGACGCGCCGCGCGATATAGCCTGCGTGCGTCGGACACTGTAACAGGATTTACACACCTGTACCCCCTAGGGACAAACCGCACCAAGGAACGATCGATAAAAGGCATAGGAGATACTTCTATGCGACGCTCCACCCATCCTGATACATTAGCCAATAAGGAGGCGCGCTGCGCTATGACGTCACCGCGCAGCGCGTCATGCGTTCCACCGTGGGACGCGGAAGCTCGCACACGGCTGCTAGATGTGAATACATCGCACTGAGACTCCCAATGATCGGTTGGGAAATAACAAACTGTGAAAGAAGGGGTTAACAGCATCACTCTATTCTACCATCGCTCTGCTAAGCAGAAGCATGTGAAATTGGACACAATGATCAGGTGGGCATTTCCTGGGACAACCACTACCGCCCCCTGGAGTCCCAATAGGCTGGAGGACATTACCCCTCCCATAGAGGAGGAGCCATACCTCCATTTAAACACTGTCAGTAGCTCCAACACCTCATAGCCGGCCGCTCACCATCAGAGCCGCAGGCGCTACCTCTCTTGCTCTGTCCCTGCCTCTTACCCCTGTCTAATCCAGCTAGGACTGACACTGTAGGGGTTCTGTCTTTCCTGGTCTCTATGAAAGAACTTTGAATGGAGTATTATCCCCCAGGTCTAGCCGAAACAACCCTCTATTCTCTGAAGCTAACTCTATCTGAGACTTATATTGCTACTTACCTGAGCTTCATCTGTGTAGGCAGTGCCCTCAGCACACACAGCCGGGATAACTACCAGCTGTGTGAGAAGGGTCGGCCATAGATCCTGGAGAAGCATTCGCTTTAACAAACACTGAGAGACAGAACAATTTCCATCTGGGTATTGCATTAATCCACACTGGTCACAGAAATCTACAGACCAATGCAAGTACCCTAATGGATATTGCAGGAATTCTCTAGGAGGGTATCACCTGGCCTTGCCGTAGTAGCCGGTGACTAAGCCTGATTAAAGGGCGCCATCTGCTACACGGAAGTGCTATCTGAGGCATTCAAATACTGGCACATACCATCTTATATGCCAGATGGGATGAATGACCCTCTCCCTTTCTGAATATTCAAATAGAGAGCCCGATAGCGGTACCAACACAGATACCGCACGGGAAGTGACAAGCAAGAAGAGGTGACTATCGAACAGGTGGCATCACCTTAGCAGTATCAAACTGCAGCAGGACTATGTCCTGACGCACTAATCCTGTTGCTCTATTATCTTTACGTACTTTTCGGGCAATAATTACCCGCGCTCCTGAGGAACTGCCCCCTACATGGGTAGGGAAACGCGTCGAGCGAGCTTTCCGAAACGTTCTGGTCAGCATCACTGACACACAATGAGCCCATGTGTTTAGCACCTGTATACACAATAACTGTGCTACCAATGGGAAGTTATTAAATAAAGTGTTCTAGCAACAAGAGTACACATAAGAATACTGTGCCCTAGTACAGATACCAATTCCTGTACCATATCAACATCTAAGTACAAATAATCCTTAGACGTGGATATCACTCTTTCACCTTCTGGAGTTCTATCCTCTCTCATTTGTATGAGCGGCAGCTATCTCTAAAAATCTATCCGAGAGATACGTTGTCTTACATATATCCATAAGGGCCTATTCTTTGCTTATATGTTACCTGTCCTTTTTACGTATTGTCTATAAGTGTTATATGTGAGCCCACAATTTTAGAAATTTTCAATAAATGTCATTATATTTTAATCTATATCTGTGAAGGCCAACTCTCTCAAGTAGAAGCCTTTGTCTTTAACATGTGTCCAAATCTGAAAGTGAAAGTAGATATCCCTTTGTTGGAGAAGGTCCTGTGTGGGGGATGGGGAGGGACTGGGAAAACACTCAATATTGAATACAGGTATATATATATATATATATGTATAACACTAGGACCTTTAACTCTTAGAGGCTGCTTGTGTAACTTATATATATATTCAGCTAACATTATACCACACATCTTTCTCCATGCCATTGTCCGGCAACTACCATGATGAAATTGTGTGGCCATTACACTCCACAGAGCTAAAAGTCATTACAATAACATAATACATTTGGTTTATACAAATCAATAGACATTTTATACTAATTATCATGTCTACTACATGATGGCCCATAATATTGCTAGATTTAAAAAAGCGGAATGGGGCCAATAGGAAATGATGTGCTGCATTCTGTTCTAGTGATTGGCTGGGATCACACGGGTTGGACTCCACTAATCCAGATGTGCAACCAATGTCTATGATGAGACAACCCTTTTATACGGTACTGAGCCATCATGAAAGATATTTTCAGTTAACTCTCATAGAGAACAGTAGTGTGTCTATCACCTACTCCCCTTCCTGGCTTCCATTGGCTGTTTGGAGTAATAATAATAATCTTTATTTATATAGTGCTAATATACTTTTCTGCACTTACACTTTGGGGATAACTTTAAAAAAAATGTCATAACGTCCAGTAATAAACCCATGAACGTCTTGAACTACCGGGGTGAGGGCCCTGCTTACAAGAGCTTGCAGACTATAAGGAAGTATACACATAGACTACTATACATACATAAAGCTGTGTGAGTGGATCCCCAGCTGTGTTTATGAATAATGGATGGATGTGGTGTGTGGGGGATGCAATGGGAAGAAGGGTCAGAGGTTGTCAAGGGAGATTGTAGAGACAGCGTAAAGGCAGAAGAGTTTAGCTTAGGAAATATGGTAGGTGTGTTTTTAGGGCACGCGTAAAGCTGTGGGCATTGGGAATTAGCCTGATTGTCTGGGATAGTGGGTTCCGGAAAACTGGTGCGGCTTGTGAAACATCTTGGAGGCGGGAGTAGGAGGTTTGAATTAGAGAGAAATTTACTCTAAGTTCTTAGCAGAGTGGAGAGCATGGATAGGGTAGTAGACCGAGATGAGGGAGGAGATTTAGGGTGATGCGTCATTGGGAAGGGCTTTATGGTTGAGAGTGATGAGTTTCAATTGTATTCTATATTGGACAGGCAATCAGTACAGTGACCGACACAGGGTGGAGGCGTCAGTATAGCGATGCCTCCAAAATGATAAGTCTGGCTACTGCATTCCGGTCAAATTTAGTTTAGTGAATGGAAGACCGATCTTGCAGTAATCAGACCAAGAGTGAATAAGGGCAATAGGAAGAGGTTCTGCAGTGAGGAAAGGACGGATTCGGGAGATGTTTCCTTTTTTCCAATCAATTTTTATTGAACATTTTCAAGCCTTACATTCAAAATCTATGAGATGTAGAAAGGTTATAAAACCATTTTAGATTCACAGATAGTGGCTGGTACGATATAACAGTGAACCATACAATTCTATATGTAACACAAAAGACTTAAAAAAGATACTTTAAGAGAGAACAGAGGAGAAGAAAAAATTAGAAACAAAGTTTAAGCAATAACTCAAATAAAAAACAAAGGCAAATGTATCAGGGAAATAATTGAAACCAAGGATTCCACATTAAAAAAAGTGTTTATATATTCAATCTTTTAATCGTTATGATATCTTTGCCTGTAAATGAGCCTTAAACTCGAGTAGGATATCATACACAGCTGTTAACGATGGTTTGATTATGCTAAAAGCACATCATCTGCAAAATGGCCAATTTTATGATTTCTTAAACCTGTCAGGATGTCCCTCACGCCCTCTTCTGTTCTAATTAGTTCAGCAAGAGGCTCCATTACTAGGGTAAATAATAACAGAGACAAAGGGCACCCTTGACAAGTTCCCATTAGTAATTCGAAGAGGTTTTGAAGATTGACCAATCCGCTAGATCCCTGGCCGAAAAATAACTGTATAGAGCTTGTATTGCTCTGAACATATTGCCTTGTATGCTAAATTTATGTAGTGTTACAAAAGCAAAATGTAGTCCAATATAGTCTGTCAAGTGCCTTCTCTATATCCAAAGCAAGGAGCAGAGAAGACATTCCACTGAGTTCAGCCCTTACAATTAGATTGATCACCCTCCTGGTACCATCCAGGGTCTTTCTCCCTTTCTTAAAGGCTCCTTGGTTATTATGAATTATGTTAGGAAGAACTGAAAGAAGTCTCTGAGCTCGGAGTTTTGAATATATCTTGGTGTCAAATTTAGTAAAGAAATTGGCCTGAAATTGGCAGATGTATCTGAAGCTTTTCCTGGTTTGGGAATTGTGACAATAATGGCTTGTAGCATTCCTACTGGGAGACGTCCACAGGAAACTGTTCTATTAAAAGTATAAATTAAATGTGGGGATAATATGGATGAAAAAAAGTTTGCATTGATTGGTGAAGCCATCAGGGCCCGGAGATTTATTGGGTTTAAGATATAATTACATCAGCTTCTTCTGATGGGAGAATAGGAGCAATAAGGCTGTTGAGTTGTACCTCAGATAGTGATGGAAGGTTGATTCTCTGAAGGAAGTTATCAATTACAGTAATAGTTGGTTGATGTGTCATCTTTTAAGTGATATAACCCTCAAAGTTGATGGATACTTAGGTAGCCATCAACTTTGAGGGTTTATTTTAAGAAGAGACAGCACTCCTGAGATTGCCGCCTTCTGCTAGGACAGGAACACACAGAGAGCTTTAAAGCTCCCCTTCCTTTCCCAACCTCCCTAGTGTTTTTTCTGTCCTGTTGGGAGGCAGGTATCCAGAGAGGTGCTGGGAGCTCTCAGGAGTTCCTAACATGAAGAATACAAGTATACTTATGAAATTAGAGGCAGCAGGCGCTGTTCTCCCTTCTTGAGAATTGTCTCCCGGGTCGCTGTAGGGGCAGTTATCTCAGGCCGGATTACAGGTGAAGGCTGTGTGGCATCTTCTCTTCCTCCTCCAGCGCTGCTGGTCTATGAAGCTTATGGGTCTTGCCATAGGAGCAGACGTGGTGCTGATGTGGCAGAGGGGGCGTAGCTATGGTGGCAAATTTTTAAGAAAAAGCAATCTGAAAGAAGACCAGAAGAGGATATATATAGACCCTATTCTCAGTACAGGATATTGTCCCATGCAACTGTAGTACTAACAGGCATGAGCACTCTAGTGTTGGATGTCTCTGAATCGGCTGCTACTGCTGATGTTTTAAGTAGCCCGTTGGCTACTTCATACAAGCACATAATAATGTAGATTACAAACAAATAATAATACAGATTACGACAGATGCCAGTGTAGTGGCCCAGAGTTAGCGGGGTCTCTCCATAATGTTAAATGTTTGTCTCATGCAATAGTATTATCAGTGTCTTCTATGTGGTATGCATTTGATGTGTATTACACCTCTGCAGCACTGAATGGGTTAACATCTGGGTTATGTCTGGAAAATGTATCACTTTATGTGTCATGTGATTGTGCTAGGTGTTTGCAAAGTGTATGCAAGTCAGTCTATCAGAAGTCTGAGAGTTAGCAGGAGTTCTTGCAAAAGTAGAAGAGAGTTAGAGACTGGGTCTTCTTCTATTCTGTTTGGAAGAGATGACAAGTCTGCAAGTCTGTGCGAGAGCTACACAGACACAGATCAGTCCATGTGTGGAGAGAATGGAGGAAGCTGAGCGATTCCCTTCTGCTTGGCTTGGGCCTACTCTACCCAGGATGTGCCGGTGCTACCAGAAGTGTGAGTGTTGGCCGGTAGAGAGTTACATAGTAACAAAGTAATATAGTATGTTAGGCTGAATGAAGAAAATGTCCATCTAGTTCAGCCGATTTCCACCCCCTTGTTGGTCCAGAGGATTGCAAAAAATAAATAAAAAAACAACGAGCCACTTTAGCTCATTTGGAGAAAAACATCCCTTCCCAACTACATAATGGCAGTCAGTGTAATCCCTGGATCAAGATTTGAGATTAAAAAAAAACCCACTGTTCACCTTATGTCAATATCCAGTAATATTGTAGTGCTCTAAAAAGATGTCCCCCCTTAAACTCCTCTATCGATTTTGCCATTATCACATACTCAGGCAGAGAGTTCCACGGTCTCACTGCTCTTACAGTAAAGAACCCCTCTATGTGTTCGTGATAAAACCTGCTTTCTTTTAGATGTAGAGGATGCCCTTCTGTTACCGTCGCAGTCCTGGGTATAAACAGATCATGGGAGAGATCCTTGAAGTTATCCGATCCGCAGCCTGTCCGCAGGATGGGCTGCGGCTCGGATTTTATGATATGCGGCATATGATATGCTGTATTTACTTTGCTGTAACATGAAATAAAACTGGCAGGTGCCAAATTTAAAGAGATTTCAAGTCTCGTGAGCCATTTTGTACACGTGTGGTGCCTATTTACTAACAGAGAGGTTGGCGATCCAGTGGCGAGTGAACCCCACTTGCCACACCACATACAAATAAAGTCTTGTCAAAAACCCTGGTTTATGGTAGATGATGACCACTCAAACTCCTGGGAATGTAAAGTCAGGCTATGCAGACTGTTGCATGATGGACTTATTCCTCCCATGGATAGAAGTGTTAATTACTGGTACATACCATGCCTGAGCATGGTAAAAATACTGCTTTGTGAAGGGTACCATTCTTGGCCTAAAGAAGGTTCTCTTATCATTGCGTATGTAACTATGATGTCAGATACGGAAAGGCCAAATGTCCTGTCAGACACGGGGTCTATCAGCAGGATATTTGCACCTCAGAAAGAGGGGAGCAAATACGCCGCCTCATACTATGATTCAATGTATGAAGGCAGATTAGCTATAATGCGTCTCTCGCTTTACAGATGACGGCCGATTGTCCACATGGCGGTTAGAACCCTGATGGGTTTCTATACTCCTCCCCCCTCCATTGCAGCCTAAACAGGCCTGGAAGGTTGGGGGGGGGGAGAGGCTGGATTTTTGGTGCTGTAAGTGAAACACGCATGGAGAGAAGAAGGTTCCACCCCCTCCCTGCACACCATCCAGAGCCCCAGCTGCATCACTGTCTACCAGGCCTAGAATCCATGGACTCAATCTGAGCCCCATCCAGAGGCAGCACCGCTGTTGGGTCGCGCAGCATCCGGAGCCCCGCCTATGGCACGGCCTAAAGAGGCCTAGGAGCCAAGGGTTTGATTTGAGCCCACCCTGCCTGTCTGCCTGGAGGCAAGGCCAGTAGCACTCACAGCTGGGAGCAAGGGCCAGGCCGGATACCTAGAGGACTCACGCAGGGAGGGGGGCAATTTTCACCCAAACACCATTAGTTGGCAGTCCTGCCCCCAGTTGCTGCCTATACCAGCCTACAGCCGGAGGCTCAAGTTAAGCTTAGGCTGGAGGCGGCTCCATCTTCAAGTAGCAGCATGGGCAGAGGGAGGTCCCTGGTTGCATCCTCTAGGGTTCTAGAGGCCAGGGGATCGCTAGAGCATAACCCGACTGGAATGAGAGAGTATTGTGAAGGATAGTGCAGGGATGAGGGGTAATTGCACCCCTTCCCTGCATACTAATGGGACCCCAGATATTGCCCCCTGCCCCGAAGGTACATCATCGCTGCACTGATGGGGGAGGGAAGAGCGTGCCAGCAACTACAGTCATCTGCGCAGTGGTGGATGGATCCAAGGGGGAAGGTGAGAAGGGGAAAAGAAGTGGAGGTACGCTGGTGCAATATTCACCTACTCTCGTCTACTCATGTATCGTAATCCTCTTCCCTTCAGCTCCCCCAGCCACCAGCAGGATCACTGCTTCAGTGACATCGCATTGACAGGTCACTGGAATTGGGGGTAGGAGTCCGGAACATTCAGATGACCCCATTATTGCTGGCGGGAAGCAGAGTCATTAGTGATGCTCTGGTCCATTTTGTATTCTTAGAGGAGTGGGTAACAGTGTGTTTGGCAGCACTTTTTGACCCTTCCCCACTTGTTAGCCAATCCCCGATGCCTAGCTAGAAGAGAAGAAGAAAAAAAATTAAAAAAAAGAAGACATGCAGAGAAAGAGGTCTGCCTCCTTCAGACACTAAGCTAAAACTGATTTAGCCAATGGATAATGGCGATCGCATAAAAGTAAACAAAATGGGAAATAAACCACTCACCTCAATCCTCCATGATGTCCCACAATGTTGGGCACATGCGCAGAAGGCCGGAGAGATTAAAATCTCCCTGCTCCCAGCTAGCATAAGTAGCAGAGAGCAAGGAGATGTCACTGAGCGCCGTGGTATGCAGTCCCTGGTCACATGATCACTGTTATCCATTAGATATCCATCATGTAAAGTAAAAAAAAAAAAAAAGTTTGCTTCATCTCCCCTCAAGACCAAGAACCTGCTGCAGTGACTGAGAGCCATGGTGAGTGATCCCTGATCACATTGGATAACGGCGATCACATAAAAGTTTAAAAAAGTTGAAGTTTAATTTTTCCTGAATGGTGAGGAGATGAAACGCTTTACCAGAGCCCTCTGCATTTGAACCCTGACGTGATAATCCTTCACAGAGCTTTCCCGACTTCTGTGCATGCGCCTGCCAGCAGAATGACTGAAACATGCGCAGGAGCCAGCGAGGCTTAGAAAATTTAAAATTCCCGTGCTTCCGACTATCAAAGACAGACCATAGCCTGGAGCAGTGACCGGTGGCCTCATTGAGCGGTCCCCTGTCACATGATAAAAACTTAGCGATCTACCTTAGACTGGTCTCAGACGACCAGATAGAAATTGCGGATTCTGTATGTCTTTGATCGTCGGCAATACGCAGATGAATCAAATGCATTGGCCGGTCGATACTATGTAAAACAGAACGGATATTTGCAACATAGAACCTATTGTGCTCTATGGTCGTGGATATACCTGCAGCCCATTCGTATTTACATTGTGTACGGGCTGCAGGTACCTATGTGATCGCTAAGTGAGGGCCTGGGAAATATAAACAAAAAAAGGTGTACTGTGCATGAGTACTGTGTACTGTGAGTATGCAGTTATGTGCAGTATATTACGCGGCCGTACGCAGGGACACAGCTGGCCTCACAACCGGCATCCGCTGCGGGCCTCCACAAGCGGATTCCACATACGGCCGTGTGAGCCCGGCATTATTCAGATCGCTACCTGTAATGCGTAATCTATAGGGATGAGCGAGCACCAAAATGCTCGGGTGCTCATTACTCGGGACGAAGTTATCGCGATGCTCGAGGGTTCGTTTCGAGTAACGAACCCCATTGAAGTCAATGGGCGACTCGAGCATTTTTGTATATCGCCGATGCTCGCTAAGGTTTCCATTTGTGAAAATCGGGGCAATTCAAGAAAGTGATGGGAACGACACAGCAACGGATAGGGCAGGCGAGGGGCTACATGTTGGGCTGCATCTCAAGTTCCCAGGTCCCACTATTAAGCCACAATAGCGGCAAGAGTGCCCCCCCCCCCCAACAACTTTTACTTCTGAAAAGCCCTCATTAGCAATGCATACCTTAGCTAAGCACCACACTACCTCCAACAAAGCACAATCACTGCCTGCATGACACTCCGCTGCCACTTCTCCTGGGTTACATGCTGCCCAACCCCCCCCCCCTGCACGACCCTGTGTCCACAGCGCACACCAAATTGTCCCTGCGCAGCCTTCAGCTGCCCTCATGCCACGCCACACTCATGTCTATTTATAAGTGCGTCTGCCATGAGGAGGAACCGCAGGCACACACTGCAGAGGGTTGGCACGGCTAGGCAGCGACCCTCTTTAAAAGGGGCCGGGCGATAGCCCACAATGCTGTACAGAAGCAATGAGAAATATAATCCTGTGCCACCGCCATCATGAGCTGCACATGTGGGCATAGCAATGGGGAACCTATGTACCACACACTATTCATTCTGTCAAGGTGTCTGCATGCCCCAGTCAGACCGCGGTTTTTTATAAATAGTCACAGGCAGGTACAACTCCGCAATGGGAATTCCGTGTGCACCCACAGCATGGGTGGCTCCCTGGAACCCACCGGCTGTACATTAATGTATCCCATTGCAGTGCCCATCACAGCTGAGGTAACGTCCGATTAAATGCAGGTGGGCTTCGGCCCACACTGCATGCCCCAGTCAGACTGGGGTTCTTTAGAAGTGGACACATGTAGTTACAACTCCGTGTGGACCGACAGCATGGGTGGGTGCCAGGAAGCCACCGGCGGTACATAAATATATCCCATTGCATTGCCCATCACAGCTGAGGTAATGTCATGTTTAATGCAAGTGGGCTTCGGCCCACACTGCATGCCCCAGTCAGACTGGGGCTCTTTAGAAGTGGACACATGTAGTTACAACTCCGTCTGGACCCACGGCATGGGTGGCTCCCTGGAACCCACCGGCGGTACATAAATATATCCCATTGCAGTGCCCAACACAGCTGATGTAACGTCAGCTGTAATGCAGGTGGGCAAAAAATTAATTGGATTACACTGTAGGCGAGGGCCCCCAAAAATTGGTGTACCAACAGTACTAATGTACCTCAGAAAAATTGCCCATGCCCAACCAAGAGGGCAGGTGAAACCCATTAATCGCTTTGGTTAATGTGGCTTAATTGGTAACTAGGCCTGGAGGCAGCCCAGTTAAAATAAAAATTGGTTCAGGTGCAAGTTTCAACGCTTTAATGAGCATTGAAACGTATAAAAATTGTTTAGAAATATTATATGACTGAGCCTTGTGGGCCTAAGAAAAATTGCCTGTTCGGCGTGTTTATGTGAGGTTTCAGGAGGAGGAGCAGGAGGAGGAGGAATATTATACACAGATTGATGAAGCAAAAATGTCCCCGTTTTTGATGGTGATAGAGAACGATGCTTCCATCCGCGGGTGCAGCCTACGTATTGCTTAGGTATCGCTGCTGTCCGCTGGTGAAGAAGAGAAGTCTGGGGAAATCCAGGCTTTGTTCATCTTGATGAGTGTAAGCCTGTCGGCACTGTCGGTTGACAGGCGGGTACGCTTATCCGTGATGATTTCCCCAGCCGCACTAAACACCCTCTCTGACAAGACGCTAGCCGCAGGACAAGCAAGCACCTCCAGGGCATACAGCGCGAGTTCAGGCCACGTGTCCAGCTTCGACACCCAGTAGTTGTAGGGGGCAGAGGAGTCACCGAGGACGGTCGTGCGATCGGCTACATACTCCCTCACCATCCTTTTACAGTGCTCCCGCCAACTCAGCCTTGACTGGGGAGCGATGACACAGTCTTGCTGGGGAGCCATAAAGCTGGCAAAGGCCTTGGAGAATGTTCCCCTGCCTGCGCTGTACATGCTGCCTGATCTCTGCGCCTCCCCTGCTACCTGGCCCTCGGAACTGCGCCTTCTGCCACTAGCGCTGTTGGATGGGAAGTTTACCATCAGTTTGTCCACCAGCGCCCTGTGGTATAGCATCATTCTGGAACCCCTTTCCTTTTCGGGAATGAGAGTGGAAAGGTTCTCCTTATACCGTGGGTCGAGCAGTGTGTACACCCAGTAATCCGTAGTGGCCAGAATGCATTTAACGCGAGGGTCACGAGAAAGGCATCCTAACATGAAGTCAGCCATGTGTGCCAGGGTACCTGTACGCAACACATGGCTGTCCTCACTAGGAAGATCACTTTCTGGATCCTCCTCCTTCGGCCATACACGCTGAAAGGATGACAGGCAAGCAGCATGTGTACCCTCAGCAGTGGCCCAAGCTGTCTCTTCCCCCTCCTCATGCTCCTCCCCCTCCTCCTCCTCAATGCGCTGAGATATAGACATGAGGGTGCTCTGACTATCCAGCGACATACTGTCTTCCCACGCCTCAGTTTCCGAGTGCAAAGCGTCTGCCTTTATGCTTTGCAGGGAACTTCTCAAGAGGCATAGCAGAGGAATGGTGACGCTAATGATTGCAGCATCCCCGCTCACCATCTGGGTAGACTCCTCAAAGTTTCCAAGGACCTGGCAGATGTCTGCCAACCAGGCCCACTCTTCTGTAAAGAATTGAGGAGGCTGACTCCCACTACGCCACCTATGTTGGAGTTGGTATTTCACTATAGCTCTACGCTGCTCATAGAGCCTGGTCAACATGTGGAGCGTAGAGTTCCACCATGTGGGCACGTCGCACAGCAGTCAGTGCACTGGCAGATTAAACCGATGTTGCAGGGTCCGCAGGGTGGCAGCGTCTGTCTTGGAGTTGCGGAAATATGCGCTGACCCGGCGCACCTTTCCGAGCAGGTATGAGAAGTGTGGGTAGCTTTTCAGAAAGCGCTGAACCACCAAATTAAAGACATGGGCCAGGCATGGCACGTGCATTAGGCTGCCGAGCTGCAGAGCCGCCACCAGGTTACGGCCGTTGTCACACACGACCATGCCCAGTTGGAGGCTCAGCGGCGCAAGCCAGCGGTCGGTCTGCTCTGTCAGACCCTGCACCAGTTCATGGGCCGTGTGCCTCTTCTCTCCTAAGCTGAGTAGTTTCAGCACGGCCTGCTGACGCTTGCCCACCGCTGTGCTGCCACACCGCGCGACACCGACTGCTGGCGACGTGCTGCTGATGCTGACACATCTTGATTGCGAGACAGAGGTTGCGTTGGAGGAGGAGGAGGAGGGTGGTTTAGTGGAGGAAGCATACACCGCCGCAGATACCAGCATGGAGCTGGGGCCCGCAATTCTGGGGGTAGGTAGGACGTGAGCGGTCCCAGGCTCTGACTCTGTCCCAGCCTCCACTAAATTCACCCAATGTGCCGTCAGGGAGATATAGTGGCCCTGCCCGCCTGTGCTTGTCCACGTGTCCGTTGTTAAGTGGACCTTGGCAGTAACCGCGTTGGTGAGGGCGCGTACAATGTTGCGGGAGACGTGGTCGTGCAGGGCTGGGACGGCACATCGGGAAAAGTAGTGGCAACTGGGAACCGAGTAGCGCGGGGCCGCCGCCGCCATCATGCTTTTGAAAGCCTCCGTTTCCACAAACCTATATGGCAGCATCTCCAGGCTGATCAATTTGGCAATGTGCACGTTTAACGCTTGAACGTGCGGGTGCGTGGCGGTGTACTTGCGCTTGCGCTCAAACAGTGGCGCTAGCGACGTCTGGACGCTGCGCTGAGAGACATTGCTGGATGGGGCCGAGGACAGCGGAGGTGAGGGTGTGGGTGCAGGCCAGGAGACGGTAGTGCCTGTGTCCTCAGAGGGGGGTTGGATCTCAGTGGCAGGTTGGGGCACAGGGGCAGAGGCAGTGGTGCAAACCGGAGGCGGTGAACGGCCTTCGTCCCACCTTGTGGGGTGCTTGGCCATCATATGCCTGCGCATGCTGGTGGTGGTGGCTCCCCAGCTGATCTTGGCGCGACAAAGGTTGCACACCACTGTTCGTCGGTCGTCAGGCGTCTCTGTGAAAAACTGCCACACCGTAGAGCACCTTGACCTCTGCAGGGTGGCATGGCGCGAGGGGGCTGTTTGGGAAACAGTTGGTGGATTATTCGGTCTGGCCCTGCCTCTACCCCTGGCCACCGCACTGGCTCGGCCTGTGCCCACACCCTGACTTGGGCCTCCGCGTCCTCGCCCGCGTCCACGTCCTCTAGGCCTACCCCTACCCCTCAACATGGTGTATTACCAGTAGTGTAGAAACAAAACACTGTAATTAAATGTGCCGCTTATTGGCCTGTGGTTGGAGGCTGACTTTGCTTACCGAACGCACAGCAGAGCCAGGAAATAATTTTGCGCAAGCCTGCTGTAACACTTAGCTGGCTGCGTATGAATTAGGAGGACAACTACACCCAGCACAGACCCAGTACACTGAGGACAGTCACAGGCAGCCCAAATAGATTTTTTTCCCCAAATGTTTTTGGAAAGGCCCACTGCCTATATTCAATAAATATGTCTTCTGTCCCTGCGTCACCACTACTGGCCCTGGAGTATGTAAAATAACTGCAGACTGTTGCACTGTGGACTGGAATACAGCGGTGATTTAACAGCCAACACAGAGCCAGGAAATAATTTTGCGCAAGCCTGCTGTAACACTTAGATGGCTGCGTATGAATTAGGAGGACAACTACACCCAGCACAGACCCAGTACACTGAGGACAGTCACAGGCAGCCCAAATAGATTTTTTTCCCCAAATGTTTTTGGAAAGGCCCACTGCCTATATTCAATAAATATGTCTTCTGTCCCTGCCTCACCACCACTACTGGCCCTGGAGTATGTATAATTACTGCAGGGCGCAATGCTCTGCACGGCCGATATACAAAAAAAAAATGTGCAACACTGCAAAAAGCAGCCTCCACAGTACTGCACACGGTTAGATGTGGCCCTAAGAAGGACCGTTGGGGTTCTTGAAGCCTAAAATACTCCTAACACTCTCCCTATAGCAGCTCCGGCACCAACAGCACTTTCCCTCCTCTATGTCAGAATAAATCTGTGCCGAGCCGCGGGAGGGGCCGATTTTTATACTCGGGTGACACCTGATCTCGCCAGCCACTCACTGCAGGGGGGTGGTATAGGGCTTAAACGTCGCAGGGGGAAGTTGTAATGCCTTCCCTGTCTTTCTATTGGCCAGAAAAGCGCGCTAACGTCTCAGAGATGAAAGTGAAAGTAACTCGAACATCGCGTGGTACTCGTCACGAGTAACGAGCATCTCGAACACGCTAATACTCGAACGAGTATCAAGCTCGAACGAGCACGTTCGCTCATCTCTAGTAATCTACAAGAAGCCCCAAAAACGCTCGCCTTCCTGCAGTTCCAGGAGCAGCTTGTTGTGCGCCTTCTCTGTGAGACCGCCGCACCTCAGCAAGCTTACGAAGCCTCACATAGCGCTACTTTTTACATTCTGTCCATGCCACTGAGGTCTAGAGATACCCCCAAAAGTGTCGGGGTTGCAGCAGGCATGGGAGGAGGCATACCTGGTTTTATTACCCCATGTGCCCATCCCAACTAGGCCTCTATAATTACCCCTGTTTTCAGACATATACCACACAGTTATTAATCTGGAACAGTTGCTGTGATCTTGGTGACGGGGCGCTGCCGAATAATCCTAAAACTGCTTTGTTTTTAAATTGGTGTCTTTGTAATTCCAGGTATTTATGTACTGTCTTTATTTTTCAGCTTTGCCCCCCTCCTATTCCTTACCTGACGCTCTCTGTAGAAAATGAAGGAACTAGAGAAGATTCTGAAAAAGGAGGAAGAAGTGAAAAAAGATGTTGATCTCCTCAGACTCCTCTATAGAGATAGAGCGCAAACCTCAGACTAAAATGGAAGATGAAGATGGTGTCAAATTTTACTTGACTCTGACCCTATCATGTTAGTTTATCAGAGACCCCGCCCAAGAGGTGAGGATGGAGTACTTCTACTTTAAGAAATTTGAATTTCTTTTCCATGTTAAAAGACATTTTTAACCTTTTAATGACTAGGCTGTTTTCGGATACGGCGACTGTTTAGGTTAACGTGGGCGATGAGTTCTTTTTACATACCGTTCTTGAGAATAAAGAGAATGCAGTGCTGGTTTAGTGCTGCGTCCCCATCTCTGTTTTTTTTCTGCCAAAGTACTGTTTTGTACTTTGTCCTGTATACAGTCTTTGAATGAGGAGTGCGTCTGCAAAACTAAGAATTGCATCTCTGCATGATTGAAAGGGTTACTGTCTGGTATGTCCCGTCCTGTCTGAAAATGTATCGTTTTGTGTTGTGAGTTTGGAAGTCATGTGACCATGCTTCATATTAATGTTTGCGGTTTGCAAGAGAGAGTCAGTGTTGGAGATTGCAAGAGGAGCTGGCAGGACCTAGTGTTATTTGAACCCCCATGGTCTGTGAATGGAACAATCATAGAATCAAAGAATGGTAGCGTTGGAAGGGACCTCCAGGGTCATCAAGTCCAACCCCATGCTCAGTGCAGGACTTACTGAATCATCCTAGACAGATATTTGTCCAGCCTTTGTTTGAACACTTCCATTGAAGAATATTTCACCACCTCCCGTGGTAACCTGTTCCACTCATTGATCACCCTCACTGTCAGAAAGTTTTTTCTAATATCTAATTTGTGTCTCCTCCCTTTTAGTTTCATCCCATTGCGTCTAGTGGAGAAGGCTGAGCCATGGCCTTGACGTTACCCTGGGACTCCTACTGTCAGGAGCTCTACAGAATGAGTGGATGAGAGGAGATCGCCATGCAGCGCTGAGTGCTGCCTTTGAGAGTGAGTGCTGGATAGAGAGTTGGAAGAGAGAGAAAAGGAGTTTGGGCCAGGAGCGGAGTCACACAGATAACTGAGACTTTGGGCCCGATATTCATCCTGTGATTTCCTCCCTGTCGCACCATCAACTGTGTCTGCACCAGTGACTTGTTTTGGCCTATGTACCTGTTGAACTGCTCTGTTTGGATTTATAAGTAAAGTAACACTGCTGTCCATTCCCGACTTTGTTTCAAGCTACTGCCTGTGTGTTTGGACTGTTATTCCATCATCTGGATTCACCAAATAGAAAGGAATGGTGGCGTCACCCGTGACAATTATCTATAAGTTAAAACCACACTGCGGTTTTCTGTTACCTCCCCATAGTAGTAACGTGGACGGGTCCTGTGCTACCCTTACAGGGGAGGAGATGGTAGAACCACTTTGACAAGTGACAACTCTATCCCCACCATTTCCTTGGCTTTGGGCTCTCTCCTCGCACATTGCATCAGTACTCTCCAATAAGTAACCTGAGATGGATCTATGGAGGAATTAGCTTGCACTAAATAGACTGGAACTTGGCAAATTATGACAAGATAAATTCTATTCCCCCAGACTATTATATATGCAGTATATTCCTATCTGTGTCCATTTGCAGCTGTACATGTCCTTCTTTGTATTAATCACTTTGTATAATTTTGTATAGTATGCAAATATTGATATTTTACTGTGCAGCCCCTCTATCAGGTCGTTGATAAATATATTGAACAGAATGGGTCCTAATACTGAATCCTGTGGCACCCCACTAGCAATGGTGGCCCAATTAGAGTATGATCCATTTATTATCACCCTCTGCTTTCTATCTCAGAGCCAGTTCTTTACCCAACTACACACATTTTTGCCCAGTGTGAGCTGCTTCATTTTATATATCAGTCTTTTATTTAGCAAGGTGTCAAATGCTTTAGAAAGATGCAGATATATGTACAAGATCAATAGAGTCTCCCAGGTCCAGCCTAGAACTTACTTCATTGTAGAAGCTAATCAAATTGGTCTGACATGATCAACTCCTCATGAACCCATGATGATGAGGAGTTATTCTGTTGTTTTCCTTGAGGTGTTCCAGGATGGCATCTCTCAGAAACCCCTTGAATATTTTTCCAATTATTGAAGTGAGACTTACTGGCCTGTAGTTACCAGGCTACCTTCTTGACCCCTTTTTGTATATTGGAACCACATTGGCAATACGCCAATCCAGTGGTACAACCATGGTTTCAATAGTGTCCCCAAATATAAGAAATAGCGGTCTGTCTATCATGTTACTTAGTACCCTTAGAACCTTTGGGTGTATTCCATCTGGCCCTGCCGATTTGTCGATTTTAATCTTTTTTAACCATCTCTATTTTGTGGGAGGTTCATTTTATGCCCCTGCATCTCATGTGACATTTCTTTTTCCTTCGTTAATACACTTGAGAAAAACTATTTAATAGCTTTGCCTTTCCCTTCATCTTCTATGATTTCTCCTGCATTATTTGTTAAAGGGCCACTGCTTTCAGTGCAAATCCTTTTCCCATTCATATAATTGAAAAATAGTTTGGAGTTATTTTTGCTCTCTTTGGCAATCAGTCTTTCTGCCTCCTTCATTGCAGTTTTCATCTTTTCCTTACACAATTTGTTTTCTTCCTGTATGTTTTCTCACTGCCTTCTTGTTTTAATAATTTAAATGCTTTCTTTTTTCTGCTTATTTCCTCTCTTACAGTCTTGTCGCACCACATTGGTTTCCTTTTATTTGTATTTCTTTTATTTTTAAAGGGGATGAACTGCTCACATGAGGTATTTAGGATGTTTTTAAACTTCTCCCATTTGTTATCCGTACTATTATTTTTAAGGACAAAGTCCCAATTAATGTTACCGATAGTAGTTCTGAGCTGATCAAATTTTGCTTTACTAAAGTTTAGGTTTTTTGTCGCTCCATAATAAGGCTTCCTATTGAATGAAAACTGGAAATTAACTATATTGTGGTCACTATTTCCAAGGGGTCCTTTAACTTGCACCGCCGTGATTCTGTCCGGTTTGTTAGTTAATAATAAATCCAGAGTGTCCCTCCATCTAGCAGGCTCCCATACAAGTTGGGTAAGGTAGTTATGTTTAATTGTTCTCAAGAACTTATCACCCTTGTGAGATTCGCAGGTTTTGTCTTTCCATATCATATCTGGCTAATTAACCCCTTAATGACGGAGCCCCTTTTTCTTTTTCCATTTTTGTTTCCCCCCCCCTTCAAAAAAATCGTAACTCCTTTATTTATCCATCGACGTCGCTTGTTTTTTGCGGGACAAGTTGTATTTTTCAATGGTGATATTTAAAGTACCATATAATGTACTGGAAAACATTTAAAAAATTCTAAGTGGAGTAAAATGAAAAAAAACGACATTTCGCTTTTTTAAGTGTGTTTTGTTTCTTTGGTGCACAAACAGCAACGAAAGTGACATGATAACTTTATTCTATGGGTCGGTACGATTACTACGATATCAAACTTGTATAGTTTTTTTTTTTTTACTATACTCCTCTTTTTTTTTCAAAGACATTTAATTTTTTTCAGTTATTTTCTGCGGTCATTTTGTGCGCGCAATAAGTTTTTTATTTTTCCGTCGACGTAGTTGAGCAAGGGCTCATTTTTTTGTGGGATGTTCTGTAGTTTCTGATAGTACCAATTTGGAATGCATCTGACTTTTTGATCACTTTTTATTGCGTTTATTCTGGGATACAGAGTAACGAAAAAAGTGCATTTCTGACATTTTTTTATTTTATTTTTTGGACGATGTTCACCGTGCCGGAAAAATACCAAATACATATTTTTATTGTATGATTTAGATTTTTTAATAATATATATGACAAAAGGGGGGTGATTTAAACTTTTACAACTTTTTTTTTTTTTAAATTAAAAAAAACCTTATTGATTTTTTTTTACATTACTTTAAAGTCCCCCTGGGAAGCTTTAACATGCGATGCTTTGATCGCTCCTGCAGTATGACGTAATGCTATAGCATTACGTCATACTTCTTTTTGACAGGCAGTCTATCAAGCCACCCCATGGGGATGGCTTGATAGGCAGTCTGGTAAGGCAGCCCTGGGGCCTTTCATTAGGCCCTGGCTGCCATTACACCTGCACGGCTCCCCCGATCTCACCACTTCGGGGAATTTAAATGCCGCTGTCAGAATTGACAGCGGCATTTAAATGGTTAATAGCGCCGATTCGGCCGCGCGGCCGATCGCAGCTATTGCCCGCTGATGTCAGCTGTTATAAACAGCTGACGCCCGCACTGTATGAAGAGAGGTTGCCACGCAACCTCTCTTCATACATATCCCGCCGCTCCATGACGTACCGGTACGTCATGTAGCAGGAAGGGGTTAAAGTCTGACCAACCATCCAATGGAAAAACCCACAGAGCAGTACTGTGGTAGCAGGAATGACTTCCTATTTAAAAGGAGCCATTTGCACTGCGCTTTTCCATGCTCGTGAACATTGTGGGTGTTAGTAGTACTCCACAAATTAGATACTTACCTTCAGTCCTGTGGACCGGTGATACATTATTTTCATGGGACTGCTCCTGTAATGTTACAAAAGCACTTGTTTTCTGCTGCATAACATAATGGTATAAATTCCCATTTACGTATGTATATATCTGAGCGCGTCTATTCAAGAAGTAAAATAATGAATAAACTAATACGCTCTGGTATTGAGAAGGATACATATATATCCTTGTAGGTAGAAAAGAAAACACTGGAATATATACATTTATATAGATATAGTTATGTGCCTTTCTTTTTATATATATACTAACTTTATTCTTATATGTACTAACTCTATGAAAAACTTAATACTTCGCCTTATATCAGATATGCCAAGAGGCCTTGCAAGGCGAAGACAAAATGTATCTTGAACACAAGGAATAACCAGACACGAAGGCCGCGTGTACTTGGCTGTTTTTCCAGAGGCGCCGTAGCAAGATAACGACTGTTCAACTACGTACATAACTTTCACTGTCTCAGGCCGGAAATCCGGACTTCCCATATATGGTTATGCTGTGAATTTTAGCCAATGAGCCCATCACCCATTCCTGGTGATGAGACCAAAGGGTATAAGATCTCATGTAATCTGTAATAAAGAGGCGCAGCGCAGTCATGTCCCCGTGTGAGGAACTATACCAGACCTCTGTGTGGTGTTTTCTTCTTTACCGCCGGCAGCGGGGCAAGTGGGGTGGGCCTGATTGGGGATGTACGCAGAAATTACCCTGACAGTATATTATTCATGACTGTCGTCCATACTGGTTGGTGTTAGTCATAACTGTTGTGGATGCGAATAAGTGTCCCTCTCACCTGTGATCACTTCATTACACCATCAGCCCTTGTTCATACACTCCTTGCTAAAGAGGGAAGAAGACCCTCACTAAAGGTCAATCTCCGACCCATCCCACCCTCCATGTACCCTCTCTATTTATCTAATCTCTTGATAGTGAATGGTAACCCCCTAATATTGCAGCCCTGACTGTGGCGTAACATTAGAACATCATAAGATGGAAAAAACAAGCAATAAAAAAATAAAAAAAAACACAATCTAAAAAGGAAAGGAAAAGAAATGAGGAAGAGTACATCATAATGCATAGTCTTGCATTTGTATTATTTGGCAAGACCTTGGCGTACCGTGGCATCACTTTCTGAACTATTATAAGGGCCTATTTCCACTGTGTATTGGTCTTATGAGCTGTATATGTTACAGAATTCCAAATATCCTGAAATTTGATTAATAAAATCATGTTTTCTGATATTTATCTTGTGCGCCTTTTACTGAAGCTGTCAAATCCTCCATCTCCATTATCTCTCTAACCATTCTAAACCACATCTTAATTGAGGGAGACATATTCTGCCGCAATAGTCTAGGAATACATGTGCAACCACTTCTTGACAACTGAGGTCCATTGCTTCCAGGGGTCTGTGCCACATATGAACCAGACCATCAGCCTGAAACAAGTGGTAGAGAGAAAATGGTTGAGGAAGTACGAGTGGCTGGGACTTTAGGAGGCAATGATTATGCTATTCTTCAATTTTAGATAAAAAGGGGATGATAATGAAAAAACTTAATCCTTCGCTCTTTTTAGGAACACCCCAATATCTCCTTCAAATGAAGTAAGTCTTCAAAGAAGGGAGGAAGGTCGATCCAGTAAACTACATGCCTGTGAGCCTGACTTCTATACTGGGTAAGATGTTTGAGGAAATTATTAAACAGCATATGTGCAAGTACTTAGATGAGAATGGAGTAATTAAACAAAGCCAGTATGGATTTGTAACAAACAAGTCATGCCAGACAAATCTAATTTCCTTCTATGACAGAATCACCGACTGGGTTGATTGGGGAAATGCGGTGGATATAGTATATCTTGACTTTAGTGATGCATTTGACAAAGTATCTTATATCATCTTTATTGATAAAATGACCAAATATATGATTGACAAGGCAACTGTTAGGTGGATTCACCACTGGCTGAGTGATCATACTAAGAGAGTGGTCATAAATAGCTGCACATCCAATTAGATGAATGTGTCAAGTGGGGTACCACTTGGGTACCATAGATTGGAAACATCAAATTTGCAGATGACGCAAAGCTAGGAGGGATAGAAAAGAGAGTAAGGATTTGAAAAGATCTAGAAAAGCTTGAACAGTGGGAAACTACTAACAGAATGGTATTTAATGAGTAGGAATGCAAGGTCCTACATCTGGGCAAAAAATGAATAAAAGCACCTACAGTATGGGAGTTAAGAGGGCCCCTCCATGATGCATGCATGCATTTGTCTTGTGCCTATGTGTTGTAAGTGTCTTATATGTTGCATAAATGTGATGTGTATTGCATAGCTGCAGCACTGAGTGGGTTGACTATCTAGTATGTGAGATGCCTGGAAAATGTATCTCATTGTTTGACATGTGATTGTGCTATGTATATATGTTTGCAAGGTGTTTTGCAAGGAGTCTTTTCTAGTCTTGCAAGAGAGAGGAGCGTATGGAGTTCTGCAAGTGAGCCACACAGACACCATCTGTTCTGTGTGGGCCGGAATGGAAGATATCCACCAGCCTTCCCTGGGCCTACTTTACCCGGGAGATGCCAGTGTTACCCCTAATACACTATGAGTGAAGAGAGACAGTGGAACCACCAAGCAGCACTGAGTGAATTTTGCGTCCACTTGTGAGTGCCGACAGGTAGAGAGCTAGAGAGTGAAGAAGAGTGACTAGGAACAGAATCCCACAGATAACTTTGGACTGTGGATTTTTCTGTGATCCTGTGATTTCCTCTCGTGTTATACACCATTCTCTGCGGGCGTGTGTATCTACTGTTTTTGGACAGTGAATAATGTCTCAAGTAAACGAGCACTGCCGACCATTCCCGAATTTGCTCCTTAAACGTTTCCCTGTATGTAGATCACTTATTTCATCATCTGATATCACCGCGGAGGAAGGAACGGTGGCGTCACAAATGACAGGACTCTTAAAATAATCTACATTTTGGGTTAGCCCCATGAAACTTTCCCCAGCGGTAACTTGAACGGGTCTCATGCAACCCCCAAGGGAGGAGATGGTAGAGCTCCTTGACACGGCCTAACTCTACCCCGCCATCTCCTCGCCTGTGGACCCGCTCCTTGAACGCTGCAGGAGGAATTGGACTAAGCAGCACATGTGAAAAAGACTTGGGTATACTAATAGACCATAGTCTGAACATGAGTCAATAGCATAATGCAGCAGCAAAAAAAAGCCAAATACAATTCTGGGATGTATTAAGAGAAGCATAGAGTCTAGATCACGTGAGCTAATTATCCCCCTCTACTCTTCCTTAGTCAGACCTCATCTGGAATACTGTGCCCAGTTGTGGGCACCCAGAATTAAAAAAAAAAGAAAAACAGGAGCAAGTTCAGAGAAGAGTAACCAAAATGGTGAGTGGTCTGAAAATCATGTCCTATGAGGAACAGTTAAAGGATCTGGGAATGTTTAGCTTGCAAAACAAAAAGCTAAGAGGAGACGTAATAGCTGTCTACAAATATCTGAAGGGCTGTCACAGTGCAGAGGGATCAGCCCTATTCTCATTTGCACAAGGAAAGACTAGAAGCAATGGGATGAAACCGAAAGGGAGGAGACACATATTAGATATTAGTAAAAGCTTTCTAACAGTGAGGCCTTAGTCAGACGGGCGATTTTTCGCGCGATTTGCGCATGCGCATGCGTCCGGCGATTTTATAAAACCATTGCTTTGCAATGGTATCGGACACATGAGCGCTTTTTATGCGCTCGTCCGATAAATTATAGAACAAAAAATCGCAGATCGCACCTATCTGCGATCTGCGATTCCTGTTCTCTTCTCTATATGCGCTCAATGGGGCCGGCGGCAGCAGCGCCGACCCCATTGAGAACATATAGAAGACAAATCATTCTTCTCTGCCACAGCTGTAACAGCTGTGACAGAGAAGAACGATGTTTGCCCATTGAATTCAATGGAGCGGCAATACAGCCGCTCCATTGAAAGCAATGGGCTGCCGGCGTGCGCGGGGTGAATTGTCGGGAAGGGGTTAAATATATAAACCCTTCCCTGCAATTCATTCTAAAATGTGTTAAAATAAAAAAAAAATTGTATACTCACCTTTCCGCTGCAGCCGGAGTCCAGCCGCGGCCGTTGTCAGTTCTCCTGAACTGCTTCTTGGCACTATTCAGCCGGCGGGGCTTTAAAATCCCCGCCTGCTGAATGATCTGCCTCTGATTGGTCACAGCCCTGACCAATCAGAGGCTGAAAACACTCACACACCCATTCATGAATTCATGAATGGGTGAGTGACTGCTGCCTCTCAGCGCTGAGCCAATCAGGGGCAGGTCTGACTCACATCCATTCATGAATTCATGAATGGGTGTGAGTGAGGCATGCCTCTGATTGGCTCAGCGCTGAGCCAATCAGGGGGCAGGTCTGACTCACACCCCCTTCACACCCACTGCAGGACGGCCACGCGGAGCTCCGGCTGCCGGGAGAAGGTGAGTATACAATTTTTTTTTATTTTAACACATTTTAGGATGGATTGCAGGGAAGGGCTTATATATTTAAGCCCTTACCGACAATTCATCCCGGGCTCGCCCGCGGCTGTATTGCCGTCTCCATTGAATGCAATGCGCTGGACAGCTCCGGCCTGTTTCTAATGAAACGCGGCTAGGAGCAGATTTTCGGGCGATTTTCGGGCGACTTGCGCGCACCGGTCACGCGATTTGCGGATGCGCATCTGTCATGTGATCCGCAAATCGCGCGAAAAATCGCCCGTCTGACTAAGGCCTGAGGGTGATCAATAAGTGAAACAGGTTACCACGGGAGGTGGTGAGTTCTCTTTCAATGGAAATCTTCAAACAGAGGCTGGACAAATATCTGTCTGGGATGATTTAGTGATCCTGCATTGAGCAGGGGGTTGGATCCAATGACCCTGGAGGTCCTTTCCAACTCTACCATTCCATAATTCTATGACTCATCGGGCCATGACACGTTGCCAGTCTTCTAAGGTTCAGTTAGCAAACTCACAAGCCCAGGTGAGGTGCTGTGTCCAGTGCTTTGTTAAAACAGGCACTCTGAAGGGGTTTTCTACTCTAGTATTTCTTGGAAGCCAAAGAACACAGCAGTAACCCCCCGCCACCCAGTCAGTGGGTGAAATTTAACAAAAAGAAACTAAGGCCTAGTGCCCAAGGTCGTGACAGGCTCCGCAAAAGGAAATCCGCAGCGGAGTCCGTCACGGCGCCCCCCTTGCCGGCACGCATGCGCAGTGCAGAACATGACGCGCCGGCATTGTCATATGACACGCCCGCAGTGTCACATGATGCGTCCGCGGCGTCACATGACGCGGGGAAGCATTTTCAGGCGCTACAGAGGAAGATAGCGTGACGGACAGATTCCATTGTCTGCAATGGAAGCAGTCCGCACGTACACCTGTGGCAAATAGAACATGCCGCGGGTGATTACGGGTGATTTCACGGGGCAAAATTCCACGATGAAATTCCGCACCGTGAGCATTGCACTATTAGGGTCAATAGAACCTAATAGCTGCGGGGCAACGTCGCGGATTTCCACCACGTGATACGGGGCGGAAATCCACCAGTGGGAATTAGGCCTAATTTGTCAACATATTCTGAAGACTCATTATTCTGTTATCAATGGAGCTGAGTGAGAGATTTTGTTTAAGGGCGGATGAGTTGCTGTTTCCATTGATACCATTTTGGGGTACATACAACTTTTTTGGTCACACATTTTTCCATATTCAGGAAACAAAGTGTCTAAAAAACATCAATTCTGGTATTGTTTTTTTTTTCTTTCCCCGCTTCTATGGTATTCACTATGTGGAACAAATAGCCTGAAAATGTTAATGTTTAGGTCATTATAGATGCAGAGTCCAATTCTGTACTTTTTTTTAGTGTATGTTTTAATTGTTTCCACTAATAAACAACTTGATAATGTAAAAAAGATTTTTTTCATCTTGATTTTATTTTTCCTAAAATCTTTGTGTCTTTGTTACTAATAAAGGTTATGGTATTAATTGGAGTTGAGTGTTTTTCTATTCAGTGCCCACCTTTTTTTTTGAAGTGGTTGCGTAGTCCAGGGTTTTAAGGCCATTTAGACATGATTATCTCTCAAAATACGCTCAAAACACATCTTTTGAGCGATAATCATTGCATGTAAATGTGCCCATCTTTCAGTTTTCTGCCGAACAATGGATTTTAGTTCGGCTTAAAATCCGTAGTTCAGCAGAACAGCTGATAAGACAGACCGCACGCTGTGCTCTGCAGGTGAGCGCTGATAACAGCTAATTACATTGTCTCAGCTGTTCTCAGCCATTAGCCCCACTGGCAGAACAAAGAGAATTAATTCAGAGAATAAATTCATTTCCCAGAGGTTCACATGTTACTAATTGATACTAATAGGCATTAGTACCAATTAGTAGATTATGCAAAATGATTTCTGAAAAGCCATTTTTTGAGCGGTTGTCTTCATGTCTAAATGCACCTTTACAAAGTAGGTACCTCAGGACATGGCACAAGCTACTGGACCTTGGAAATATTCTTTACATGTAACCACATATTCTCACTAAGGGCTCAGTCACACGGGCACCAATGTGCCCGTGTTCCTCTACGATAAGACGGCTACACTGCAGGTGCGGACGACTCTCCACACCACCGGAAGAAAGAACACATGACTGGCTCCATTGCCGGTCATATGTTCTTTCTTCCGGCGGTGCAGAGAGTCGTCCGCACTTGCAGTGTGGCCGTCTTCTTCATGCAGTAACACTGGCGCATCGGCACCCATGTGACTGAGCCCTAAGGGTAAATGCAGACGGGCGGAAATTCCGCGGTGAGATTTCCCGCAGAATTTCGGCCACTACTCGCTATCATAGTATTGCATGCATGCGCACAATCCTATGCAGACAGCTGTGATTTGACTGCGTTAAAAATCTCACACAGTAAACAAATCGCAGCATTTCCTATTTCTGTGCGAGCCTCACAGAGGCCCGCACAGAAATGTCGCTGGTGATGCGCCGGCTCTGCTCTGAAAACCTTTTTAATGTGTTTTAACACTTATCTTTTATGTTTTGCACTAAAGATTAAAGGGGTTTTCAGGGACTTTGTTATTTGTGCCTTTTACTTAAAATTAGCTAACAATATCAGATTGGTGGAGGTCCGACTCCTGGCATCGATTAGCTGACTCAAGGGGCCATGGCATGCGTCCCCTTCATTGTTTACCAGGCAGAGTGCCTGGTGCATTGTAACACATCTTAGTCCTATTCACTTGAATGGCAGAAGGCTGCAGAGAGCTGCAGTACCTGGCACAGCCAGTACCAGATCTACAGAGCTCTGCCTGTTAAACAATGATGAGGCCATAGAAAACCCCTTTGAACTCTTAATGACCATCCATGTGCATTTTACAGTGAGTATCCCATGCCAGGGAGAACAGATGTTCAATTGTCACTTGACAGTCTGGCACTTGCTCAAACAGCAGGAACCAGAGAAACCTCCAATCGTCACTGACTAATCCTTTACAAGCGGCGGTCAATATGACTGCAGCATGTTAAAGGCTGAGAGAGGGAGGGGGTTCCCTCTATTACCCACTGGACCCCCAAGATGCGATCAATTGGTTGCATTTGGTTGTCATACCATCCAACTGCTTGAAGATGGCCTCCAGGTCTGCCATGTACGGTGACCTATGAGGTTCAGCCTGTGGCTGAGCTTCATAGACAATTTAATTTAATATACGGCTATACTAAAAGTATAGCGGTGTATTATAAGCAACATAAAAGGTAGAGATATTGATGTCTGATTGTGGAACAAAGATTAAAAAGTAAAAAAAAATGTAAAAAAATATTAAAGAAAGAATGAAAATAAAAGTGTTAAAACTTCACCTTTCCCCTTTCATTATGTACAAAAAATATATATCTATATCATTACGAATATTTTGTTACCGCGTTTGTAATTAGTTGGTAAATTATTTTACCCACACAAAAAACATGGCAAAAAATAGCTAATTTTGTAAATCTCACCTCACAATAAATTAAATAGAAAGCGATCAAAAAGTCATATGGAAGGGGCGGAGCCTGACTGTGGAGCATGATGGCAGCTTAGGACCACAGCTCCCACAGAACGGTGCCCTCAGAGAGCTCCCAGCAGCGATAATAGCGGCAAAATGCCCAAACAAGCAAAGGAAAAAGGAGGAGAACATACCAGCACACCGAAGACATCTAAGAGCCAGACGGGGATGCAGCGATTTCTAAAGGAACGGGGCTCCCGCTCTCCTCACCCGTCCAGCAAGATGGCTGCGGCCTTGGAGGCTGCTTCTGCACACAGTAAGGAGGGGGAGGGTGATTCATCCTCAGATGAAGAGGACTCAGGAACTGTTTCCCGGGGGTTTATGAAAGAGCTGCTGACTAACGCTCTGCGTCCTCTTATCAATGAGCTGTCAGAGATAAAAGGTGATATAAGGCAGATGGGCTGCAGAGTGGAGGAGCTTGAATCTGCCTCTGCATCAGTCACAACACATGCTCTAGCTATGGCTGCAGTCTTAAAGGAGCAGCACGCTAATTTAAATAAAGCTCTCATTCTCCAAGAAGATCTGGAGAACAGAAATCGGAGATGTAATGTCCGCCTTAAAGGCTTACCTGAATCCTGGGCGACGGAAGCCTTGCCTAAAGTCGCCTCAGAAATATTTGGTCAGTTACTTGGGCAAGACAGAGCAGCGACAATTTCTGTGGAGCGTATCCACCGCGCTCTGAGACCCCCCCCTCCTCCTACAGAGCCCCCCAGGGATGTTGTCTGCAGGCTCCTCACCTTTCAGGACACGTATGCCGTCCTTAAAGCTGCCAGACAACACAAGGACTTAAAATATGGGGACTCCCCGGTCCAGATCTTCCAGGATCTTTCCCCTGCCACCCTATTAAAGAGACGAATCATGCGTCCTCTGCTGGAGGCCCTAAGAGCACGAGACATTCGTTGCGCATGGCTCTTTCCCTTTGGCATCAACATCACCTACAAGGGACGCAGACTTCTCATCCGTACTCCAGAAGACCTCAACGATGCATGGGAACACCTTGAAATGGACCCGATTGAGCTGCCGAACTGGCTGCCTCTCCCGGAGTTCCCCAGGCTCCCTAAGCTGACCCCCCCAGAGGTCTGGCAGCCAGCGGGTAGCCTCAAATCGCCCAAAGGTAAAAAAAAGAAAGCGAAGGACCCTCCTGCTGGCCCTGACGGGTGAAGATGAGGAGACTCTCAGGTTTTTTTTTCTCCTATCACCATCCTTTGGATGTACCTGTTGTTCCACTGCTTCCTGATCTGGCGACCTTTTATTGTTTTCGTAAGATCTCGGCAACGTGTTCGTATATGATGACTTTGTTATTTACCGCGTTAAACAAGTTAATGCATTAATGTTCCTTTTCTTCTCCCTTATAGCGATCAACTACCTAAGGCATTTGCCCCTCAGCTCTAGGCTCCTGGGGGCGCCTACCTGTTCAGGCTACTATTGACGCAGTTGGTGGGCCTTCCCGGTAAGGCACACACAACTCGCCCTCATCCCCCAGCAGGGTCTGCTCAAGTCTGCTGACCTGCTGACCTAAATTTACGTTTTTAGTGTCGTAGTTTGCGACACATTTTTTTTTTTTTTTTTCCAGCACTCGTTCTCCCCTTTGTGTCTACCTAGTGTTTTCCCCTCTCACTCTCTGCATTTCCCCTCCATCTCCTCTTCCCTCCGTGTCCGACCGAGTGACAAGGAATTAGTTCTAAGTCACTAAGCGCTCACTTACATAATCTTGCTTCCTCTCTCTACCCCCTTGCTAAGGTACTTCCGGCCACTCCTGCGTGTCCGTGATGGCTAAACCTCTACTATTTACTACCTTCAATGTGAATGGACTGAATTCTCCTAGCAAAAGACACCACGTGGCCCTTCTTCTGAAAAGGTATGGCTCTGGGGTAGTGTTTCTGCAGGAGACCCATTTTAAAGGGGACAGATGCCTATCCCTTCCTGGGGGGCAGTTCCCGCTAGCTTTCCACAGCTCCCACCCCTCCTCCGCCTCCAAGGGTGTGTCCACACTAATACACAAGTCCCTTAACCCCTTAGTGACCAAGCCTGTTTACGCCTTAATGACCAGGCCAAATTTTGCAAATCTGACATGTGTCACTTTAACATGGAAAAACACCAGAAAGGTTTTGCATATCCAAGCGATTCTGACATTGTTTTTTCGCCACATGTTGTACTTCATTTAGGCGGAAAAAAAAGACCGATAGAAATTGTGTTTATTTATTAAAAGCGCCAAAATTGGGAAAATTTTGAAAAAATCGTCATTTTTTCACATTTCCAACTGCAATATCTTAAATATGTGCAAACATAATATAGAAATTTTTGCTAAGATTTATATTTCCACCCGTTTACTTTATTTTGGGCGCACATTGGAAAAACTTTTGTTTTTTTTTTAACTATTTAGGAGACGTACAAATTTAACATTACTTTTTAGCATTTTGAGGAACACTTTGTTTTCCTATACCAAGCCGAGATTGGAAAGGCTCATGAGTGTCAGAATAATAGATACCCCCCCAAATGACCTCATTTTAAAAACTACACCCCTTAATATATTCACTGAGGGGTGTCATGAGTATTTTGACCCCACAGTTTTTTTTCAGGAATTAATTCAATTTAGAGGAGAAAAAGTAAAATTTCATATTTTTGCAAATCTGTCATTTTAAAGACATATTTTTTTCCTATAGTTTACATGAAAATCAGGATTTACACCCCAAAATGGATACCCCTATTTCTCCCGTGTTCAGAAATATACCCATTGTGGCCCTATTGTTATATCTGAGTCCACAACGGGGCCCAAAATGAAAGGAGTAGTCAGTGTCTTTCAAAACAGAAATTTTGCTTGAAGTCCTTTTAGGCCCCATAGCACACATGTAGAGTTCTTGAGCGCCCAAAACCATAGAAAACCCCCACAAATGACCCCATTTTGAAAACTAGACCCCTTAAGGAATTTATCTAGGGGTGTACTGCATATTTTGACCCCACAGTTTTTGAATGAATTCAAACCAAGCAAAAGGAAAAAATTGTGATTTTCGTTTTTTCGGCAATTCTGTAATTTTAAAAACAGCTTTTTTTGTACAGCACACATATGAAGGAAGACTTGCACCCAAAAATGGATACCCCTGTTTGTCCCGTGTTCAGAGACATACCCATTGTGGCCCTAATATTATGTCTGGATACACAACGGAGCCCAAAATGAAAGGAGCGACCAGTGGCTTTCGGAACACAAATTTTGCTTGAAGTCCTTTTAGGCCCCATTGCCCACTTGTAGAGTTCTTGAGCGCCCAAAACCATAGAGAACCCCCACAAATGACCCCATTTTGAAAACTAGACTCCTTAACGAATTTATCTAGGGGTGTACTGCGTATTTTGACCCCACAGTTTTTGAATAAATTCAAGCAAAGCAAAAGGAAAAAATTTGGATTTTTGTTTTTTTGGCAATTCTGTCATTTTAAAAACAGCTTTTTTTGTACAGCACACATATGAAGGAAGACTTACACCCCAAAATGGATACCCCTGTTTGTACTGTTTTCAGAAATATACCCATTGTAGCCCTAATCTTATGTCTGCATGCACAACGGGGCCCAAAATAAAAGGAGTAATCGGTGGCTTTCAGAACATAGATTTTGCTTGAAGTCCTTTTAGGCCCCATTGCCCACTTGTAGAGTTCTTGAGCGCCCAAAACCATAGAAAACCCCCACAAATGACCCCATTTTGAAAACTAGACCCCTTAACGAATTTATCTAGGGATGTACTGCATATTTTGACCCCACAGTTTTTGAATAAATTCAAGCAAAGCAAAAGGAAAAAAATAGGATTTTCATTTTTTGGGCTATTGTGTCAATTTAAAAACAGTTTTTTTTGTACAGCACACATATAAATGAAGGCTTTCACCCCAAAATGGATACCCCTGTTTGTCCCGTGTTCAGAAACATACCCATTGTGGCCCTAATAGACTTACAGGACCCATGGCTAGGCCTACAATGAAAGGAATACCCGTTGGATTTCAGGGTACCACTGAATAAATTTCAGGCCCCATTGCCCACTTATAGAGCCATTGAGCGGCCAAAACTATAAAGAACCCCCTCAAATGACCCCATTTTGAAAACTAGACCCCTTAACGAATTCATCTAGGGGTGTACTGCGTATTTTGACCCCACAGTATTTGAATGAATCTAAGCAAAGCAGAAGGAAAAAGTTACGATTTTCAATTTTTTTGGCAATTTTTTCAATTTAAAAACAGTTTTTTTGTACAGTGCACATAGGAATGAAGACGTTCACCCCAAAATGGATACCCCCGTTTGTCCCGAGTTCAGAAACATACCCATTGTGGCCCTAATCTACTTACAGAACGCATGGCAAGGCCTATAAAGGACGGAACACCTGTTGGATTTTAGGGCACAACTGAATAAATTCCAGGCCCCATTGCTTATTTGTACAGAATAAAGATTGACTCCCTAAAAATTCCCCCCCTCCCCCACACACTCCACGCCCTTTTTGGCGTTCGCAAACCTTAGATAAAAGTAAAAATGTGAACTGTGTAGTATTTCCGAAGACAGGGGTAATTACGGAGGCTGGTTGGAATGGGCCCATGGGGCAATAAAACCGGGTATCCCCCCCCCCTCCTCTCATGCTTTTTGGGGGTATTTCATGACCTCAGTGGCGGGTATGGGGTGTAAAAAGTGGCGTTCCGTGAGTCTCCGTAAGCTTGATGAGGTGCGGCGGTCTCACACAGAAGGCGCTCAACAAGGTGCTCCTGGAACTGCAGGAAGGCGAACGTTCCCGGGGCTTCTTGTAAAATACGTATCACAGGTAGCGGTCTGAATAACGCCGGGCTCACGCGGGTGCAGGCAGAATCCGCTTGCGGAGGCCCACAGCGGATCCCATCTGTGAGCCCGGCTGTGACCCTGCGTACGGCTGCGTAATGTACTGCGCATAACTGCCTACTCACACAAGCGGTCATGCACAGTACACCTTTGTTTGTATTTCCCGCACCATCGCTTAGCGATGACGCGGGTACAGGCAGCCCGTACACAATGTAGTTGCGTATGGACTGCGGGTATATCCGCGACCATGGAGCACAATGGGCTCTATGTTGCCGATATCCGCAGTAAAATAGAACATGCTGCGTTCTCTTTTCTGCGAGTGGATTACGCAATTCCGACCCGCTAATGTGAGCGGAATTGTGTAATCCAATGCGATTGATCTGCGTATTACCGCGGATCAGAAGCATGCAGAATCCGTAATTCCTATCCGGTCATGTGAGACCGGCCTAAGGTAGATCGCTACCTTTTTATCACGTGATCGGGGACCGCTCAACGAGGCCACCCGTCACTGCTCCAGGCTCTCTGTGACCGTTGGTCGCTGGGAGCAAGGAGATTTTAAATTTCCTGGGCTCCCCGACTGCTGCGCATGTGTCCGGCTTTTTGCCGGCAATCGCATGTGCAGAATTTGGGAAGGTCCACGGAGGAAGATCGCGTCGGGATTCAAATACGGAGGCCTCCGGTAAAAAGTTTCATCTCCTCTCACCGATCGCATCAGTGAGGGGAGATGAAACTTCTAATTTTTTTTTTTACTTTTACGTGATCGCCATTATTGGATAATGGCGAACACGTGACCAGGAACCGCTCACTGCGGACCCCCATTAAATCTCCATGCTCTTGGCTACGTTTTGTAGCCAGGAGCAGGGAGAATTTAAATTATCCTGGCAATCCACAGCTTTTGCGCATGCGCCCGCCATTTTGGCGACGGGCACGTGTGCAAAAGCTGTGGTAAGGTCCGCGGATAAATCTGGGGGCCTTAGGTACGTACTTTCATCCTCCCTCACGGATATGATCCATGAGGGGAGATGAAACGTACGCTTTTTAAACTTTTCAAAACTTTTTTTTACTTTTTTTTTTTTAAACTTTTTTACACTTTTTTTTCACTCTACATGATCACTGTCATCCATTGGATGACAGTGATCATGTCCCCGGTATAATCTCTCTGCTCCCAGCTACACATGGCAGCCAGAAGCAGAGGGATTTTGAATTTCCCGGGGCTCGAGCCCGTCTGTTCACGCGCCCGATGTCAATCATCGGGCGCGCATGCGCAGACGGGGATTCGGGTCCCGGGACATCGGGACACCGCTGAGAACTGGGGGTGAGTATTTTCACCTCCCCTCATGGATCCGATCCATGAGGGGAGGTGAAACTGACTTTTTTAAAACTTTTTTTTTACTTTTTCGCGATCGCCGCTAACCATTGGATAACGGCGATCGCGGTACCGGGGACCGCTCACCGCAGTCCCCGCTGACATCTCCTGCCTCCCGGCTACCTACAGGAGCCGGGAGCCAGGAGATTTTAAATCTCCCGCGCCGCCGGGCCTTCTGCGCATGCGGCTGACGTAATGCCGCCTGGCGCGCATGCGCAGAAGACCGGCTTCGGGCCCCGGAGCGGCAGGAGAGCGGGGAGCAGCGTGCTGGACCTGGGTGAGTAATTTCAGCTGCTCCGATGGATCCGATCCATCAGAGCAGCTGAATCTTTAACTTTTGTGTACTTTTGTTTACTTTTTTTGCGATCGGCGCTATCCATTGCATAGCGCCGATCGCAATGCCGGGGGGGTGCCCGAACAGCCCGGGATGACAGCTCCATGCTGTCAGCTACCTGCGGACACCGACAGCATGGAGCTGTCACGTCCACAGCCCGAGGGGCACTATTCTCTGCAGGAAGCATGTTTTTACGTCCTCAGAGAATAGAGCCCACTTCGGGAGGACGTAAAAACACTATGGGCTGGTCGTTAAGGGGTTAAGTTTAGTTGCGAGGCTCGCTTCGCAGATGAGGAGGGCAGAGTTCTGTTCCTGAGGGGCTACCTAAACGAAACTAAAATTACCCTTGCCAACCTCTACGCCCCTAATAAGGACCAAGTAGAATGGCTCACAAAACAATTAGAAGCGCTCAGGATCTTCGCCACTGGGCAGGTCATCCTGGGTGGAGATTTTAATCTCACCATCTCCCCCTCCATAGACTCATCGACTGGAAAATCCCAGATTTCACAGAGGAAATTAAGTAAACTCAGCAGATCCCTCGCGCAACTCCATATCGTAGACGCCTGGAGGTACTCTAACCCATCCTCCAGGGATTATACCTTCTTCTCGCAGGTCCACTCCTCCTTCCAGCGGTTAGACTATGTTTTTATTTCCTTCTCCTTCCTACAATACACGAAAAAAGCTGAGATAGACTCCATTGCCTTGTCGGACCACGCCCCAGTCCACTTGTCTATCTACCTTCCAGGCTCCACTCCCCGCGAGTGGAGATGGAGACTCAACCCCTCTCTCCTGGATTCGGCTGAGGATAGAGCCCAGCTCAACAAAGCGTTGGAAGAATATTTCCAACTCAACACCACTGAGGATATGGCAGTTCCGGTGGTATGGGAGGCTCATAAGGCCTATGTGAGAGGCCTTCTGATCTCTGCTGGATCCAGAGCAAAGAAGAAACAACAGAAAGACATTGACGAGAAACTTGGTCAAATTGCCAAATTAGAGCGTGTGACTAAGCTCTCACAAAGTGTAGCGGCCATGGAGAAACTCACCTCCCTCCGAACTGAACTTAAACTCCTTTTGGAAGCTAGGTTTAACAAAAAGCATCTATACCTCAGACATATCTCTTACGCCCAAGGTAACAAGGGTAGCAAATTCACGTCGTCCCTTATCAAAAAAGCCCAAGCAAGGAACCTTATTAAGGCCATTAAATCCCCCACGGGCCATCGCGTCACATCTACCCCTGATATTGCCAAAGAATTTCAATCCTTTTATTCCCGTCTATACAACCTTAAAGATCCTCCCACTCCTGAAGAAAGAGCTGTCTTGAAAAAACAAATCGACCACTTCCTCAAAGACCTAAACCTCCCCAAAATTCCAGATGACGAGACCACATCCCTCCTGTCCCCAATCACCCCGCAAGAGATACAAGACCTTATAAACTCATCTCCCCCGGGTAAAAGCCCAGGCCCAGACGGCCTCCCCCTTATATACTATAAGGCCCTGAGTACTTCGCTCATTCCTAGATTAGTAGACTTGTACAATGCTCTCCTGAGCGGGACCCCCCCGCCTAGACAAGCGCAAGAAGCGCATATTACTCTGGTGCACAAAGAGAACAAAGACCCTGAGTCTTGCGGGAGCTACCGCCCCATCTCCCTGATTAATTTCGACATGAAATTGTGGGCCAAAATCCTAACAAAACGCCTAGAAAAACATACTACCTTCTTGATCAACCCTGAACAGGCGGGCTTTGTGCGGGGAAGAGAGGGGAGAGACAGTTGTCTCAGACTCCTACATGCTGCTAGATTTGCCCAAAAACGAAACATATCACTCGCCTTAGTAGATACTGATGCCGAAAAGGCGTTTGATCGCGTGAATTGGACATATATGGAGCAAGTCTTGCTACACTTTAATCTTCCACCCCAATTCGTCTCAGCGATCTTCTCTCTCTACGCAGTGCCCCATGCGAGACTCAAGATTAACGGTTCTCTCTCCCCTTCCTTTGAAATAGGAAATGGCACTAGGCAGGGGTGTCCCCTCTCCCCTACGCTCTTTGTCCTGGCCTTGGAGCCTCTTCTCCAAAAAGTGAGATCGGACCCTTCCATAAAAGGTCTCAAAATTGGGAACGACACTCTCTCGACGGCGGCTTACGCCGACGATATTATTTTCCTTATTACTAACCCGGAGGAGGGGCTCCCTCGCCTGGTTTCTATGCTAGAAAATTTTGGTGACCTCTCTAATTTTAAAATTAATTTTACCAAGTCAATTGCTCTAAATGTTTCCATTCCCGCCAACCAAATTAATGCTGTCAAAAAAGTATCCCCATTTGCGTGGTCCGACACGACAATCGATTTCCTAGGCATAAAGATACCCAAGAAAGCGGAAGACCTATTCGCGACAAATTTCCTCCCCGTCCTGGCCAAGGTTAAAAAACTGCTAAGATCATATGATCTCCCTTTTATCTCATGGCTAGGTCGTAAGAACATCCTAAAATCCTATGTTATCCCAATAATCCTTTATAAAATGAGGCTCCTCCCCATTTCCCTCCCAGCCAGCTTCTTCAAAGCACTTCGCACAATCTTTTCCAGATATCTCTGGATGGGAAGGAGGCCTAGACTGGCTTATGGCCTGTTGATTAAAAGGCGCACGGAAGGAGGAGTGGACCTCCCCTGCCCACAGGAGTTCTATCTTGCTACTCTCTTGAACCACTGGATAGAGCTTACACACCCTAGTAGAGATCCGCTGTTACAACGCCTGGCAAAAGGATCCTACGGCCCTACTCTGATAGAGGATCTCTGGTTCCCTGAGGGGACGAGCAGAAGAGATCGGAAGAAAAATCCTCTTCTGGAGGGAGCAATGGAATCCTGGGCTGTCTTGGGGAGGACCTTGGCCCCCTCCCCTTCCCCTCGCACGCCCCTGTCTGCCTTATATAAATTTATGAATCTTTCCCTAGACTCTTGCTCGACACGGGCATGGAGGATGCTCTCTGGCAAACACTTCCACGATGTACCTACCCTAGAGCAGGGGGCCGACCTCACTCTTACGGACGATCTCCTACCAAATCGCCCCCTCCCCTTCTTGGTGTCGGCCCACGTGATGAAGGTCCTGAGCGAATTTCGGAAAACCCGCGGTCCCTCTAGACCACTTACCCCTTTTGAAACCGCAATTGGCATCTTCCCTAACCCCTCTTTGAGGAAAATTTCTCTCATCCGCAAAAAGTTCGTTTCCCGCCCCTCGTCTGGGAAACCTGCCTTCCTCTTCTCCTGGGAGAAGGAGCTACACATTTCCCTCTCAGAAAGCGAGACCAAAGCGATTTTGAAGACAGCTTTCGGGCTCTCCCCCTGCGTCACCGCCCAGGAGTCACATTACAAGCTCCTGGCGCGGTGGTACAGGACCCCGCAGTGGCTGCATGACCATAATTTGGTGGCGGAGGACATGTGCTGGAGATGTGGGAGTTCCACAGGCTCCTACCTTCATATTTGGTGGGATTGCCCGAATATCATTCCTTTCTGGAAGGATTTGGCAATCGTGTTAAAAAAACTCCTACCAGACTTAGTGCTCTCCCCAGATGTGGTCCTCCTGTGGAGACCTACCCCTGCCTTCCACCCGTACAAGCACAAGCTTGTCGCCCTGCTGATCGACTCTGCCAAATCTCTTATTCCACTTTTGTGGAGGCAGAGGGACCCTCCGACGATGGCCCTGTGGAGGTCCAAAGTTGATAGGTTAGCGAATTTAGAGGAGCTCTCAAGCTGGTCAAACGGAACACATGATAGATTCTTGAAGATCTGGGAACCCTGGCAGGAAATTAGGAAAGCGGACTCGTGACCCAGGCACTCTAGTCCTCTGTGGTTGAACCCTCCTCCTGGTTCCCCTGTGTGGCGGTTGATCCCCGAAACGCCGTTTGCTCCCCTTAGCTCTAAAGAGGGAAGATATCGGGCGACCTTTTGATCGTGCATACGATCAAACGGCACAACGAGACACGGATCTACTCTGGAAGTGCAGTACCCCTCCCCTCCCCTTTCCCACCACATCTCTCCCCACCCCTCCCCTCTCTTCCCTTCCCCACTACTCTGTAATTTACTCCCCCGACTGTCTGTCTTGTACTGTCTGTATCTAAGAGGCGGCTGAGCGCAACCTATAGCTATCTCACCTCAGTTACAGCCTCACACTCAAGAAGGGGTCCACATACCCCTCTCTTCTCGCTTAAGTGCCCCCCCCCCCCAGCCTGTAGATGTATCGAGAGTTACGTTATCTTGCTCCAGAACTCACGGGGGAGGCGCACCTGTGCCTTTATGGTTTATATTTGTACCCCTTCTTTGATATATGTTTGTTATGTATATCTGTGTTTATTCTAAAACCAATAAATATTGATTTATAAAAAAAAAAATTCACTGCAATATTATCATCCTCCAAGGTGTCCTGACTTGTTTCTACAGCGTATAATAAATGATTTTTTACATTAAAAAAAAAAAAAAAAAAAAAAAAAAAAAAGTCATATGGGTCATCTAATGGTACGGATGAAAATTTGAATTTGTCTCAAAAAAATAACAAAACCTCAAACTACACAGTTGACCAAGAAAAATAAATGTTGGGGGTCTATGAATGCGATGATAAAAAAAAAAACATTCTTTAAAAAAAAAAACGGTGAGAAAAAAATCAAAATATTTTTTAAAACTACCGTATATACCGGCGTATAAGGCGACGGGGCGTATAAGACGACCCCCCAACTGTCACCTTATACGCCGGTATTCAGTGGAGAAAAAAAAAAAAATTCATTACTCACCTGCCCCGGTGTTCTGTCGCGCTCCGGCAGGATGTCGCTCGCTCCGGCAGGCTGTCGCTCGCTCCTCGTCCCCGGCGCAGCATAGCTTTCTGAATGCGGGGCTTGAAATCCCCGCTTCCAGAAAGCTAATACACACGCCGGCAGCCATGACAGCATTGAATGGCTGTGATTGGCTGAAGGCGCACGTGTTAGCAATCACACTATTCAATGATGTCATTGAATAGTGTGATTGGCTGAAGCCAAGTGCGCTTTAGCCAATCACAGCCATTCAATGATGTCATGGCTGCCGGCGTGTGTATTAGCTTTCTGGAAGCGGGGATTTCAAGCCCCGCATTCAGAAAGCTATGCTGCGCCGGGGACGAGGAGCGAGCGACAGCCTGCCGGAGCGAGCGACATCCTGCCGGAGCGCGACAGAACACCGGGGGAGGTGAGTAATGAATTATTTTTTTTTACACTTTTTTTTTTTTTGAATTACCGGCGTATAAGACGACCCCCGACTGCAGAGCAGATTTTTCGGGGTTCAAAAGTCGTCTTATACGCCGGTATATACGGTATATAAGTTTGGTATTGCTGGAATCGTACCGACCCGCAGAATTAATTTACATATTGTTTATACTGCATGGTGAACACCGTAAAACAAAAAAAAAAAGTGTTTTCAGTTTACAAAAGTAGCAAATTATAAAAAAACTGTATAAACTTTGTATCACCAGAATCGTGTTGACCCAAAGAATAATGTCATCACATCATTTATTCTGCACGCTGAATGCCGTGAAAATGAAATTAAAGAAACAATAGTGATTTTTTTTTCTCAACCCCCCCAACATATTATATCTACTCCAAAATGATGTAATAAAACATACAACTTGTCCCGCAAAAAAACAAGCCCTTTGAAAAATTTTAAAGTAATGGCTCTAGGAATGTCTCAATGAAAAAACTGATAAATTGGTTCGTCCTTGGGACATAAAATGGGTCCGTGCGTAAGGGGTTAAGTTACATGACAGCCATGGTGGACGTCTCATGGCTTCTGCACCAATACACTGGAACAGACTCCAGTATAATACATGTGAATGGGGTTTTAGAGCCGCACTTAGATATTGTACAAAAATAAAACAACACAAATTTCCGGGTATCGGGGGTTCTGTCAGCGGGTTTTAATATTTGCCTGCAATGAAGGCGCTGCACACAGGTATATTATGTCACCAAACTATGGAAACATTGCAGAAACCTGAAGGGCCGCCATTATAAAACAATGGTGTCTATAAATGAATGCCATGATGGTAAAGGCAGCCTAAGCAGTACATGTATCAGTGCTGTATACGCAGTATGCCCCGATCTGCATGACATCCCTACCATGATGATGTCACAATCCAGACAGCGGTTAACATTCTAGCAGCTGCTTGGCTGGCCACACAGTGTTGTTGGTGGGACGCAGTCGCATCCTGGTGACACTGTGCTCGTACTTTTCAGAGTTTCTCTATAGGATTGAAAACTTTTATTGTGATAAAAGCTCATCTGTTGAAAACTTTTTGAAAGCTCATCAGGTAAGAAGTTTTATTTTTAAGGACCTCAAGCAAAAGGTGGTGTAATTGCTGATACCAAGCTATCAGGTCATTTGTATCATAGTCCAAATATGGGGCGCTGGTAAATACATTATTTAGGGGGTGGGAATGTACAAGCCAATGTTATAATTGTACCCCCTTCTATAAGGTAACACCACGGTGTCCGTGTAATGAGATAGTTGATTTTGTTCAATTCCTCTGTCAGTGGTTGTAATATGATAGCAGATCGCTGTATGTAATTCACCTCATATTATTAGGTAGCTCAGTGACCGGATATGTACAGATGCAACAAAGTTCAACTTGACGCTTAGGCCGGGTTTACACGGTCATATTTGCATTATGTATAATGCGTGAAAACCAGCACACATGACAAGCAGTGAATAGAATGCGTTGATTTCAATGGGTTTGTTCACGTGTGTATTTTGCACACACATGTTGGTCGCACAAACAAATATGTGACATGTCCTATTTTCTGCGCAGTGCAAGAGCGCACTGAAATCAATGGGCTTGCATAAATGCGCCAAACACACTCAGGTAACCTGCAAGTTTGAGGCACATATCCGCACATCAATGTTATGGAGCCTCGCCTTCCGATCATGCGTCATATTGACCCAACACACACGTAGGACATAAATGTACCTCCTGGGGCGCAAAGGGGATAAGGAGCACTGGGGCTACTGGGGCTGATACTGGGGGCTACTGGATGTGTCCGGGGGTCTGTGTTCAGTAAGTGATCCACTTTCTCTCTTCTCTTTCCAGAGCTTTCTTTACCTCCGCTCCCCCTTAGGGGGCGAGGGGACGGATTGTCCTCCTCCTGTTTGGAAGAGACCTAACTGTTCTGCATACTGAGGTAAGACCACCATCATCTTCTATACAATCTGCACTGCTTGCTTGGAAAATTCCCATTTTTTCTATCTTGTAATTAATACCAGTTCCTGAGTGGGCTAGTAATATTTTCATTTGCTGCCACATCAACATTAGCCGGGGACCAGATTTCAGCTCTGTTTTTGTCCATAATACATGGGTCAGGAAGGGTATCATATAGTGAAGAGACTTATAAGGCCATGCATGCTCCTCTGGGAAATATGCAAATATGGAAGATGGAACAATACCTCTGCATCGCCCCCTATTGGAAGGCAGCATTCCTGCAAGTCAATGTAGACTTTTTAGACAAGCCTTATAATAATGACTGGGAATTGTAAACTAAGCCAGAATACCATACACAGACAGCTGCTTCTGGGGTTTTGACCTACTGCACACTAATTAGGGGCAAAAACTATGAAACAGCTGTCTGGGTGATGGTGAAATCACTGAAGAGTACAAGAGGGTCCGGGGGCCTTTTTTTAAAGCAATATAATATTAGATGTTATAGCCACTAATTACTCCAGAAGGGTCAGTGATCCAGGGATTATTCCGATTGCCAGACTAGAGTCAGCAAGAAATTTTTCCACTTAAGTGGGGAAAATTGTTTTTTATCTCATTTTTTTGCCTTTCTTTGGACAAACCTTAGTGATGTAATGTAATAAGTGGTCAATGTATAGCTGTTATTTGTGCACCAGCCCGTATGCTATAGTTAATAAGGCACTGAATGATATGGTTATATGGACATATTTATATGCCCTATAAACCAGGACGGGGATTATTGCCTCATTAAAACCCTATGTTTTTTGGGACTAACATGGAAAGAAATCTTTTCTTCTTTAGCAGAAACATGCCTGCCAAGGACGGCAGAAGAAGTGAGCAGCCCGGTCTGCCATACTACCCCCATAAACTGCGTGTGGGCGAGTACTATATTGGCAGAACCATAAACCAAGGTTCTTTTGGAAAGGTTGCTGAAGGCCTGCATTTTCCAACCGGCCACAAGGTAGAGTTTTCATTTATTATAAGGAGAATATTGTAGCATCATTCATCACCTACATTACATTACAACCAACGACACAGACCAATACCCACACCGGTATAGCAGAGCTGAAT
This sequence comes from Eleutherodactylus coqui, assembly GCF_035609145.1. NCBI lineage: Eukaryota > Metazoa > Chordata > Amphibia > Anura > Eleutherodactylidae > Eleutherodactylus > Eleutherodactylus coqui. The sequence goes on from NC_089839.1 coordinate 191,125,313, forward strand.
TGTTTTAATGTAGAAGAGCTTTTAATCATGCGCCAGTGTGCCAGCATGTGCCATCATATTGCTAGATGGTATCTCTGAGGTTCATAGGACGGCATGTAAACCCTCTCAGTTACCTGAGGGATCAAGGTGAAGAACAGAATTGCTATAATGATGAATTCACCTCTGCTATATCTTAGTATAGTGAATATTCAAGGTTTGGGGTAATTTCCGTTTGCTAACTGAACACCATGTATCCTATCTGTAATATAGGTCGCCGTAAAAATCATAAACAAGGCCAAATCCCTAAAGACTCCCACCTCAATAAAGAACCTGCAGAGGGAAATAAGACTCCAAAAGATGATCAAACACCAAAACATTGTGCCCTTGTATGAAGCCTATGAGACCGGCAGTTCATACTACCTAGTGATGGAGCTCTGCGAGGGCGGTGACCTATTGGACCAACTTATTGCAAAAAAGAAGATCGAAGAACATCAAGCCAAACCGTACATCAGGCAAATTATAACAGCAGTAGAACATCTACATAAAAAGGGGATTGTGCACAGGTAAACAATCTTCATGCACTGTATATTCCATATATTCACATTCTATATACATTGCATTACTTATTGTGCTCTGATCCTGAATTCTACGATTCTAGCATTACATTTCTGGAGGCTTCAGAGCTGAAACCTCCTGTCATTTTTCACTAAGTCAATGTTCTTACAAAGCTTCCTCCAGTGATTGACATTTTGGAAAGTGGCGTTACTGCAATAATCTGGTGTATGAGGCATAACCGCCTCACTGCATTATACAGGGGCTCAGCTAAGCTGTTATGGAGGAGTCCGCCAGCAAGCTTCTTGACGGTTTCCAACAAAAACCAGCAGAATTGTGACTGCGGCTCTGGGTTGCAACATTCAGGACCGGGGCCGGATACATAATGCAATGCAGTTACTTCATGGCGGCTCAGAAATGCCATACATATAATAAAGTAATGGTTTCTCCACACGACCATATTTGCGCACGCAAACACAGAGAATAGAACCCATTGATTTTATTAGGTATGTTCTCAGGAGTGCGTTTTTCACACTTGTTAAAAAGTAGGACCTGCTACTATTTCTATTTTCCTGCGTTTTGCACAACAAAGGTCCTATAGAGGTCTACATGAGGTGCGCAAATACACAAGGGGAAGGGCGAAACACTGCATAAAAGGAAAAGAACACATCTGGAGCTCATTAGGCTAATTAGCCATTTAATCCACAGATAGGGTGTGTCGTGGGTGAAATGGCTCTGCATGCCCAAAAAGTTCAGCACTCGCCTCGTTCATGTTCTGCAGTGAGCGGTTTTGCATACACTCATGTGAAGCCGCCCTAAACATGATTTCCATTACCTTCTACTTAGCTTGTAATTTATTATTACTGAACTGATTGATCATTTCCTTTGTTATTTATAGAGATATCAAATTAGAAAACATCCTACTGGATGAAGATAACAACATAAAACTCGTGGGTAAGTAACTTTCCTGCTGATGCCCCGCACAGCGCCTTCCATGAATGCTTCAGTGATGACTCCTCAGCATAGAAAGAGCAGAAGTGTAAATAAATGAGATACAATTCCTACTAGATTTGTGTAGGATATGAATCCATATAGAAATATGAGTCACTTCTTAGGACTATTTTTTATGATTTTACAGATTTTGGCCTTAGCAACACCATCGGCTATTATGGATCATGCCCCCAGCCATTGAGAACGCAGTGTGGCACAAGAGCCTATGCGGCACCTGAGTTACTTGCGGGCAAGCCGTATGATTCAAAAGTTGACGTCTGGTCAATGTAAGTAGACTTAGCTGGTTTTATAAGGAGTCCTCAGGCCCCGCTGGCTTCTCCCCGCCCAGATCACCCAGACGGACATGTCTCTTTCTATATACAAACAAGGAGAGACCTTTCAGAGTAGACAATCTGGGCAAGAAGAAGCCAGTGCCGTTCGCCGGCAGGAGAAACCAGATGATGGATTCTAGTAAAAGCTTCCATTTAGCACAATTGTACAAATACAACAATATGGATAATTTCTAACTCACCTCTTTGATTTGTACTCTCTATTTCAGTGGAGTCACCATTTATGCTATGCTGACCGGCAACTTCCCTTATACATCAGAGCTGGACAACGGAAGCAACATACTGAACCAACTGAAAGAAAAACCAATAGCATTTCCATCAGACCTTTCTAAAGGTAACACTCAGTGTATGACGGGGGGCTGTTACCATCACACATGGGACATAAAGCATTGCCTCCAGAACTTGTCTCTGTAGTGTCTAGAACAAGAATATATACACGGATTTATTTTGTAAATGTCATTTTAAATTAGGAGCCGTAAACTTCATGAAAAAACTCCTGCAGCCGGACCCCAGAAAAAGGCCATCTCTGAAGACGCTCCTCAAAAACAAGTGGCTAAATGATAAGAGCTCCATCTAGCTAAAGGTAATCATTTGTTTCTGTTGTTTTTATATCTTTACCATATTTTGCAGCTATACAGATATTGTCATCGCTCCCATCTCTCCCTTTCTCTTTTCTCCATCTCAGCGCTTACTCACGCAAACGTATATCGGACGCTTTCCTTGACTGGCCAATACATGCGACCATCTGATGCATTGAATTCCAAGGCATCAGTTCAGATGGACGATTTTCCAGTGCATAAAACGGCCGTCCCGAAAAGATAGCGCAAATGGTGCGCATTCCGGCCGGCCATTTTTATGCCAGGCAAAAAAGATGGTTCTGGAACTATCTTCCAGCCGGAATAAAGCAGCTAGTCCCATAGACTTCTATGGGAGCCTATGGGAGCTGTCGAAAAAAGGGAGGTGAGAGGGATTTTATCAGAGGCTCTGCTAAATTCCCTCCCCCTTCCCTCCCCCTCTCCGTCCCATGGCGGCATCCAGCAAGGGGAGGGGACAGGAGATTAGCACACTAGCGCCCGCCCCATCACACCCCCTCCCTTTGCAACAGCCGGCGAGGGGCGGAGAGGGGGCAGGAGTTTAACATACTTGTACAAACTTGAACTTGTGGTTTGCTGTTTTCATTTGGATAACGACTGATAAAATTTGTAAAGTCTTTTAGCAAAAGCAAATCTACTCATGTGCCACATGATTAATTGTGAAGAGCTCTGAATTCACATGGGCGAGAGCGTGTTCCACCCTACATTCTCGGACACGAGTCGCATCGCACAGCACCCGGACACCCGCGTTGTCTGTGTGCCGAGCAGGAGACGCACATCTGCATGAGAGTAGAACATGCTGTGATTTTTCCGTCTTACATCATCGCTGCGAGAGAAAAGTCGCCCATCTAAATTCACCGCTCACGAATAACGGGTTGTATTTTCGAGGAAGTTTTGTGCATATCGCAGTGCACAAAACTCGCACGATTTTCTCACTCTGGGAGTACTTTCACGCGGGTATGTCGTTTATAAGGGTGGCTCATTATAATGTTATTGTGATGATATAACAGATCGCTTTGTTACTCGCATCCACTCAGGTATTCTCATGTTTCATTATTCTTCTAGGTCCCAGTCTACACCTGAAACCAGCCTGATGCCCCTGAGAGAAAAACCGAGTCTTCATGAAAAAGAAAACACCTTAAAATTTCATTCTAATTCCTACCTTCCCTTTACCCTTCTTCCTTTTCTTACCCTTTCCCCCTTTTACCATTGATATCAGAGGCATAATTTGAAGCTTCTGGGCCCCAATACAAAATTTGTACCAGGGCCCCCAAATATAATGCTTTATTTATAGTACGGGGCTCCCCATATGGAAAAGAGTGGCCTTATGGGACCCCTAAGGCTCCTGGGCCCAGGAGCAAGCACATCCCCTGCATCCTCTATGGTTACACCACTGACTGATATCCCTCCCTCTCTTTGCTTTTTTACCCCAGCCTTCTTTGTCCTATTGTACTCCTCCTTCCCTATATTTAATTAAAAAAATTTAAAAACTAATAAAATAATTCTCCTACTTAAAACAAATCCTTAGTTTGTGTTTCTTCCAATCTTTCTGTTCTCCGTCTGATGAGTTTAGGGTGTCTTTACACAGGACAACTTTCTTTCAAAAAATTTCTCCAAAGAGCGAATGTAAGCGATGATTGCTCCGTGTAAACATGGCCACCAGCAGGATGATGAGAATTGGTTCACTAGTCACTTGGTTTAAGCTCACCTAAAAGTAGTCCCTGATTGGTTAATTATCATCTGGTATAAACAGGTAATCATTTGTCTTCGAACAACGAGCCAATAATTTTGCAGAGAAGCGCTTCAGCACCCGCAAAAATGAACAAATCAAGAACATTGGTTCTGTGTAAAATGCAAATACAATATTTATTCATATGCTAACAAGTCACTCAAGCGACTATTCCAAGCGATTATTAGAATGACAGTTGACCCATGTAAAGGCATCCTTGGAGTCCAATCAGTAGCAGGTTGCAGAGCAGGGTAGGGTGGTAGATATGGAGAAGATATAGGGCAGTGCAGCACTGTGGAGAGCATTATGGATGAGAATGAGGAGTTTATATTGTAATCTACAGTGGACGGCAACCAGTACAATGACTGGCACAGGGTGGAGGAGTCCGTACAGTGATTGGTACAGAGTGGAGACATCAGTACAGTGCGTGGCACAGGGTGGAAGTGTCATTACAGTGACTGGCACAGGATGGAGGCATCAGTACATTGACTGGCACAGGTTGAAGCATATTAAATGGGTTTTGGTATTTAAAAAAAATAAAAAATCAATACTTACCTATTTCTCCCCAGACCATCTTCTTACAGCATCTTCTACAGTCCCCGGGTCACCCCACCACAAACCGTCCAGATTTTCTTCTTGTTATGATGTGTCCATTGCCAGCATTCTTCTTCCTGCCGGCTAATGTTCGCTACATGAGTAGTGACGTAACGTTAACTACCTAGCAGGGAATGCCGAGCTATTGCAGAGACTGCGCATGTGCTCTGTCTCTCTGCAATAGTATATAAACTCTTGCGGCGAGACAGCGAAGAATCAGTTAGACAAATAGAGAGCAAGCAACACTCAAGCTTGATAAAGGCCACGCAAGTTGGTCGAAATGTTGTTTTAGTGGACCGAATAAAGATACATCTACAGATGTGATTTTCTACCAAGAAGTGTCCTGAGTAGTGCTTGCTCTCTACTTGACTTGACGATTACTGGTGAATTCCTTGGAGTCAGAGCCCGGACGACAAGCATACATCTATCCAGCTTCTCCTCTGACTGTGGATGGATGTTCATGGTGTCGATAATTACATTCATTTAAAAAGAATCGGCTGGCTGGAGGTGAGGTGACCTGGAGGACTGCAAGAGCCAGAAAAAGATCAACGAGAAGAAGATGCAGTAAGTAGGCTGCCTGGGGAGGAATGGGTAAGCATTGATTTTTTTCTAGTGACAGATCCTCTTTAACTAAATATTCACAGTGCAGGCAGAAAAAGTAAAGGTCCGTTTACACGCAATACTATCGCTCAAAATTCGTTCAAACAAGTGAAAATGGGTGATAATCGTTACATGTAAATGCTGCCATCATGCACTTTTTGTCTGAGCAATGATTTTAAGTTGAGAGAGATATTGAATCTCTCAACAGACTGCATGCTGTGTTCTCCACAGGAGCCAGGGATTACATTGTATTCTGCTGGCAGCCCTGAAGAGAGCGGTACAGCTCTGTCTACAGCTGGGAGTGTGAGTAATCACATGCTGGGCTTTGCAAACAGCTCCTGGAGGCTCTTTTACATGCAAATGAATATGATAAAGTGTTAATGGACATAAATGTCCATTAACACTTTATGCAAAAAGATCGCCAAAACTTCCAATCGTTTCAAAAACTATCTTGCCGTGCAAATGGGCCGTAAGTGAGCCTCTGTGACTTTTTCAAGACCTAATTGGCAAAAAGAGTTTTAATAAAAAGGTTTTCTGTCATTAAAAAGAAAAAATATCTATACTTACCTATTTCTTCTCTGTCAGTCTACTTATAAGATCTTCATCTCCTTGATCTCCTGTCTCCTGCAGTCCAGGGGGGTCATCTCATCTTCAGCTGCCTGATTCCTCTGCTTCCTGTGATGATGCGTACATTCACAGGCAGTCTAGTTCCTGCCAGCCAATGTACGCTACATCACAGTTCACAGGCCAGCAGGTGGAGTGCCGAGCTTCTGCACAGACTGCTCATGCATGTAATCTCGGCAATAGATCAGGAATCCTTCCTAGCCAGTGAAGGCTATGTCACAGTCACGTGACCTTCACTGAAGAATGTGAGGAATACTGGCTTTATAACAAACCGATCTGGCTGGAGGAGACATGAGCCTGGTGACTGCAGAAGGTAAGCAAGGAGAAGATGCTGTAAAAAGACTGCCTGTGGAGGAATAGGCGAGTATAGATTTTTTAAAATGAGAAAACCCCTTTAAGGAAAGGAGATGGATGTGTGAGTTAAAGGGGTTGTCTCACGGCAGCAAGTGGGGTTATACACTTCTGTATGGCCATATTAATGCACTTTGTAATGTACGTCGTGCATTAAATATGAGCCATACAGAAGTTATTCACTTACCTGCTCCGTTGCTAGTGTCCCCGTCGCCATGGATCCGTCTAATTCTGATGTCTTCTTGCTTTTTTAGACGCGCTTGCGCTGTGCGGTCTACCCCCCTTCTGCTCGGTCCAGGCACGAGCGGCGTTCTGGCTCCGTCCCCTTCTACGCATCATCGCGTAGCTCCGCCCCGTCACGTGTGCCGATTCCAGCCAATCAGGAGGCTGGAATCGGCAATGGAATGCACAGAGCCCATGGTGCACCATGGGAGAAGACCCACGGTGCATCATGGGAGAAAACCGCAGTGCATCCCTGGGAAAGGACCGGCGGCCATCTTGGGAGAAGATTTTTTAAAGTCCTTATTTCGTCAGATCGGTAAGTAGCAAGCGGCTTAAAAACCGCTTTACTTTGCTATTTTATGCCAGGGGGGTGACAGGGGGAATGGGGTAAGGTAAAATTTTGAGGTTTGCCGCCAGACAACCCCTTTAAACAGGTGCCTTGCCCATTAATTAAAAGTGCACAAAGCCTTTTCAAGAAAGACTGGTTAATGCAAACAACTTTCAGAAGATCTCAAAATACATGACACAGAGACACAAAAGGTTGGAAAAAGCTGCAAAAATTGCTAAGTATCTTGGTGTACAGCAATCCATGGTTAGAGAAATTATGTACAAAAGAAGAAAATTCATTTCAGTGGGTACAAAAAAATGAGACTTCAATGACAGCAATGGAGCATTTTGGATTTGTCACAAATTTGATGCAAGTTCAATGTCAAATCGACTGCAAATATCTGCAGTGTGAACATGGTAGGGGTGGGTGTCCTGCTAAGATCTCTCCAAGAGCATAATGGGTAATCCTAAAAGTGGTGACAAAGAAGCCACGGGTAACAGCAAAAGGCCTACAGAAGATTCTAGAAAATGCTAACTAAACTCAGTCCATGTGTCCACTAATAGAAAACCAAGTGAACACAATTAATATTAATGGAAGGACACAAATAAACTTTGTGACCTATCTAGTTTTCCTGAGACACCTGGATGCTCCACAATGGTTCTGGGAAAATGTTCTGTGGAAAGAGAAGACAAAACTGGAACTTTGTAGCATAAATACCCAATGCTATTTCTGGAGGAAAAAAACCCTGCACCCCGACACCTGAACCTCATCCCAGCTGTGACACATGGTGGAGAGGGCATCATGGTTTGGGGCTGCTTTGCTGCCTCGGGGCTTGGACTCTTAAAGGGGTTGTCCGGCCATAAAGAAATCATGGCATCCCTTCTGTTTGCCCAATGCAATGCACTTTGTAATATACATTGTGCACTGTAAATTAGGCAAACAGAAGTTATTCACTTACCTTTAGGGGTGCCCCCCCTGTGTTGCTTCTCCTGTTGTCCATGTATACGACAAGTCTTCTCCTCTTCTTGTCGGGCTGGCTCCAGGTCTTGACTGGACTGGGACGAGCTTCTTCTGCTCCACACATGCTCAGTAGAAGTTCTTCTGCCAGGATCGTGCGCTGCTTCAGGAAGCTCTGGGATGCACAGCCGCTAGATTATCAGCTGAGGTAAGAATCTGAGGGGAGGAGGGGGAGTGGTCTCAGGGGGTGTGTGTGGGTGCGAGCTGTCAGTAGTCGCGAAGGGGAAGGGGGTGCGAGCTGTCAGTAGTCACGGGGGGGGGGGGGGGGTGTGCGGGTGCGAGCTGTCAGTAGTCGCCTGGGGGAGTTGTGCGGGTGCGAGCTGTCAGGAGTCGCTGCGGGGAGGGAGGGGGGTGCGGGAGCAAGCTGTCAGTAGTCGCGTGGGGGGGGGGGGGGGTGAAGATGCGAGCAGTCAGTAGTCGCAACGGGGCGGGGGTGCGAGCTGTCAGTAGTCGTGGGGGAGGTGCAAGTTGTCAGTAGTTGCAGGGGGGTTGCAGGTGCGAGCTGTAAGTAGTTGCTGGGGGGGGTGTGAACTGTCAGTAGTCGGGGGGGTGGGTGCGAGTGCTGAACTGTCAGTACTTGAGGGGTGCGGGCGCCGAGCTGTCACTAGTTGGGGGGTGCGGGCACCCAGCTGTCACTAGTTGGGGGGGGGCGGGTGCTGTCACATAGACTTGTCGCTGTGGAGTGTGCTGTCATATAGACTTGTCGCGCTGGGGTGTGCTGTCACATAGACTTCATGCCGGGGTCGGGGTGCTGTCACATAGACTTGGCATGGTGGGGTGGGCCGTTAGATAGACTTGTCGTGGTGGGATGTGCTGTCACATAGACTTGTCGCGGTGGGATGTGCTGATACATAGACTTGATATGGTGGGGTGTGCTGTTACATAGACTTGTCGCTGTGGAGTGTCCTGTTACATAGACTTGTCGTGGAGGGCTTTGCTGTCACAGAGACTTGTTGCGGTGGGCTGTGCTGTCACATAGACTTATCATGGTGGGGTGTGCTGTCACATAGACTTGTTGCGGTGGGATGTGCTGATACATAGACTTGATATGGTGGGGTGTGCTGTTACATAGACTTGTCGCTGTGGAGTGTCCTGTTACATAGACTTGTCATGGTGGGGTGTGCTGTTAAATAGACTTGTCATGGTGGGGTCTGCTGTTACATAGACTTGTCGCTGTGGAGCGTCCTGTCACATACCCTTGTCGCTGTGGAGTGTTCTGTCACATGGACTTGTCGTGCTAGAGTGCTGTCATATAGACTTGTCGCGGTGGGGTGTGCTGTCACATAGACTTGTTGCACTGGGGTGTGTTGTCACATAGACATGTCACGGTGGAGTGTGCTGTCACATAGACTTGTCACGGTGGGGTGTGCTGTTACATAGACTTGTCGCTGTGGATTGTCCTGTCACATAGACTTGTCGCGGTGGGATGTGCTGTCACATATACTTATCGCTGTGGGGTGTGCTGTTACATAGACTTGTTGCAGTGGGGTGTGCTGTCACATAGACATGTCGCGGTGGAGTGTATTGTCACATAGACTTGTCACGGTGGGGTGTGCTGTCACATAGACTTGTCGTAATTGAGTGTGCTGTCACATAGACTTGTCGCGGTGGGATGTGCTGTCACATAGACTTGTCGCGGTGGGGTGTGCTGTTACATAGACTAGACATGGTTGTTGTGCTGTTACATAGACTTAAGAAAGAATTGAGATAGGGAACAGCACTTCCGATACAAGTCCAAATTGCACTTGCAGGCCTTATGAGGTGCACGATCCACAGCAATGGTCCAGACCCAAAGACCAGAAATAGCAGGACATCCGTGTGGGTGATGTTGAATCAGCACTCCAAGGTTTTTTTAGAAGGAAAAAAGCGGTTTATTCCTCAATGGTAAAACATAGCTGCAATGTTTCGATCCTTGCAAACCCTGGATCTTTGTCAAGCATAAAGCAGCATACCACCCCCATACTTAAATATCCCCACATGTATAACATAGAACCAATCACAAGTCATGGAGTTGGTACATACCCACCACCCAGGGTGGTCATAGGGCCAGAGGTATGCAGCACAGCTGAACAACATGAATCGCATAATGAGCATCTAGCAGTCATAACAGGTGATAGCACATTCAGAGACAAGACCTATTATGACGCTATGGACGTATGGGTGGTTATGTGCCACTATCGGTCTATGCTGATGCTCGAAGTTCACTTTAGGAAGCTTGGATTGCAGCGGATGAGAGGAGATCACTATTCAGTGGTGAGTGCTGGCTTTGAGAGTGAGGGCTCCCACCCACTGGCGATATTTTCTTTCTTGCGCTGCGAGAGCACGAGAAAAATCTCACATCGCAGCGCAAGAAAGAGGCTGGTATAAAACCGGCATATCGCAAATGGTTTCAATGGGGCTAGCGACAGCAGCGCTAGCCCCATTGAAAGCATAGGGAGAATGCCGCGGACTTCTGCCACAGCTGTGGCAGGAGTTTCCTTCATCCCCGTGAGGACTGCGGGGATGAAGGAATCCTCTGCCACAGCTGTCACAGAAGTCCGCGGCATTCTATTCTATTGCTTTCAATGGTTTCAGCAAGCCGTGCGGAATGATTATCGGGAAAGGGCTTAAAATATAAGCCCTTCCCCAATAATCATCAATAAGTGTGAAAAAAAATTATACTCACCTCTCCTGCTCTCAGCCGCATCCTCCTGCTGGCTCCCCGACACTGCTACTAAGCTCTTTCAGCAGTCGGGGATTTAAAAATCCCCGCCTCCTCAAAGGGCTGTGCAGATTGGCAGAGGGCTCAGCCAATAGCAGCTACTGCTTAGCTCGCATCGCTAAGATATAGCTATTCATGAATGAATAGCCAAGGGCTATGTGTGATTGGCTGAGCTCTCAGCCAATAGCTAAGCAGTAGCTGCTATTGGCTGAGCCCTCAGCCAATCTGCACAGCCCTTTCAGGAGGTGGGGATTTTTAAATTCCCGACTGCTGAAAGAGCTAAGTAGCAGTGCCGGGGAGCCAGCAGGAGGACGCGGCTGAGAGCAGGAGAGGTGAGTATAATTTAAAAAAAAAATTTTCACACTTATTAATGATTATTGGGGAAGGGCTTATATTTCAAGCCCTTCCCCGATAATCATTCCACGGGGCATGCCAAAGCAGTGCTTTCAATGGGATTGGCAGCTGTGCCAATCCCATTGAAAGCAATGGAATAGAATACCGGGGTCTTCTGCCACAGCTGTCACAGCTGTGGCAGAAGTCCCCGGCATTCTCCATGTCTTTTCAATGGGGCTAGCGCTGCTGCCGCTGGCCCCATTGAAAGGACTGGCGATATGTTGGCTTGATGCCGATATCCCGGTGTCATGCCGATTTTTTTCTCGCACTGCGATGCGAGACTTTAACTTTAGAATTGCATCGCAGTGGAGAAAATATCACCAGTGGGTGGGAGCCCTGAGTGTTGACTGGTAGAGAGGTGGAAGAGAGAGGAAAGAAGTTTGGGCCAGGAGCGGAGTCACGCAAATAACAGACTGTGGGCCGGATATTCATCCTGTGATTTCCTGTACCTGTTGAACTGTTCTGTTCGGATTTACAAGTAAAGTAACACTGCCATCCATTCTTGGCTTTGTTTCAAACTACCCCCTGTGCGTTTGGACTATTATTCCATCATCCGGATTCACAACAGAGGAAGGAATGTTGGTGTATCCCCATGACAACGAGTTGTAAGTTAAAACCGCACCGCGGTTTCCAGTGACTTCCCCCCAGTAGTAACTTGGACAGGTCCTGTGCTAGCCTTACAGGGGAGGGGATGGTAGGGCCACCGTGACAAGTGACAACTCTATCCCTGCCATCTCCTCGTCTGTGGGCTCACTCCTCGCATGCTGCAATTCCTCTGGGAGCCTTGAACACTTTCTCTCCAGCAGTTTTTTACAAGACCTCTTGTATCTCAATTAGTTTAGTTGTCTTTGTGCAAGAGCGCCCTATAGAAACATATAGCTCCTGCACAATACTTATGCTCTTACCCACAAACTACATCCGTGTTTCTAAAGGCCCATTTATACTGGACAACTGTCGGCTACACGTTCTGCAGGAGCTGGTGACGTCACCACTAGTTGTTCGCTCTCCGGCAGAATGTTTAGACAGGTAGATCATCATTGAGAATCGTTCTCTTGTCATTAACTCCTCGCTCAGTGCTTCCCATTCTATGTATAATAGAATGTGATTGGTGACTTCTATAAGGTCCTTGAAGGTCCTATAGCTGCAGCCTCTGAACTACATTTTGGCCGCCCTGGAGGTTTATTGTTTGGGCTTAGTTATCCAGTTAAGTGTAAATTATTAGCTGTGAATGCAAAAGACTTTACAGCTATAAATGTAAGCCTAATAGGAAAACTAACCCTAACCCTCCACGGCAGGCAAAAAGCATTTAAGAGGCTGCAGCTGTTCCTGGCCTCCGTCAGTGCAGCGTGCGTCTATTGATCTGTACCCGCTATGGCGGCTGTGAGCTGCGTCCCCGTCTGCAATAGCCCCGGTGTCTCACCGAGCGACTTACGGTTTGCCCCACCGGTGCTTCAGTCTCTTCTGCAGCACAGCATGAGTCGCCCCACCGACGCTCATCAGCCCTCACATCGACCGCTGGTTCTGTTTGCAGCCTTCCCCACCTCCTCCCCCCCACTGCATCAGGTGGCCCAGCGGCGCTGAGATGTACTGGCTGGTCTGTCCGCTGCCTTCTTCCTCCACTGCATCAGGCGGCCCTGCGCCGCTCTGCAGCACTCCCATCAGCAGAGCAACACGTCTGTCGGCTGCCATCTCCCGCACAGCATGAAGAGCCTAACGGCAGGCAGTGGGGCACAAGTTTCTCCCCAACAGCATCAGCTGCCGATCGACTAACAACGGGGCACGAGGGCCAGTAAAGGGGACTGAAGGTGGCACTGTACAGACCCCGGGAACACTCACAGTGGGGCCGCAAAGGGGACATGGTAAGGGGAGATGGGCGGCCACAGACAGCAGCGCTGGCCGCCCATAGGAGCAATTACTGCAGGAGACCTCAGTGCCATGACCTGTGAGGCTCAGGGAGGGGACCATGCCGTGCAGCCAATCACTACGAGGGGGCGTCACTGACCTGTCAAGCAGCCACAATCTTGTCTCCACCCCTACTTCCTGGTGGTAACAAGATACAATAATACCGGAGTATATTGCATAGCTGCAGCACTGAATGGCTTACTGTCTGGGCTATGTCTGGAAATGTATCTTTTGTTTGTTATATGACCTTGTCCCATAAATGTGTTTTCAAGGTGTATGATTGAGGGAGAAGGAGTGAAGTTCTGAGTCTGGAGAGAGTTCTGAGTTGTTTTGTGGAGTTCTGTGGTGGTTGTTGGAGTTCTGGTCTGCAAGAGAGGGAAGTCTGGCTGCATGCAGATACTTTCAACCTGCATGTGGTGAAGATGGAAAAGCCTAACATCCGGCCTTTTCCTGGGACCAATATCCCCAGGAGTTCCACTGAATGACTGAAATGTTGGAGTCCGCCATGCAGAGTTAAAGTCTTCAGGAGTGAGTGACTGTTAGAGAGTTTGTGCCACTCTAAGGAGTATTTTTCCAGGAGCGGTGCTGCACAGATAACATGGACTGTGGGCCCGGTGTCATACTGAGTTTGCCTCCCTGTCCTTACCACTCACCGGCAGCTGTATCAGAAGCTTGGTGCTGGGCTCCTGTGCCAGGGGGAGTGTATGCTCGGATAACAGCCTGGTACTTGTTGTAACACTAGGTACCGAAGAAACCTCAGATTTCCGGTGCTTAACCCCTTTGCAAGTCGCGGTCAGTGTGATTGTGGTATCTAAAAGGCTGACAGAGGGAGGGGGCTCCCTCTGTCACTTATTGGACCCCTGTGATGTCAACGTGAGGTCCTGATGGGTTGGTGAATACAGCCTCTGGGTCTGCCAGCTGCCAGGTGGCCTATGAAGTTCAGTCTCTTGGCTGAGCTTTATACTGTGTTTCTCCGATAATAAAAATATAAGACCTCCCCCCAAAATAAGCCGTAGCTAAACTACATTTAAAAAAAACTGTGTATTAGTCCCTTGCACTGGGCTGTGGTGCTGCTGCAGGCTTCTGTGTACTCCTGAACGCTGACAGAGCATTCGCTTTCTGGTAGCGGGGCTTGAGTACCCCGCCTTCAGCAAGTGATTGCTCTGATTGGTTGATCGAGCGCCATGTCAGCCAATCAGAAGCAGCGCTCAATTAACCAATCACAGCCATTCAATGATGTCATTGAATGGTTAATCGAGTGCTGGCTCTGACTGGCTGATGTGGCGTTTGATGAACCAATCAGAGCAATGGTTTGCTGGAGGCGGGGTATTCATGCCCCGCCACCAGAAAGAGAATGGTCTGTCGGCGTTCAGGAGTACACAGAGGCCTGCTGCAGTTCAGCGCGAGGGACCCAAATGCTGTCTACTAGGTGAGTATTATAAGCATTCCTCCAAAATTAAGACACTGTGCCTCTTTTGGGGCAAAAATAATATAAGACAGTGTCTTTTTTTCAGGAAAACACGGTAGCTTTCTAATACACTACTATACTGATGTATTGCAGCTTATTAGAAAAATGTATAAAAGATGCTGATAATTAAGTTCCCTTACGATCCACAGTTCAATCAGCCCATAGACAATCATTAGGCATCCGCAGGTAATTGAATACCTGAAAATGTCATTTTTCCGATTTGCGGATTGCATGAGCTCGAAAAAAATCGCAGCCAATCACAGGCAGCACTCACCTGTCAATCAATGATGGCTGGGTGCTGCCCCTGATTGGTTAAGGCGCTCAGCCAATCGGGGCAGCGCTTTCTGGAGGTGGGGATTTTTCAATCCCTGGCCTCCAGAAGACAGAAGACGTCTGCCAGGGCCAGAGAGAAGAGTCAGATGGCTCTTCTAGAGGAGTTAATTTTTTTTAACTTTTCTTTACAGCTAGAGAGGATTTTCAGGAAAGGGCTTATATTTCAAACCCTTCCCCGAAAATCATTGCTGCGGTGCTTGGCTGAAACCCATTGCTTTGAATGGGACTGCAGCACACTAGCCCCATTGAAAGCAATGGATAGCATCGTGGACCTCTATCACAGCTGTGACAGCTATGGCAGAGGATTCCTTCATCCCCGCCAGCCCCACTAAAAACAATGGGCGATAATGCTGCTTTTTCTTAGCACTGTGAGTGTGCAGTGAAGGCATCACAAATGAGAATGAAACCATTGGTTTCATTTTCATGTGTTTTTACTCACTCTCGCAACGCAAAATAGCCTATCACCTGTGTGAAGCTGGCCTGAGTTGTATGCAATCATGTGGGCTGCAGCTGTCATTCAATACCTACAAATCACTCAGTAGCGCTACAAGACCTTTCAGTGTAGCTGTAGGACCCATTCGGCCATTTGCAAGCCATATGCTGTCCGTCTACACAGTCCCATAATAGGCAATGAGGCTCTTAAAACAACTGATTCTTCACATGGACCGCACACAGCCGTGTTAATTCAACCTTATGATTGATGGTGACAGCTAAGGACAGTTCTGATAATCATGCAATTCCTTTATGTAAAAAATGTGTCTTGGCATTCCCTTAGCTTGTTTTTGCAAAAAAATGAAACTTGAGATTAAAATCAAAAATTGTCCTTAAGTTTGAAAAAACCGAAATTGTAATTGTTGACCTATCGCCAAGCCCTTGCACAAAGTGTAAAAATTATCATGCTGCACATAGAAGCAGTTTATTATGTTTAGGAAGCAGAAATATTCGATCCCACCTGCTTGCATTAGCCCCACCTTCTGCCAATTTGAACACACCTACAACAGTTTTCCAATTTTTCCAGATTCACTTAAAGGGCAGCTTCATACAAGTGCATGTTGTTTTGCAAGTGTAACCTTATTTGGGGGTGGGTATATATAGTGACCCTTCCCAACAGGCTCTGGCGCAAACCCGTATGGCACACGGAGACCTGGTACCTTTGATAATTGAAAGAATGGATGCGATAGTGAGCTTTCTCTAGTCAGTGTCTCCATTCAGGATTGAGCTTTAGTGCTCTTGCACACAAATGTAGCGATTTTCGGTCGACTGTATCTATATATCCACATATGCTCAAGCATAGTTGCTAAGGAATTAGCAATCACCAAACAACAATACATAAAGCCTAGACCAGTGGTTCCAAAACTTTTTCAGCAATGGAGCACTTGATGTTTCCTTCACTCAGCTAACTCCAGGACTAGACTGGCTAACCCCAGCCACTCTCTACTTTTTATACCTTAACTCCCATCCAATCCTGAGACAGGGGAAAGCTAACTATCCAATCCCTGCACTAGCTACGGGTGATTGACAGGGGTGAGAGTAGTTAAGGGTGAGTTCTGCAAAGTCATGCAGGATTTGCTTGTATGAAAACACACAGATTGAACAGATTATTGAACATTTAAAGTGGTATACACACATTTAACATATTTAAAGACATACACACATAATTTACATTAAGTGGCTTTAACAATGCTGTGGGACCCCAGCTCTAGGATACTACATGATGTGACCTGCATGAAAATGCGTCGCTCATGTGAAAGAAGCCTACATGTGGATTTTGATGTGAAATTGCCAGCCGAATTAAGCCACTTTCAAATCCATGCTAAACTTTAAAGGGGTTGTTTAGGATTAGAGATAGGACCGTTTCTCTTG
Organism: Eleutherodactylus coqui; assembly: GCF_035609145.1. Classification (NCBI taxonomy): domain Eukaryota; kingdom Metazoa; phylum Chordata; class Amphibia; order Anura; family Eleutherodactylidae; genus Eleutherodactylus; species Eleutherodactylus coqui. The sequence continues at coordinate 191,141,902 of NC_089839.1, forward strand.
TCTATGGCTGTGTCTGGTATTAGAGGAGTTGTGTGATACAGAGTCTTTAGCAAAGCGGATCCTCGCCTGCATAACATTCATTGTCAAACAACACTCATTGTCAAAAAAAACCAAAAACGCCTAGAATTGTACCTAATGCTGAGGCTACGAGAAGATATAGCTAAAGGAGATGAACACGTGGAATCTCTGTGGATAGAAATACAGGGAGAAAAAAGTAACAAAATCCTGATAGGGGTTTTCTATAGACCACCAAAAGCAACAGAAGAAACTGAAATCTTATTATTAAGGTGGATAGAAGAGTTGTCAAACCGCAATGAAGTAATTATCATGGGGGGTTTTAATTATTCGTATATAATATGGGAAAACGAAACCTGCAAATCTCACAAGGGTGATAAGTTCTTGAAAACAATTAAAGATAACTACCTTACCCAACTTGTGCAGGAGCCAACTAGAGGAAGGGCAACTCTGGACTTAATATTAACTAGCAAACCAGACCGAATAATAGGGGTGCAGGTTGAGGGGCACTTGGGAAATAGTGACTACAATATAATTAATTTCCAGCTGTCATTCAATAAGAAACCTTACCAGGGAATGACAAAAAAACTAAACTTTAGTAAAGCAAAATTTGATCAGCTGAGAATTATCGGTAACATTAGTTGGGACAGCATCCTCAAAAATATCAGTACAGACAACAAATGGGAAAAGTTTAAAAACATCCTAATCACCTCATGTGAGCAGTTCATACCCTTTAAAACAAAAGAACTACAAGTAGAAGGAAACCAGTGTGGCTCGACAAGACTGTAAGGGGGGCAATAAATGAAAATAATAAAGCGTTTAAACTATTAAACCAAGAAGGCAGTAAAGAAGCGCTGCAATCATACAGGGAAAAAACCCAAATATGTAAAGAAAGGATTAAAATTGCTAAGGAGGAGGCAGAAAGACTGATCGCCAAAGAGAGCAAAACCCTAAACTGTTCTTCAACTATATTGAGAGCAAAGGGATTTGCACTGAGAGCACTGAACCTTAACAAATAATGCAGGCAAAATCATAGAAGATGATGGGGAGAAGGCAAACCTATTAAATGGTTTCTTTTCAAGTGTATTCACAAATGAAAAGGAAATGTCACATGAGATGCAGGGGCATAAAATGAACCCACCGCTACATATTGCATAGCTAACACAGGAGGAAGTGCAGAGCAGGTTACAGAGGATTAAAATCGATAAATCGCCGGGTCCAGATGGAATACACCCAAGGGTTCTAAGGGAAGTAAGTGATGTGATAGCTAGACCACTATTTCTTATATTTATGGACACTATCAAGACCGTGGTTCCAATTTACAAAAAGGGGTCCAAAAGAGAGCCTGGTAACTACAGGCCGGTAAGTCTCACTTGAATAACTGGAAAAAATATTCAAGGGGTTTCTGAGAGACTCCATCCTAGAATACCTCAAGGAGAACAACGGAATAACTTCTAACCTGCATGGGTTCATTAGGGATCGATCATGTCAGTCTAATCCGATCTGCTTCTACGATGAAGTAAATCTAAGCTTGACCTGGGAGAGTCTATTGATCTCGTATGTCTGGTTTTCTCTAAAGCATTTGACACCGTGCTGCATAATAGGCTGATATATAAAATGAGGCAACTCGGACTGGGCGAAAAAGTGTGTATCTGGGTAAGGAATTGTTCAAGAGATAGAAAGCAGAGGGTGGTAATAAATGGTTAATACTCTGATTGGGCCACCATCGCTAGTGGGGTGCCACAGGGCTCAGTACTAGGCCCCATTCTGTTCAATATATTTATCAACGATCTGATAGAGGGACTGCACAGTAAAATATCAATATTTGCAAATGATATAAAATTATCTAAGACAATTAATATAACGGAAGACAATGTGCGGCTACAAAAGGAACTAGATAAGCTGGGGGTTTGGGCAGAAAAATGGCAAATGAAGTTCAATGTGGATAAATGTAAGGTTATGCACATGGGCAGGAGAAACGGATGTCACCAATATACACTAAATGGGGTACTGCTAAGGAAAAGCAATATGGAAAAAGGCCTGGGGGTACTAGTGGATTGTAGATATAACTGAAGCAACCAATGCCAGTCAGCTGCTGCAAAAGCTAATAGAGTCTTGGGGTGCATTAAAAGAGGTGTAGGGTTGAAGGACGAGAACACTATTCTTCCCCTATATAAGGCACTTTGTCAGGCCCCATATGGAATACTGTGTACAGTTCTGGACACCGGTGCTCAGAAAAAATGTTGCAGTGCTTGAGGGGCTTCAAAAAATGGCAAAAAATAATAAATGGAATGAGAGGACTGGAATACCCAGAGAGACTATCAAGATTAGGACTTTTCACCCTGGAAAAAAGACAGCTAAGGGGCGATCAAATAACTATGTATAAATTTATTAGGGGACAATACAAGAATCTCTCCCATGAGCTGTTTATTCAAAGGACTGCGTCGGTAACAAGAGGGCATCCTCTACGTCTAGAGGAAAGCAGGTTTCATCACCAACACAGAAGGGGGTTCTTTACTGTAAGAGCAGTGAAACTGTGGAACTGTCTGCCTGAGGACATCGTGATGGCAAAATCCATGGAGGAGTTTAAGAGGGGACTAGACGTCTTTCTCGAGCGGAAGAATATTACAGGATATAGACATTAGATGACCAGCGGTTTTGTAGTTCCGGGTCTTATATTTAGGTGAGAACTATCAAAGGTTGATCCATGGATTATTCTGACTGGCACTACGGAGTCAGGGAGGAATTTTCCCCCAAATGGGCTAATTGGCTTCTGCCTCTTGGGGTTTTTGCCTTTGCCTGGATCAACTAGGGGTTGAAACAAGCTGAACTAGATGGACATGGTCTTCATTCAGCCTAGCATCCTATGTAGAAGGAGTTGTCAGAATTGAATGGAACTTTTGTGCGATTGTAATATTGATATAAGTAAGTGATTAGAATATCAGAGCAAAAGCATAATTTATTATGGAATCTGAACATTTGAAGGGAGGCTCTAGTACCCTGTTGTATCGCCTCTAGCCTGGATGCAAGATGTGATACGGGCGGGCATGTAGGCTTTAGTACTCTGTTGGTCCACCTCATGCTTGGATGCAAGATGTGATATTTTGTGGGCATACAGGCTCTAGTATCCTGTTGTACCACCTCTTGTTTGGATGCAAGATGTGATACGGGTGGGTATGGAGGCTATAGTATCCTGTTAGGCTGGCTCTAGCTTGGATGCAACATGTGATACGGGTGGGCATGGAGGCTCTAGTATCCTATTTGGCTGCCTTAAGCTTGGATACAAGATGTGATATGGGTAGGCATCGAGGCTCTAGTAACCTGTTGATCTACCTCTAGCTTGGATGCAAGATGTGATATGGGTGGACATGGAGACTCTAGTACCCTGTTGTACTATCTATAGCTTGGATGCAACATGTGATACGGGTGGGCATGGAGGCTCTAGTACCTTGCTGGGCCACCTCTAGCTTCAATACAATATGTGATACAGGAGGGCATGGATGCTCTAGTACCCTATTGTACTGTTTCTAGCTTAGATGTAAGATGTGGAGGCATACAGATTCTGTATGGTATCTTTTGGCATATCGCTCCACATTTGCTGTATGACCAGTAGAGATTACGAGAGGAGAGAGAGTGTTGCCAGAAGCAGAATCTCACAAATAACTGAGACTGTGGATTAACTGGTTTACCCCGAGAGTCCTCCCTGTCACACAACCTTCTGAAAATGTAAAGTATTCTTCTAGAGTGACACTGTTGTTGTTGGATCTTTGTTGGACTTAAGTAAATGGGCATTACTGACTATCCCTGTTTTCCTCAGAAAGTTATCTTTGTGCATGGCCGACTTTATTTCCGTCCCAAGGTTCACCACAGAGGAAGGAACAGTGGCATCACGAGTAAGAAGAACTGTAAGGTAACCTTAGTTACTCTTTCCCTTTAACCTCAGTTAGGAGTGTTTTAGAAATGAATGTATGATACGTCTTTTTGCAATGTATACGGAGAATGTGAAATATATTTTTTTCTTGCGTCTCCCTGACTGCCCTAAGGGGATTTTCACACAGGATGGAATTTCCATATGGAAAATCTACAGCATTTACACTACAAGCCATGTAGATGAGATTTAAGAAACCTAAAAATGCACATGTAAACACAGCTTTAGGCCTCTGTCACACGGGCGTTTTTTCTCGCGATTTGCAGATCGCATAACGGATGCGCATCCGCAAATCGCGTGACCGGGGCGGACGATTCGCTGATTCAATGAAACCGCCCCGCACTGCCCGCTATCCTCTGCCACAGCTGTGCCACAGCTGTGGCATAGGAGAACGATGTTCGCCCATTGAATTCAATGGAGCTGACAATACAGCCAGCTCCATTGAAAGCAATGGGCTGCCGGCGAGCGCAGGATGAACTTTCGGGAAGGGCTTAAAAATATAAGCCCTTCCCTGAAAACCATCCTAAAATGTGTAAAAATAAAAAAAAAAGGATACTCACCTTTTCCCTGCAGCCGGAGTTCAGCCGCTTCCGGCCGGCAGTTCTCCTGAACTGCTCTGTGTAGTATTTAGCAGGAGGGGATTTAAAATCCCCGCCTGCTGAATGGGCTGCTTCTGATTGGTCACAGCCCTCACCAATCAGAGGCAGCTCTCACTCACCCATTCATGAATTCATGAATGGGTGAGTGAGTGTTGCCTCTGATTGGTCCCTGCGCTCAGCCTATCAGAGGCAGCACTCATATCAGAGAAAGACATTTGGCCTTTCCGTATCTGACATCATAGTTATATACGCAATGATAAGAGAACCTTCTTTAGGCCAAGAATGGTACCCTTCACAAAGCAGTATCTTTACAATGCTCAGGCATGGTATGTACCAGTAATTAACACTTCCATCCATGGGAGGAATAAGTCCATCATGCGACAGTCTGCATAGCCTGACTTTACATTCCCAGGAGTTTGAGTGGTCATCATCTACCATAAACCAGGGTTTTGCCGCAGTAAACGATATAAAAAGCGATGTGTGTGAGAGTTGCCTAAGCGTATGTTTCCACACATGGAAAATGGTGCAGATTGTCCACAGCAGACAATTCACCACAAGTTCCGTATCAAAACCACAATGGAAAAAAATTACCAAATCCACGCCGTTGGTGAAGGTTTTTGATGCAGGTTTTTAATGCGTATCCGCAGCAGATTTCAGTCTTCCAATTCACGTAGAATTTTGGGTGGATTGTTCGATGCAAACAAGAGCTGTTTTCCACTACTTGGGAACATACCATAAGGTCAGTTTCACACGGGCGATAAAATGGCGCGATACAAGAGTTCATGAAAACACTGAAGTATGAAATCCATGCTTTTCAATTGTTTCGTTCACATTTGCAATATCTTCACACCATGCGAAGTTGCATGGTAAAAAAATTGCTGCATTTTGCTCTTTTTTATTGCCCATGTTTCCCTATGGAGCCTTCGTTTTATTGCATCGCACGCATGAACTTACAAGTGGCAGCGATGCTTTTGTGGAAAAAAGAATCGCTAATGCTCAGACATCTCATGAGCAAAACTGCAATCGCCCTTGTAAAACTAGCCTAAGGGGTATAGGGATGGGCGGACTAAGCTGAACTTTTGTACCCGCACCCATGAGCCTCTAGCTCCGCTCTAGGTCCAATCACTTTCGTCACAGGCCTCAACACGACCCCATTTACAATCATTAGGTGTGATGGCACATGCCCAAAGTCATCGTGTAGTCTTAGCCTTAAGCAGTCATATACAGTCACTTCTTGATGTCTGTTTGTTGGCAGGAGGAAAGCTGGGAAAGAGTAAGGATCTGTGCGACTATGCAAAGGGCCAAATAATGATTGCTAGATTACTCGGTCAGGGCATCTCCAAAATGGCAGGTCTTTTGGGGTGTCCCTGGTGTACAATGGATAGAACCCACCAAACGTTGGCCATTGAAGGGCAAACAGTGAACATGTAATGGGCAACCAGGGCTCATTGATGCACAAAGGCTAGCCCATCTGGTCTGATCCCACCAAAGAGCTAATGTAGTGCAAATTGTTGAGATAGTTAGGGTCCATTTACATGGGACTACTGTCGGGCAAACGATGCCTGACACTCGTCCCTGTGTGTCCGCACTCCCGTGCTGTCACACGGGAGCTACTAATGCTGGCTCGCTCACGGAGCAGCCAGCAGGGGGTGGGGCAGTGCAGAAGATTTCTCTCTTGTCGCTCCCCCGCCCCCCTCCATTGACATAACATAACAGACTTTCACTTTTTGCCTGACAGTCGTTACGTGTAAATGGACCTTTACTGTGAGCAGTAAGAAAAAGGTGTTGAACATACACAAAAAAAGCCACTACATTATTTCCCAATGGACTGTAATGCTGGATTTGCAGTTAGATGAAAATTAAAACAATATAGCATACATTTAGTTAAAAATTCTCTTTAATGAGATGATCAGTATGGAAGTGTGTTATGAAACTATCCAAGGCCTCCTGTGAAAAGTACTTCTCTGCCTCGCCTCAGAAGAACACCCTCTGCTCCAGTACATCAAATGGACTCATTCTTTAAAAGCCATGTTCCAGGTTCTACTGATACCGTACTATTCCTAGTGCAGCCCTGAGCCCAGAAAAACATATATATTAAACATTTGTGCTGCGCAAACCTAAGCATTCGATCCGTTTAGGATAGAACCTGAATACCTCGGGTGGTTTGTCTTGGCTGAACCCACTAGAAGAGAAAAAAGGAAAAAGACGGAACAATAAGAAGTCAAAAGAAGGAAATACAGGGAAAAAGAAGGAAACTTTTTTCTTTCATTCTTTTTCCTTCGCTTCTTCCTATTAACTAACTTTTCATTAACCTCTTATTACCACCCCATAGACTGTTTACGTCCCGCTTTAGTAGGCTTTAATTTCAAGGTCCAAAAAAACACTCTGGCTCTGGGGATTAAAGCCACGTGGGCTGTGGATATAGCTAACTGACAACCTGGAGCGGTCATGGGGGGCCACAGGAAGCACCCCCTCACACGATCGCCATATCCTTCCCTGGACCTGACATCACCTTCTGTACAGAAAGGCTTGCACCCCGGGAAATTTAAAATGCCTCTGCTCCCCGCTAGATTGTGTAGCCGGGAGAAGAGAGATATCACCGCATACAGCGGCTTCCAGTCACATGATCGCTGGTATCATTTAAAGTAAAAGTAGAAGAGTGTGAGAACAGCACCCAGGCCAATGTTAGGGATAAAAAAGATGATGCTTAATTGAAGGAGAAGGGCAATCACCCAGTGCACAGCGGACAGACCCTAAAGGCAAAAGGGAAAAGACCGCCACACACCCTCAGACCTTAGAAACCATAACTGTTGTCTATCGACATTCCCAAATGTCCTATGGACAAAATGTGGCTGTATCATGATGCTGTAATTGATCACGTGAAGCCCATATGTATCATGACATGAAGGCCCTTTGTTTTGTGCACGGTTGTGCATAGAGATATAGGATTAGGGCCATAACGGATAGGTTTCTGAAAACAGGACTAACTGGGGTATCCATTTTGGGGTGCAAATCCTCATTTTCATGTGCACTATAGAAACAAATCCTGTCTTTAAAATGACATACATTTGCAAAAACATGAATTTTTTTTTTTCTTCTCTAAATTGCATGAATTCCTGAAAAGAAACTGTGGGGTCAAAATACTCCTGACAGCCCTCAGTGAATACATTAAAATATGTATTTTTTTAAAAGGGGTCATTGGTGGGGGTATCTATCATTCTGACACCCATGAGCCTTTGCAATCTTGGCTTGGTGCAGGAAAACAAAGTGTTCCTCAAAATGTTTATAATTAATGTTAAATTTGTTTGTCTACTAAATGGTTAAAAAATGGAAAATGAAAGATGGAAATATATATCTCATCAAAAATTTGTACAGTATGTTTGCCCATATTTGACATATTGCTGTTAAAAATGTGAAAAAAATGACATTTTTTTCAAAATCTTCCCAATTTTGGCACTTTTAATAACTGTGCACAAATTCTGTCTATTTTTCCACCTAAATGAAGCACAATATGTGGTGAAAAAAGAATGTCAGAATCACTTGGATATGAATGGTTATTCTAAGTGACAAATGTCAGATTTCCATAATTTGGCCGACATTAAGGCGCAAACAGGCTTGGTCACTAAGGCCACCTGTCCATTGCTAAGGCGGAAAATCACTAGCGATATTCCACCGCGGGGGAGGGGGAGGGAGCACTGACAGGTCTCTGAGATGAGTCTATCTAATAGATAGGTTCATCGTGGAGAATCGCGGCAATTGTAGCATGCCACTATTTAAATCCCGCGAGCGGAGAATCACTATGATTCATCACTCATTGACGCCAGCGCTGCGCTTTCCATAGGAACCCTAGGGAAAGCTTTAAAGAGCATGATCCGCGGGCGATAAACCACCCATGGATCATTGCCAGTGGACAGGCAGCCTAAGGGGTTTAATGCCTGTATCACATTGGAAATGGAATGTCCCATCATCTGGAGCCAACTATCATACATCGTTTGAACTCCGATAATTTACTTCGCCATGAGCACGTTGGCCAGTGTTCAGTCTCACAAGATAATATCTCGCACCTCACAACTTATACAAGTGTGGGTGTTCCCAAGCTGTCATCTCAGATAACACCACTTCATAATCAATTTATATACGACCGTGTTTCTCCTAAAATAAGACCCTGTCTTATTTTCAGGGGATGTTTTATACTTACCTATCAGGCACCGCCCAGGTCCCTCCCGTTGGTCTCCACAGCTCCTTCAGGCTTCTGTGCAGTTCTCAGCCGCTGACAAAATATCGCTTGCTGGTAACGGGTTTTGAAAACCCCTGCTTACAGCCAGCAATTGCTCTAATTGGTTTTCGAGCACGTCAGCTCAGCCAATCACTCCAGTGCTCGATGAACCAATCACAACCAATCAATGCAATGGCTGTCATTGGTTCTTTGAACACCGCAGTGATTGGCTGAGCCACGGCACTCGAGAACCAATCAAAGCAATCACTTGCTCGAGGCAAGGTTTTCAAATCCTGTTACCAGCAAGCCTGTAGGAACTGTGGAGACCAGCGGGAGGGACCCGGATAGCGGGTAGTATATTTAGGGCTTATTTTTTTCGGTAGGGCTCATATTTCAAGCTTCTCCTCTGAAAATCAGGGTAGAGGTTATTTTAGGGATAGGTCTTATTTTCAAGGAAACATGGTACTATCCCATGACTTTCAGCATATCAGTGTAAAACACTAGAAAGCATCCCTGAGCTGCGACACATAAATATGACAAAAACATGGGAAACTTCAAAATCACATTCTGTGGCGTCTGCGTCTTCTAAGCGAGTCCTCTTCAGATTTTCGATGGACTGCTTTGCAGGTTTGGCTTCAGGTAAGTCTGAATACTGGATTTGCCTGTACGAAAATAAAACAGGTATATTATCAACACCACAATATTTTTATCTACTTTAGCCACAAAATGCAACAGAATCATTTTTGAACGTTTTTTAAAGGGGTTGTCCCGCGGCAGCAAGTGGGTCTATACACTTCTGTATGGCCATAATAATGCACTTTGTAATGTACATTGTGCATTAATTATGAGCCATACAGAAGTTATAAAAAGTTTTTCACTTACCTGCTCCGCTGCTGGCGTCCTCGTTTCCATGGAGCCCGCCTAATTTTCGCCGTCTAAAATGGTCTAATGGTCAAATTAGACTCGCTTGCGCAGTCCGGGTCTTCTGCTTTCTTCAATGGGGCTCCGTGTAGCTCCGCCCCGTCACGTGCCGATTCCAGCCAATCAGGAGGCTGGAATCGGCAATGGACCGCACAGAAGAGCTGCGGTCCACGGAGGAAGAGGATCCCGGCGGCCATCTTCAGCCGGTAAGTATAGAAGTCACCGTAGCGCGGGGATTAAGGTAAGCGCTGAGCGGTTTTTTTTTAAGTCCCTGCATCGGGGTTGTCTCGCGCCGAACGGGGGGGGGGGGGGGGGTTGAAAAAAAAAAAACCCGTTTCGGCGCGGGACAACCCCTTTAAGACCTAAAAGTCAGGAAGGTAAAGCTATAAGATTTTTGCAAATAGCAATGCCACAGGGTGAATGCCAGTGTGCCATACTCTCTTAGGTGCTGCTCTCAGTTTAACAGGAAATGATGGAACATGTCTATAAAATTAAATCTAGCACCATCCACTATATATACAAGGAATATATGTACAACCCCTTTAACTTGGCCTGACGATCACAACTTATCTCCTATCCACAGGACAGGGCATAACTTGCTGATCAATAGGAGTCTCGCCGCTGAGACGCTCACCGATCTCAAGAATCGGGGGCCCATGTCCCCCTCTGCCTGTCACTGCGGGGTCGCTTCATGCCGTACAGTGATGTCAGAATGAATGGCCAAGCATAAACAGCCGCTGCTCCATTTATTTTAAAGCGCCTAAAGGAAATACCTGAGTACCTGCTAAGCTATCTCCCGCAGTGCCATTGAAAATGAATGGAGCGGCAGCATGCTAGTACAACCGTCACCTCATTCAGTGTCCTCCTCACTGCGGTGGGTGTAGTAAACCCACAGTAAGGAGGACGGTGGACGCAGGACCCCCCATTGTTGGGATTGTTGGGGGGGGGGGTCTCAGAAGTGAGAGGCCCACCAATCAACAAGTCATCCCCTATCCTGTGGACTTTATGATTCTGGTCTTTAAAAAACAGTAGGTCTGGAATGTGAGCAATCATCTCACTCAGAGCTCACCTTCTAGTTCTCAGGGTTTTTCTGAGCCCATTCCAGCAGGCTATGATACACATACATCATACATCCCAAGGGCAGATAACAACTGTACTTCTGTGAAATCAGAAGCATCAACCAGTAGAACTGCACCTTACTACAAATAGAAAAAGGAAATGTTTTACAGTTGAGTACATTTAAGTTTCTCTTAATTTCAGTCTATTAATATCAATAGGATGAAACTCTAGTCTCTGCACTTCAGGTGCCAACCTGCACCAAACCTTGTGGCTACTCACCAGAGCTCAGCCAGGAGGCCCAGGTAAGCTGTAGTGACCACGTCCAGCTGTTTCCCTGATAGGTACCCATGTTGTAAGAAGTCACCAGCATTTGTGACTATTCCATGTAAAGCATACAGGTCACAAAGCCGCTTCAGAACGGCTTCAACGTCAGGCTGATCGGGGAGTCAATTCAGAGCCGAGATGAAAATCTTAACTGATAAGAAGTGTGAATGAGCCTAAAAGACACATAACCACATTGGCTGGATGCACTCAATGAGAAACCTAATGTATTGTGTTCACCGTGTGTACATAACTCACTAAGGCCTCGGTCACACGACCGTTTTTGGTCCAATCTGCAGATCTACAGACCAAATGCATCCCAATGGGATCGGTCATATGTCCGCTTTTTATGCGGATGTGCGATCAATTATAGGACACAACGATTCGCAGAACGCGCCTATCTGCGTTCTGCGCATCGCTGTGTTCTATATATGCTCTCAATGGGGCCGGCTGCATCAGCGCCGACCCCATTGAGAACATATACTTAAAGATCGTTCTCCTCTGCCACAGCTGTTACAGCTGTGGCAAAGAAGAATGATATTCGCCCATTGAATTTAATGGAGCCGGTAATATAGCCGGCTCCATTGAAAGCAATGGGCTGCCAGCGAGTACGGGATGAATTTTCAGGAAGGGCTTAAAAATATAAGCCCTTCCCTGAAAACCATTCTAAAATGTGTAAAAATTAAAAAAAGGATACTCGCCTTTTCCCTGCAGCCGCAGTTCAGCTGCAGGGAAAAGGCGAGTATCAGCAGGATATTTGCACCTCAGAAAGAGGGGAGCAAATACACCGCCTCATACTATGATTCAATGTATGAAGGCAGATTAGCTATAACGCGTCTCTCGCTTTACAGATGACGGCCGATTGTCCACCTGGAGGTTAGAACCCTGATTGCTTTCTATACTCCTCCCCCCTCCCTTGCAGCCTAAACAGGCCTGGAAGGCTGAGGGGGAGAGGCTTGATTTTTGGTGCTGTAAGTGAAACATGCATGGAGAGAAGAAGGCTCCACCCCCTCCCTGCACACCATCCAGAGCCCCAGCTGCATCACGGTCTACCAGGCCTAGAAGCCATGGACTCAATCTGAGCCCCATCCGGAGGCAGCACCGCTGTTGGGTCGGGCAGCATCCGGAGCCCCGCCTATGACACGGCCTAAACAGGCCTAGGAACCAAGGGTTTGATTTGAGCCCACCCTGCCTGCCTGGAGGCAAGGCCAGTAGCACTCACAGCTGGGAGCAAGGGACAGGCCGGATACCTAGAGGATTCACGCAGGGAGGGGGGCAATTTTCACCCAAACACCATCAGTTGGCAGTCCTGCCCCCAGTTGCTGCCTACACCAGCCTACAGCCGGAGGTTCGAGTTAAGCTTAGGCTGGAGGCGGCTCCATCTTCAAGTAGCCGCATGGGCAGAGGGAGGTCCCTAGTTGAATCCTCTAGGGTTCTAGAGGCCAGGGGCTCGCTAGAGCGTAACCCGACTGGACTGAGAGGGGATGGTGAAGGATAGTGCAGGGATGAGGGGTAATTGCACCCCTTCCCTGCATACTAATGGGACCCCAGATATTGCCCCCTGCCCCGAAGGTACATCATCGCTGCACTGATGGGGGAGGGAAGAGCGTGCCAGCAACTACAGTCATCTGCGCAGTGGTGGATGGATCCAAGGGGGAAGGTGAGAAGGGGAAAAGAAGTGGAGGTACGATGGTGCAATATTCACCTACTCTCGTCTACTCATGTATCGTAATCCTCTTCCATTCAGCTCCCTCAGCCACCAGCAGGATCACTGCTTCAGTGACATCGCATTGACAGGTCACTGGAATTGGGGGTAGGAGTCCGGAACATTCAGATGACCCCATTATTGCTGGCGGGAAGCAGAGTCATTAGTGATGCTCTGGTCCATTTTGTCTTCTTAGAGGAGTGGATAACAGTGTGTTTGGCAGCACTTTTTGACCCTTCCCCACTTGTTAGCCAATCCCCGATGCCTAGCTAGAAGAGAAGAAGAAAAAAAATTTAAAAAAAGAAGACCTGCAGAGCAAGAGGTCTGCCTCCTTCAGACACTAAGCTAAAACTGATTTAGCCAATGGATAATGGCGATCGCATAAAAGTAAACAAAAAGGGAAATAAACCACTCACCTCAATCCTCCATGATGTCCCACAATGTTGGGCACATGCGCAGAAGGCCGGAGAGCCTGGGAGAATTAAAATCTCCCTGCTCCCAGCTAGCATGAGTAGCAGAGAGCAAGGAGATGTCACTGAGTGCCGTGGTATGCAGTCCCTGGTCACATGATCACTGTTATCCATTAGATATCCATCATGTAAAGTAAAAAAAAAAAAAAAGTTTGTTTCATCTCCCCTCAAGATCATATCCATGAGTGGAGATGAAATTATGTACCTAAGGCCCCCCGATTTATCCACGGACCTTACCGCAGCTTCTGCACATGCGCCTGTCGTCAAACTGTCGGACAGATGTATTAAAGCTGCAGATTGCTGCAGTAATTTAAAGTCTCCTTGCTCTTGGCTACTAAAGGTGACCAAGAACCTGCTGCAGTGACTGAGAGCCATGGTGAGTGATCCCTGATCACATTGGATAACGGCGATCACATAAAAGTTTAAAAAAGTTGAAGTTTAATTTTTCCTGAATGGTGAGGAGATGAAACGCTTTACCAGAGCCCTCCGCATTTGAACCCTGACGTGATAATCCTTCACGGACCTTTCCCGACTTCTGTGCATGTGCCTGCCAGCAGAATGACTGAAACATGCGCAGGAGCCAGCGAGGCTTAGGAAATTTAAAATTCCCGTGCTTCCGACTATCAAAGACAGACCATAGCCTGGAGCAGTGACCAGTGGCCTCATTGAGCGGTCCCCTGTCACATGATAAAAACTTAGCGATCTACCTTAGACTGGTCTCACACGACCAGATAGAAATTGCGGATTCTGTATGTCTTTGATCCGCGGCAATACGCAGATGAATCAAATGCATTGGCCGGTCGATACTATGTAAAACAGAACGGATATTTGCAACCTAGAACCCATTGTGCTCTATGGTCGTGGATATACCTGCAGCCCATTCGTAATTACATTGTGTACAGGCTGCAGGTACCTATGTGATCGCTAAGTGAGGGCCTGGGAAATATAAACAAAAAAAGGTGTACTGTGCATAAGTACTGTGTACTGTGAGTATGCAGTTATGTGCAGTATATTACGCGGCCGTACGCAGGGACACAGCTGGCCTCACAACCGGCATCCGCTGTGGGCCTCCACAAGCGGATTCCACATACGGCCGTGTGAGTCCGGCATTATTCAGATCGCTACCTGTAATGCGTAATCTATAGAGATGAGCGAGCAGCAAAATGCTCGGGTGCTCGTTACTCGGGACGAAGTTATCGCGATGCTCGAGGGTTCGTTTCGAGTAACGAACCCCATTGAAGTCAATGGACAGGGCAGGCGAGGGGCTACATGTTGGGCTGCATCTCAAGTTCCCAGGTCCCACTATTAAGCCACAATAGCGGCAAGAGTGCCTCCCCCCCCCCCCCCCAACAACTTTTACTTCTGAAAAGCCCTCATTAGCAATGCATACCTTAGCTAAGCACCACACTACCTCCAACAAAGCACAATCACTGCCTGCATGACACTTCTCCTGGGTTACATGCTGCCCAACCCCGCCCCCCTGCACGACCCAGTGTCCACAGCGCACACCAAATTGTCCCTGCGCAGCCTTCAGCTGCCCTCATGCCACGCCACACTCATGTCTATTTATAAGTGCGTCTGCCATGAGGAGGAACCGCAGGCACACACTGCAGAGGGTTGGCACGGCTAGGCAGCGACCCTCTTTAAAAGGGGCGGGGCGATAGCCCACAATGCTGTGCAGAAGCAATGAGAAATATAATCCTGTGCCACCGCCATCAGGAGCTGCACACGTGGGCATAGCAATGGGGAACCTATGTACCACACACTATTCATTCTGTCAAGGTGTCTGCATGCCCCAGTTAGACCGCGGTTTTTTATAAATAGTCACAGGCAGGTACAACTCCGCAATGGGAATTCCGTGTGCACCCACAGCATGGGTGGCTCCCTGGAACCCACCGGCTGTACATTAATGTATCCCATTGCAGTGCCCATCACAGCTGAGGTAACGTCTGATTAAATGCAGGTGGGCTTCGGCCCACACTGCATGCCCCAGTCAGACTGGGGTTCTTTAGAAGTGGACACATGTAGTTACAACTCCGTGTGGACCGACAGCATGGGTGGGTGCCAGGAAGCCACCGGCGGTACATAAATATATCCCATTGCATTGCCCATCACAGCTGAGGTAATGTCATGTTTAATGCAAGTGGGCTTCGGCCCACACTGCATGCCCCAGTCAGACTGGGGCTCTTTAGAAGTGGACACATGTAGTTACAACTCCGTGTGGACCCACGGCATGGGTGGCTCCCTGGAACCCACCGGCGGTACATAAATATATCCCATTGCAGTGCCCAACACAGCTGATGTAACGTCAGCTGTAATGCAGGTGGGCAAAAAATTAATTGGATTACACTGTAGGCGAGGGCCCCCAAAAATTGGTGTACCAACAGTACTAATGTACCTCAGAAAAATTGCCCATGCCCAACCAAGAGGGCAGGTGAAACCCATTAATCGCTTTGGTTAATGTGGCTTAATTGGTAACTATGCCTGGAGGCAGCCCAGTTAAAATAAAAATTGGTTCAGGTGCAAGTTTCAACGCTTTAGTTAGCATTGAAACGTATAAAAATTGTTTAGAAATATTATATGACTGAGCCTTGTGGGCCTAAGAAAAATTGCCTGTTCGGCGTGTTTATGTGAGGTTTCAGGAGGAGGAGCAGGAGGAGGAGGAGGAATATTATACACAGATTGATAAAGCAAAAATGTCCCCGTTTTTGATGGTGATAGAGAACGATGCTTCCATCTGCGGGTGCAGCCTACGTATTGCTTAGGTATCGCTGCTGTCCGCTGGTGAAGAAGAGAAGTCTGGGGAAATCCAGGCTTTGTTCATCTTGATGAGTGTAAGCCTGTCGGCACTGTCGGTTGACAGGCGGGTACGCTTATCCGTGATGATTCCCCCAGCCGCACTAAACACCCTCTCTGACAAGACGCTAGCCGCAGGACAAGCAAGCACCTCCAGGGCATACAGCGCGAGTTCAGGCCACGTGTCCAGCTTCGACACCCAGTAGTTGTAGGGGGCAGAGGCGTCACCGAGGATGGTCGTGCGATTGGCTACATACTCCCTCACCATCCTTTTACAGTGCTCCCGCCAACTCAGCCTTGACTGGGGAGCGGTGACACAGTCTTGCTGGGGAGCCATAAAGCTGGCAAAGGCCTTGGAGAATGTTCCCCTGCCTGCGCTGTACATGCTGCCTGATCTCTGCGCCTCCCCTGCTACCTGGCCCTCGGAACTGCGCCTTCTGCCACTAGCGCTGTTGGATGGGAAGTTTACCATCAGTTTGTCCACCAGCGCCCTGTGGTATAGCATCATTCTGGAACCCCTTTCCTCTTCGGGAATGAGAGTGAAAAGGTTCTCCTTATACCGTGGGTCGAGCAGTGTGTACACCCAGTAATCCGTAGTGGCCAGAATGCGTGTAACGCGAGGGTCACGAGAAAGGCATCCTAACATGAAGTCAGCCATGTGTGCCAGGGTACCTGTACGCAACACATGGCTGTCCTCACTAGGAAGATCACTTTCTGGATCCTCCTCCTCCGGCCATACACGCTGAAAGGATGACAGACAAGCAGCATGTGTACCCTCAGCAGTGGCCCAAGCTGTCTCTTCCCCCTCCTTCTCATGCTCCTCCCCCTCCTCCTCCTCCTCAACACGCTGAGATATAGACATGAGGGTGCTCTGACTATCCAGCGACATACTGTCTTCCCACGCCTCAGTTTCCGAGTGCAAAGCGTCTGCCTTTATGCTTTGCAGGGAACTTCTCAAGAGGCATAGCAGAGGAATGGTGACGCTAATGATTGCAGCATCCCCGCTCACCATCTGGGTAGACTCCTCAAAGTTTCCAAGGACCTGGCAGATGTCTGCCAACCAGGCCCACTCTTCTGTAAAGAATTGAGGAGGCTGACTCCCACTACGCCGCCCATGTTGGAGTTGGTATTTCACTATAGCTCTACGCTGCTCATAGAGCCTGGCCAACATGTGGAGCATAGAGTTCCACCATGTGGGCACGTCGCACAGCAGTCAGTGCACTGGCAGATTAAACCGATGTTGCAGGGTCCGCAGGGTGGCAGCGTCTGTCTTGGAGTTGCGGAAATATGCGCTGACCAGGCGCACCTTTCCGAGCAGGTATGAGAAGTGTGGGTAGTTTTTCAGAAAGCGCTGAACCACCAAATTAAAGACATGGGCCAGGCATGGCACGTGCGTGAGGCTGCCGAGCTGCAGAGCCTCCACCAGGTTACGGCCGTTGCCACACATGACAGGAGGCTCAGCGGCGCAAGCCAGCGGTCGGTCTGCTCTGTCAGACCCTGCAGCAGTTCGTGGGCCATGTGCCTCTTCTCTTCTAAGCTGAGTAGTTTCAGCACGGCCTGCTGACGCTTGCCCACCGCTGTGCTGCCACGCCGCGCAACACCGACTGCTGGCGACGTGCTGCTGCTGCTGACACATCTTGATTGCGAGACAGAGGTTGCATTGGAGGAGGAGGAGGGTGGTTTAGTGGAGGAAGCATACACCACCGCAGATACCAGCATGGAGCTGGGGCCCGCAATTCTGGGGGTGGGTAGGACGTGAGCGGTCCCAGGCTCTGACTCTGTCCCAGCCTCCACTAAATTCACCCAATGTGCCGTCAGGGAGATATAGTGGCCCTGCCCGCCTGTGCTTGTCCACGTGTCCGTTGTTAAGTGGACCTTGGCAGTAACCGCGTTGGTGAGGGCGCGTACAATGTTGCGGGAGACGTGGTCGTGCAGGGCTGGGACGGCACATCGGGAAAAGTAGTGGCAACTGGGAACCGAGTAGCGCGGGGCCGCCGCCGCCATCATGCTTTTGAAAGCCTCCGTTTCCACAAGCCTATACGGCAGCATCTCCAGGCTGATCACTTTGGCAATGTGCACGTTTAAAGGGGTTGTCCCGCGGCAGCAAGTGGGTCTATACACTTCTGTATGGCCATATTAATGCACTTTGTAATATACATTGTGCATTAATTATGAGCCATACAGAAGTTATAAAAAGTTTTTTACTTACCTGCTCCGTTGCTGGCGTCCTCGTCTCCATGGTGCCGACTAATTTTCGCCCTCCGATGGCCAAATTAGCCGCGCTTGCGCAGTCCAGGTCTTCTCCTGTTCTCTATGGGGCTCCGTGTAGCTCCGCCCCGTCACGTGCCGATTCCAGCCAATCAGGAGGCTGGAATCGGCAATGGACCGCACAGAAGAGCTGCGGTCCACGGAGGCAGAGGATCCCGGCGGCCATCTTCACAGGTAAGTATAGAAGTCACCGGAGCGCGGGGATTAAGGTAAGCGCTCCGGTAAGCTTTCTGTACGTCCCTGCATCGGGGTTGTCTCGCGCCGAACGGGGGGGGGTTGAAAAAAAAAAAAACCTGTTTCGGCGCGGGACAACCCCTTTAATGCTTGAGCGTGCGGGTGCGTGGCGGCGTACTTGCGCTTGCGCTCAAACAGTGGTGCTAGCGACGTCTGGACGCTGCGCTGAGAGACATTGCTGGATGGGGCCGAGGACAGCGGAGGTGAGGGTGTGGGTGCAGGCCAGGAGACGGTAGTGCCTGTGTCCTCAGAGGGGGGTTGGATCTCAGTGGCAGGTTGGGGCACAGGGGGAGAGGCAGTGGTGCAAACCGGAGGCGGTGAACGGCCTTCGTCCCACCTTGTGGGGTGCTTGGCCATCATATGCCTGCGCATGCTGGTGGTGGTGGCTCCCCAGCTGATCTTGGCGCGACAACGGTTGCACACCACTGTTCGTCGGTCGTCAGGCGTCTCTGTAAAAACTGCCAAACCGTAGAGCACCTTGACCTCTGCAGGGTGGCATGGCACGAGGGGGCGCTCTGGGAAACAGTTGGTGGATTATTCGGTCTGGCCCTGCCTCTACCCCTGGCCACCGCACTGGCTCGGCCTGTGCCCACACCCTGACTTGGGCCTCCGCGTCCTCGCCCGCGTCCACGTCCTCTAGGCCTACCCCTACTCCTCAACATGGTGTATTACCAGTAGTGCAGAAACAGAACGCTGTAATTAAATGTGCCGCTTATTGGCCTGTGGTTGGAGGCTGACTTTGCTTACCGAACGCACAGCAGAGCCAGGAAATAATTTTGCGCAACCCTGCTGTAACACTTAGCTGGCTGCGTATGAATTAGGAGGACAACTACACCCAGCACAGACCCAGTACACTGAGGACAGTCACAGGCAGCCCAAATAGATTTTTTTCCCCAAATGTTTTTGAAAAGGCCCACTGCCTATATTCAATAAATATGTCTTCTGTCCCTGCGTCACCACTACTGGCCCTGGAGTATGTAAAATAACTGCAGACTGTTGCACTGTGGACTGGAATACAGCGGTGATTTAACAGCCAACACAGAGCCAGGAAATAATTTTGCGCAAGCCTGCTGTAACACTTAGCTGGCTGCGTATGAATTAGGAGGACAACTACACCCAGCACAGACCCAGTACACTGAGGACAGTCACAGGCCCACTGCCTATATTCAATAAATATATGTCTTCTGTCCCTGCCTCACCACCACTACTGGCCCTGGAGTATGTATAACTACTGCAGGGCGCAATGCTCTGCACGGCCGATATACAAAAAAAAAAAAAAATGTGCAACACTGCAAAAAACAGCCTCCACACTACTGCACACGGTTAGATGTGGCCCTAAGAAGGACCGTTGGGGTTCTTGAAGCCTAAAATACTCCTAACACTCTCCCTATAGCAGCTCCGGCACCAACAGCACTTTCCCTCCTCTATGTCAGAATAAATCTGTGCCGAGCCGCGGGAGGGGCCGATTTTTATACTCGGGTGACACCTGATCTCGCCAGCCACTCACTGCAGGGGGGTGGTATAGGGCTTGAACGTCGCAGGGGGAAGTTGTAATGCCTTCCCTGTCTTTCTATTGGCCAGAAAAGCGCGCTAACGTCTCAGAGATGAAAGTGAAAGTAACTCGAACATCGCGTGGTACTCGTCACGAGTAACGAGCATCTCGAACACGCTAATACTCGAACGAGTATCAAGCTCGGACGAGTACATTCGCTCATCTCTAGTAATCTACAAGAAGCCCCGAGAACGCTCGCCTTCCTGCAGTTCCAGGAGCAGCTTGTTGTGCGCCTTCTCTGTGAGACCGCCGCACCTCAGCAAGCTTACGAAGCCTCACATAGCGCTACTTTTTACATTCTGTCCATGCCACTGAGGTCTAGAGATACCCCCCCAAAAGTGTCGGGGTTGCAGCAGGCATGGGAGGAGGCATACCTGGTTTTATTACCCCATGTGCCCATCCCAACTAGGCCTCTATAATTACCCCTGTTTTCCGACATACCACACAGTTATTAATCTGGAACAGTTGCTGTGATCTTGGTGACGGGGCGCTGCCAAATAATCCTAAAACTGCTTTGTTTTTAAATTGGTGTCTTTGTAATTCCAGGTATTTATGTACTGTCTTTATTTTTCAGCTTTGCCCTCCTCCTATTCCTTACCTGACGCTCTCTGTAGAAAATGAAGGAACTAGAGAAGATTCTGAAAAAGGAGGAAGAAGTGAAAGAAGATGTTGATCTCCTCAGACTCCTCTATAGAGAGAGAGCGCAAACCTCAGACTAAAATGGAAGATGAAGATGGTGTCAAATTTTACTTGACTCCGACCCTATCATGTTAGTTTATCAGAGACCCCGCCCAAGAGGTGAGGATGGAGTACTTCTACTTTAAGAAATTTGAATTTCTTTTCCATATTAAAAGACATTTTTAACCTTTTAATGACTAGGCTGTTTTCGGATACGGCAACTGTTTAGGTTAACGTGGGCGATGAGTTCTTTTTACATACCGTTCTTGAGAATAAAGAGAATGCAGTGCTGGTTTAGTGCTGCGTCCCCATCTCGGTTTTTTTTCTGCCAAAGTACTGTTTTGTACTTTGTCCTGTATACAGTCTTTGAATGAGGAGTGCGTCTGCAAAACTAAGAATTGCACCTCTGCATGATTGAAAGGGTTACTGTCTGGTATGTCCCGTCCTGTCTGAAAATGTATCGTTTTGTGTTGTGAGTTTGGAAGTCATGTGACCATGCTTCATATTAATGTTTGCGGTTTGCAAGAGAGAGTCAGTGTTGGAGATTGCAAGAGGAGCTGGCAGGACCTAGTGTTATTTGAACCCCCATGGTCTGTGAATGGAACAATCATAGAATCAAAGAATGGTAGAGTTGGAAGGGACCTCCAGGGTCATCAAGTCCAACCCCATGCTCAGTGCAGGATTTACTGAATAATCCTAGACAGATATTTGTCCAGCCTTTGTTTGAACACTTCCATTGAAGAATATTTCACCACCTCCCGTGGTAACCTGTTCCACTCATTGATCACCCTCACTGTCAGAAAGTTTTTTCTAATATCTAATTTGTGTCTCCTCCCTTTCAGTTTCATCCCATTGCGTCTAGTGGAGAAGGCTGAGCCATGGCCTTGACGTTACCCTGGGACTCCTACTGTCAGGAGCTCTACAGAATGAGTGGATGAGAGGAGATCGCCATGCAGCGCTGAGTGCTGCCTTTGAGAGTGAGTGCTGGATAGAGAGTTGGAAGAGAGAGAAAAGGAGTTTGGGCCAGGAGCGGAGTCACACAGATAACTGAGACTTTGGGCCCGATATTCATCCTGTGATTTCCTCCCTGTCGCACCATCAACTGTGTCTGCACCAGTGACTTGTTTTGGCCTATGTACCTGTTGAACTGCTCTGTTTGGATTTATAAGTAAAGTAACACTGCTGTCCATTCCCGACTTTGTTTCAAGCTACTGCCTGTGTGTTTGGACTGTTATTCCATCATCTGGATTCACCAAATAGAAAGGAATGGTGGCGTCACCCGTGACAATTATCTATAAGTTAAAACCACACTGCGGTTTTCTGTTACCTCCCCATAGTAGTAACGTGGACGGGTCCTGTGCTACCCTTACAGGGGAGGAGATGGTAGAACCACTTTGACAAGTGACAACTCCATTTCCTTGGCTTTGGGCTCTCTCCTCGCACATTGCATCAGTACTCTCCAATAAGTAACCTGAGATGGATCTATGGAGGAATTAGCTTGCACTAAATAGACTGGAACTTGGCAAATTATGACAAGATAAATTCTGTTCCCCCAGACTATTATATATGCAGTATATTCCTATCTGTGTCCATTTGCAGCTGTACATGTCCTTCTTTGTATTAATCACTTTGTATAATTTTGTATAGTATGCAAATATTGATATTTTACTGTGCAGCCCCTCTATCTGGTCGTTGATAAATATATTGAACAGAATGGGTCCTAATACTGAATCCTGTGGCACCCCACTAGCAATGGTGGCCCAATTAGAGTATGATCCATTTATTATCACCCTCTGCTTTCTGTCTCAGAGCCAGTTCTTTACCCAACTACACACATTTTTGCCCAGTGTGAGCTGCTTCATTTTATATATCAGTCTTTTATTCAGCAAGGTGTCAAATGCTTTAGAAAGATGCAGATATATGTACAAGATCAATAGAGTCTCCCAGGTCCAGCCTAGAACTTACTTCATTGTAGAAGCTAATCAAATTGGTCTGACATGATCAACTCCTCATGAACCCATGATGATGAGGAGTTATTCTGTTGTTTTCCTTGAGGTGTTCCAGGATGGCATCTCTCAGAAACCCCTTGAATATTTTTCCAATTATTGAAGTGAGACTTACTGGCCTGTAGTTACCAGGCTACCTTCTTGACCCCTTTTTGTATATTGGAACCACATTGGCAATACGCCAATCCAGTGGTACAACCATGGTTTCAATAGTGTCCCCAAATATAAGAAATAGTGGTCTGTCTATCATGTTACTTAGTACCCTTAGAACCTTTGGGTGTATTCCATCTGGCCCTGCCGATTTGTCGATTTTAATCTTTTTTAACCATCTCTATTTTGTGGGAGGTTCATTTTATGCCCCTGCATCTCATGTGACATTTCTTTTTCCTTCGTTAATACACTTGAGAAAAACTATTTAATAGCTTTGCCTTTCCCTTCATCTTCTATGATTTCTCCTGCATTATTTGTTAAAGGGCCACTGCTTTCAGTGCAAATCCTTTTCCCATTCATATAATTGAAAAATAGTTTGGAGTTATTTTTGCTCTCTTTGGCAATCAGTCTTTCTGCCTCCTTCATTGCAGTTTTCATCTTTTCCTTACACAATTTGTTTTCTTCCTGTATGTTTTCTCACTGCCTTCTTGTTTTAATAATTTAAATGCTTTCTTTTTTCTGCTTATTTCCTCTCTTACAGTCTTGTCGCACCACATTGGTTTCCTTTTATTTGTATTTCTTTTATTTTTAAAGGGGATGAACTGCTCACATGAGGTATTTAGGATGTTTTTAAACTTCTCCCATTTGTTATCCGTACTATTATTTTTAAGGACAAAGTCCCAATTAATGTTACCGATAGTAGTTCTGAGCTGATCAAATTTTGCTTTACTAAAGTTTAGGTTTTTTGTCGCTCCATAATAAGGCTTCCTATTGAATGAAAACTGGAAATTAACTATATTGTGGTCACTATTTCCAAGGGGTCCTTTAACTTGCACCGCCGTGATTCTGTCCGGTTTGTTAGTTAATAATAAATCCAGAGTGTCCCTCCATCTAGCAGGCTCCCATACAAGTTGGGTAAGGTAGTTATGTTTAATTGTTCTCAAGAACTTATCACCCTTGTGAGATTCGCAGGTTTTGTCTTTCCATATCATATCTGGCTAATTAACCCCTTAATGACGGAGCCCCTTTTTCTTTTTCCATTTTTGTTCCCCCCCCCCCTTCAAAAAAATCGTAACTCCTTTATTTATCCATCGACGTCGCTTGTTTTTTGCGGGACAAGTTGTATTTTTCAATGCTGATATTTAAAGTACCATATAATGTATTGGAAAACATTTAAAAAATTCTAAGTGGAGTAAAATGAAAAAAAACGACATTTCACTTTTTTAAGTGTGTTTTGTTTCTTTGGTGCACAAACAGCAACGAAATTGACATGATAACTTTATTCTATGGGTCGGTACGATTACTACGATATCAAACTTGTATAGTTTTTTTTTTTACTATACTCCTCTTATTTTTTCAAAGACATTTAATTTTTTTCAATTATTTTCTGCTGTCATTTTGTGCGCGCAATAACTTGTTTATTTTTCCGTCGACGTAGTTGAGCAAGGGCTCATTTTTTTGCGGGATGTTCTGTAGTTTCTGATAGTACCAATTTGGAATACATCGGACTTTTTGATCACTTTTTATTGCGTTTATTCTGGGAGACAGAGTAACGAAAAAAGTGCATTTCTGACATTTTTTAATTTTATTTTTTGGACGATGTTCACCGTGCCGGAAAAATAATGTGCTACTTTGATAGTTTGGACTTTTACGGACGCGTCGATACCAAATACATATTTTTATTGTATGATTTAGATTTTTTAATAATATATATGGCAAAAGGGGGGTGATTTAAACTTTTACAACTTTTTTTTTTTTTTTTAAATTAAAAAAAATCTTATTGATTTTTTTTTACATTACTTTAAAGTCCCCCTGGGAAGCTTTAACATGTGATGCTTTGATCGCTCCTGCAGTATGACGTAATGCTATAGCATTACGTCATACTTCTTTTTGACAGGCAGTCTATCAAGCCACCCCATGGGGATGGCTTGATAGGCAGTCTGGTAAGGCAGCCCTGGGGCCTTTCATTAGGCCCTGGCTGCCATTACACCTGCACGGCTCCCCCGATCTCACCACTTCGGGGAATTTAAATGCCGCTGTCAGAATTGACAGCGGCATTTAAATGGTTAATAGCGCCGATTCGGCCGCGCGGCCGATCGCAGCTATTGCCCGCTGATGTCAGCTGTTATAAACAGCTGACGCCCGCACTGTATGAAGAGAGGTTGCCACGCAACCTCTCTTCATACATATCCCGCCGCTCCATGACGTACCGGTACGTCATGTAGCAGGAAGGGGTTAAAGTCTGACCAACCATCCAATGGAAAAACCCACAGAGCAGTACTGTGGTAGCAGGAATGACTTCCTATTTAAAAGGAGCCATTTGCACTGCGCTTTTCCATGCTCGTGAACATTGTGGGTGTTAGTAGTACTCCACAAATTAGATACTTACCTTCAGTCCTGTGGACCGGTGATACATTATTTTCATGGGACTGCTCCTGTAATGTTACAAAAGCACTTGTTTTCTGCTGCATAACATAATGGTATAAATTCCCATTTACGTATGTATATATCTGAGCGCGTCTATTCAAGAAGTAAAATAATGAATAAACTAATACGCTCTGGTATTGAGAAGGATACATATATATCCTTGTAGGTAGAAAAGAAAACACTGGAATATATACATTTATATAGATATAGTTATGTGCCTTTCTTTTTATATATATATACTAACTTTATTCTTATATGTACTAACTCTATGAAAAACTTAATACTTCGCCTTATATCAGATATGCCAAGAGGCCTTGCAAGGCGAAGACAAAATGTATCTTGAACACAAGGAATAACCAGACACGAAGGCCGCGTGTACTTGGCTGTTTTTCCAGAGGCGCCGTAGCAAGATAACGACTGTTCAACTACGTACATAACTTTCACTGTCTCAGGCCGGAAATCCTGACTTCCCATATATGGTTATGCTGTGAATTTTAGCCAATGAGCCCATCACCCATTCCTGGTGATGAGACCAAAGGGTATAAGATCTCATGTAATCTGTAATAAAGAGGCGCAGCGCAGTCATGTCCCCGTGTGAGGAACTATACCAGACCTCTGTGTGGTGTTTTCTTCTTTACCGCCGGCAGCGGGGCAAGTGGGGTGGGCCTGATTGGGGATGTACGCAGAAATTACCCTGACAGTATATTATTCATGACTGTCGTCCATACTGGTTGGTGTTAGTCATAACTGTTGTGGATGCGAATAAGTGTCCCTCTCACCTGTGATCACCTCATTACACCATCAGCCCTTGTTCATACACTCCTTGCTGAAGCGAGCGGAAGTAGCAACTCTGAAACTGGCTTTTATTCTGCATCTGGAATATCCAAGAATTTTATTAAAGAAGGATTATAAACAATGCAAATGGCTAGCAAACCCAGGTCCATGCATGTGCACTCACGAACCTGGGGTCTACTAGCCATTTTCATTGTTTTTAACCCAACTTGAACAAATATCTTGAACTTTATCCTGGAGTATCCAGTTTCTCACTTGTGTTAAAGGTATACTTTTGGAGTCTTACTGATATGCCAAAAGTCATAGGATAGGAACTATTATTATATAGGACACCCTCTGTTCCGACAAAGTGCAGCGACTTAACGTGGCATTGATTCCACAAGTGGACAGCCGATGTCTAGAAGGATCTTGAGCAATGCCATCTGGATAGCCACCTACAGCTCCACGATATTTGTATGTGCATGATCTCAGGTGTGAATGGATTTATACTTCACATACATGCTCCATTGGGCTCATGATGGGTAAACATGCAGGCCTTTCCATTCATAGGAACTCTCACGAGTGCTCCTCAAACCAATTCTGGACAACTTAAGCCTCATGGCATGATGCATTATCCTGCTGAAATATCCTATCATCGCGGGGCTTCATAAGATCCATAAAGACCTGCAAATAGTCACCAAGCAGTGAAACGTAGCGGGCACTGTTCAATGGATCAGTGGACCCAACCCATGCCATGAGACTACACCCCACACCAGTATGCAACCACTTCTTTTTTTTATAAATTCTTTTATTTTTAAGTTTTCTATTTTTCAAAAACAAAGTCAAATCACTGTTAAGTAATACAAAGAAATTGACAACCTGCAACGAGGAAGTGCTACAAAATTCCCCAAATAAATTCAGACAAAGTGCTAAACCTTGAAGCACATACAATAAACCCCTGGAGGTGGGCCCATTCAGGTACTACCTATGGTATTGCAAGTGCGAACTGCAATTATGCTCGGTCCCGAATTTTGCAACCCCCATAAAGAGGGAAGAAGACCCTCACTAAAGGTCAATCTCCGACCCATCCCACCCTCCATGTACCCTCTCTATTTATCTAATCTCTTGATAGTGAATGGTACCCCCCTAATATTGCAGCCCTGACTGTGGCGTAACATTAGAACATCATAAGATGGAAAAAAACAAGCAATAAAAAATTTTTAAAAAACACAATCTAAAAAGGAAAGGAAAAGAAATGAGGAAGAGTACATCATAATGCATAGTCTTGCATTTGTGTTATTTGGCAAGACCTTGGCGTACCGTGGCATCACTTTCTGAACTATTATAAGGGCCTATTTCCACAGTGTATTGGTCTTATGAGCTGTATATGTTACAGAATTCCAAATATCCTGAAATTTGATTAATAAAATCATGTTTTCTGATATTTATCTTGTGCGCCTTTTACTGAAGCTGTCAAATCCTCCATCTCCATTATCTCTCTAACCATTCTAAACCACATCTTAATTGAGGGAGACATATTCTGCCGCAATAGTCTAGGAATACATGTGCAACCACTTCTTGACAACTGAGGTCCATTGCTTCCAGGGGTCTGTGCCACATATGAACCAGACCATCAGCCTGAAACAAGTGGTAGAGAGAAAATGGTTGAGGAAGTACGAGTGGCTGGGACTTTAGGAGGCAATGATTATGCTATTCTTCAATTTTAGATAAAAAGGGGATGATAATGAAAAAACTTAATCCTTCGCTCTTTTTAGGAACACCCCAATATCTCCTTCAAATGAAGTAAGTCTTCAAAGAAGGGAGAAAGGTCGATCCAGTAAACTACATGCCTGTGAGCCTGACTTCTATACTGGGTAAGATGTTTGAGGAAATTATTAAACAGCATATGTGCAAGTACTTAGATGAGAATGGAGTAATTAAACAAAGCCAGTATGGATTTGTAACAAACAGGTCATGCCAGACAAATCTAATTTCCTTCTATGACAGAATCACCGACTGGGTTGATTGGGGAAATGCAGTGGATATAGTATATCTTGACTTTAGTGATGCATTTGACAAAGTATCTTATATCATCTTTATTGATAAAATGACCAAATATATGATTGACAAGGCAACTGTTAGGTGGATTCACCACTGGCTGAGTGATCATACTAAGAGAGTGGTCATAAATAGCTGCACATCCAATTAGATGAATGTGTCAAGTGGGGTACCACTTGGGTACCATAGATTGGAAACATCAAATTTGCAGATGACGCAAAGCTAGGAGGGATAGAAAAGAGAGTAAGGATTTGAAAAGATCTAGAAAAGCTTGAACAGTGGGAAACTACTAACAGAATCGTATTTAATGAGTAGGAATGCAAGGTTCTACATCTGGGCAAAAAATGTATAAAAGCACCTACAGTATGGGAGTTAAGAGGGCCCCTGCATGATGCATGCATGCATTTGTCTTGTGCCTATGTGTTGTAAGTGTCTTATATGTTGCATAAATGTGATGTGTATTGCATAGCTGCAGCACTGAGTGGGTTGACTATCTGGTATGTGAGATGCCTGGAAAATGTATCTCATTGTTTGGCATGTGATTGTGCTATGTATATATGTTTGCAAGGTGTTTTGCAAGGAGTCTCTTCTAGTCTTGCAAGAGAGAGGAGCGTATGGAGTTCTGCAAGTGAGCCACACAGACACCATCTGTTCTGTGTGGGCCGGAATGGAAGATATCCACCAGCCTTCCCTGGGCCTACTTTACCCGGGAGATGCCAGTGTTACCCCTAATACACTATGAGTGAAGAGAGACAGTGGAACCACCAAGCAGCACTGAGTGAATTTTGCGTCCACTTGTGAGTGCTGACAGGTAGAGAGCTAGAGAGTGAAGAAGAGTGACTAGGAACAGAATCCCACAGATAACTTTGGACTGTGGATTTTTCTGTGATCCTGTGATTTCCTCTCTTGTGTTATACACCATTCTCTGCGGGCGTGTGTATCTACTGTTTTTGGACAGTGAATAATGTCTCAAGTAAACGAGCACTGCCGACCATTCCCGAATTTGCTCCTTAAACGTTTCCCTGTATGTAGATCACTTATTTCATCATCTGATATCACCGCGGAGGAAGGAACGGTGGCGTCACAAATGACAGGACTCTTAAAATAATCTACATTTTGGGTTACCCCCATGAAACTTTCCCCAGCGGTAACTTGAACGGGTCTCATGCAACCCCCAAGGGAGGAGATGGTAGAGCTCCTTGACACGGCCTAACTCTACCCCGCCATCTCCTCGCCTGTGGACCCGCTCCTTGAACGCTGCAGGAGGAATTGGACTAAGCAGCACATGTGAAAAAGACTTGGGTATACTAATAGACCATAGTCTGAACATGAGTCAATAGCATAATGCAGCAGCAAAAAAAAGCCAAATACAATTCTGGGATGTATTAAGAGAAGCATAGAGTCTAGATCACGTGAGCTAATTATCCCCCTCTACTCTTCTTTAGTCACACCTAATCTGGAATACTGTGCCCAGTTGTGGGCACCCAGAATTAAAAAAAAAAGAAAAACAGGAGCAAGTTCAGAGAAGAGTAACCAAAATGGTGAGTGGTCTGAAAATCATGTCCTATGAGGAACTGGGAATGTTTAGCTTGCAAAACAAAAAGCTAAGAGGAGACGTAATAGCTGTCTACAAATATCTGAAGGGCTGTCACAGTGCAGAGGGATCAGCCCTATTCTCATTTGCACAAGGAAAGACTAGAAGCAATGGGATGAAACCGAAAGGGAGGAGACACATATTAGATATTAGTAAAAGCTTTCTAACAGTGAGGCCTTAGTCAGACGGGCGATTTTTCGCGCGATTTGCACATGCGCATGCGTCCGGCGATTTTATAAAACCATTGCTTTGCAATGGTATCAGACACATGAGCGCTTTTTATGCGCTCGTCCGATAAATTATAGAACAAAAAATCGCAGATCGCACCTATCTGCGATCTGCGATTCCTGTTCTCTTCTCTATATGCGCTCAATGGGGCCGGCGGCAGCAGCGCCGACCCCATTGAGAACATATAGAAGACAAATCATTCTTCTCTGCCACAGCTGTAACAGCTGTGACAGAGAAGAACAATGTTTGCCCATTGAATTTAATGGAGCGGCAATACAGCCGCTCCATTGAAAGCAATGGGCTGCCGGTGTGCGCGGGGTGAATTGTCGGGAAGGGGTTAAATATATAAACCCTTCCCTGCAATTCATTCTAAAATGTGTTAAAATAAAAAAAAAAGTGTATACTCACCTTTCCGCTGCAGCCGGAGTCCAGCCGCGGCCGCTGTCAGTTCTCCTGAACTGCTTCTTGGCACTATTCAGCCGGCGGGGCTTTAAAATCCCCGCCTGCTGAATGATCTGCCTCTGATTGGTCACAGCCCTGACCAATCAGAGGCTGAAAACACTCACACACCCATTCATGAATTCATGAATGGGTGAGTGACTGCTGCCTCTCAGCGCTGAGCCAATCAGGGGCAGGTCTGACTCACATCCATTCATGAATTCATGAATGGGTGTGAGTGAGGCATGCCTCTGATTGGCTCAGCGCTGAGCCAATCAGGGGGCAGGTCTGACTCACACCCCCTTCACACCCACTGCAGGACGGCCACGCGGAGCTCCGGCTGCCGGGAGAAGGTGAGTATACAATTTTTTTTTATTTTAACACATTTTAGGATGGATTGCAGGGAAGGGCTTATATATTTAAGCCCTTACCGACAATTCATCCCGGGCTCGCCCGCAGCGCATTGCTTTCAATGGAGACGGCTGTATTGCCGTCTCCATTGAATGCAATGCGCTGGACAGCTCCGGCCCGTTTCTAATGAAACGCGGCTAGGAGCAGATTTTCGGGCGATTTTCGGGCGACTTGCGCGCACCGGTCACGCGATTTGCGGATGCGCATCCGTCATGCGATCCGCAAATCGCGCGAAAAATCGCCCGTCTGACTAAGGCCTGAGGGTGATCAATAAGTGAAACAGGTTACCACGGGAGGTGGTGAGTTCTCTTTCAATGGAAATCTTCAAACAGAGGCTGGACAAATATCTGTCTGGGATGATTTAGTGATCCTGCATTGAGCAGGGGGTTGGATCCAATGACCCTGGAGGTCCTTTCCAACTCTACTATTCCATAATTCTATGACTCATCGGGCCATGACACGTTGCCAGTCTTCTAAGGTTCAGTTAGCAAACTCACAAGCCCTGGTGAGGTGCTGTGTCCAGTGCTTTGTTAAAACAGGCACTCTGATGGGTTTTCTACTCTAGTATTTCTTGGAAGCCAAAGAACACAGCAGTAACCCCCCGCCACCCAGTCAGTGGGTGAAATTTAACAAAAAGAAACTAAGGCCTAGTGCCCAAGGTCGTGACAGGCTCCGCAAAAGGAAATCCGCAGCGGAGTCCGTCACGGCGCCCCCCAGAGACCCCATACTCACCTCCGGATCCCCTGCCCGATGTCCCGCATCCCTTGCCGGCACGCATGCGCAGTGCAGAACATGACGCGCCGGCATTGTCATATGACACGCCCGCAGTGTCACATGATGCGCCCGCAGCGTCACATGACGCGCTGGCCGTGTCATATGATGCAGGCGTCAGTGGGCGGGGAAGCATTTTCAGGCGCTACAGAGGAAGATAGCGTGACGGACAGATTCCATTGACTGCAATGGAAGCAGTCCGCACGTACACCTGTGGCAAATAGAACATGCCGCGGGTGATTACGGGTGATTTCACGGGGCAAAATTCCACAATGAAATTCCGCACCGTGAGCATTACACTATTAGAGTCAATAGAACCTAATAGCTGCAGGGCAACGTCGCGGATTTCCACCACGTGATACGGGCGGAAATCCACCAGTGGGAATTAGGCCTAATTTGTCAACATATTTTGAAGACTCATTATTCTGTTATCAATGGAGCTGAGTGAGAGATTTTGTTTAAGGGCGGATGAGTTGCTGTTTCCATTGATACCATTTTGGGGTACATACAACTTTTTTGGTCACACATTTTTCCATATTCAGGAAACAAAGTGTCTAAAAAACATCAATTCTGGTATTGTTTTTTTTTTTCTTTCCCCGCTTCTATGGTATTCACTATGTGGAACAAATAGCCTGAAAATGTTAATGTTTAGGTCGTTATAGATGCAGAGTCCAATTCTGTACTTTTTTTTAGTGTATGTTTTAATTGTTTCCACTAATAAACAACTTGATAACGTAAAAAAGATTTTTTTCATCTTGATTTTATTTTTCCTAAAATCTTTGCGTCTTTGCTACTAATAAAGGTTATGGTATTAATTGGAGTTGAGTGTTTTTCTATTCAGTGCCCACCTTTTTTTTTGAAGTGGTTGCGTAGTCCAGGGTTTTAAGGCCATTTAGACATGATTATCTCTCAAAATACGCTCAAAACACATCTTTTGAGCGATAATCATTGCATGTAAATGTGCCCATCTTTCAGTTTTCTGCCGAACAATGGATTTTAGTTCGGCTTAAAATCCGTAGTTCAGCAGAACAGCTGATAAGACAGACCGCAGGCTGTGCTCTGCAGGTGAGCGCTGATAACAGCTGATTACATTGTCTCAGCTGTTCTCAGCCATTAGCCCCACTGGCAGAACAAAGAGAATTAATTCAGAGAATAAATTCATTTCCCAGAGGTTCACATGTTACTAATTGATACTAATAGGCATTAGTACCAATTAGTAGATTATGCAAAATGATTTCTGAAAAGCCATTTTTTGAGCGGTTGTCTTCATGTCTAAATGCACCTTTACAAAGTAGGTACCTCAGGACATGGCACAAGCTACTGGACCTTGGAAATATTCTTTACATGTAACCACATATTCTCACTAAGGGCTCAGTCACACGGGCACCAATGTGCCCGTGTTCCTCTACGATAAGACGGCTACACTGCAGGTGCGGACGACTCTCCACACCACCGGAAGAAAGAACACATGACTGGCTCCATTGCCGGTCATATGTTCTTTCTTCCGGCGGTGCAGAGAGTCGTCCGCACTTGCAGTGTGGCCGTCTTCTTCATGCAGTAACACTGGCGCATCGGCACCCATGTGACTGAGCCCTAAGGGTAAATGCAGACGGGCGGAAATTCCGCGGTGAGATTTCCCGCAGAATTTCGGCCACTACTCGCTATCATAGTATTGCATGCATGCGCACAATCCTATGCAGACAGCTGTGATTTGACTGCGTTAAAAATCTCACACAGTAAACAAATCGCAGCATTTCCTATTTCTGTGCGAGCCTCACAGAGGCCCGCACAGAAATGTCGCTGGTGATGCGCCGGCTCTGCTCAGAAAACCTTTTTAATGTGTTTTAACACTTATCTTTTATGTTTTGCACTAAAGATTAAAGGGGTTTTCAGGGACTTTGTTATTTGTGCCTTTTACTTAAAATTAGCTAACAATATCAGATTGGTGGAGGTCCGACTCCTGGCATCGATCAGCTGACTCAAGGGGCCATGGCACGCGTCCCCTTCATTGTTTACCAGGCAGAGTGCCTGGTGCATTGTAACACATCTTAGTCCTATTCACTTGAATGGCAGAAGGCTGCAGAGAGCTGCAGTACCTGGCACAGCCAGTACCAGATCTACAGAGCTCTGCCTGTTAAACAATGATGAGGCCATAGAAAACCCCTTTGAACTCTTAATGACCATCCATGTGCATTTTACAGTGAGTATCCCATGCCAGGGAGAACAGATGTTCAATTGTCACTTGACAGTCTGGCACTTGCTCAAACAGCAGGAACCAGAGAAACCTCCAATCGTCACTGACTAATCCTTTACAAGCGGCGGTCAATATGACTGCAGCATGTTAAAGGCTGAGAGAGGGAGGGGGTTCCCTCTATTACCCACTGGACCCCCAAGATGCGATCAATTGGTTGCATTTGGTTGTCATACCATCCAACTGCTTGAAGATGGCCTCCAGGTCTGCCATGTACGGTGACCTATGAGGTTCAGCCTGTGGCTGAGCTTCATAGACAATTTAATTTAATATACGGCTATACTAAAAGTATAGCGGTGTATTATAAGCAACATAAAAGGTAGAGATATTGATGTCTGATTGTGGAACAAAGATTAAAAAGTAAAAAAAAAATGTAAAAAAATATTAAAGAAAGAATGAAAATAAAAGTGTTAAAACTTCACCTTTCCCCCTTCATTATGTACAAAAAATATATATCTATATCATTACGAATATTTTGTTACCGCGTTTGTAATTAGTTGGTAAATTATTTTACCCACACAAAAAACATGGCAAAAAATAGCTAATTTTGTAAATCTCACCTCACAATAAATTAAATAGAAAGCGATCAAAAAGTCATATGGGTCATCTAATGGTACGGATGAAAATTTGAATTTGTCTCGAAAAAATAAGAAACCTCAAACTACACAGTTGACCAAGAAAAATAAATGTTGGGGGTCTATGAATGCGATGATAAAAAAAACAAAAACATTCTTTAAAAAAAAAAAAACGGTGAGAAAAAAATCAAAATATTTTTTAAAACTATATAAGTTTGGTATTGCTGGAATCGTACCGACCCGCAGAATTAATTTACATATTGTTTATACTGCATGGTGAAAACCGTAAAACAAAAAAAAAAAAGTGTTTTCAGTTTACAAAAGTAGCAAATTATAAAAAAACTGTATAAACTTTGTATCACCAGAATCGTGTTGACCCAAAGAATAATGTCATCACATCATTTATTCTGCACGCTGAATGCCGTGAAAATGAAATTAAAGAAACAATAGTGATTTTTTTTTTCTCAAACCCCCCCAACATATTATATCTACTCCAAAATGATGTAATAAAACATACAACTTGTCCTGCAAAAAAACAAGCCCTTTGAAAAATTTTAAAGTAATGGCTCTAGGAATGTCTCAATGAAAAAACTGATAAATTGGTTCGTCCTTGGGACATAAAATGGGTCCGTGCGTAAGGGGTTAAGTTACATGACAGCCATGGTGGACGTCTCATGGCTTCTGCACCAATACACTGGAACAGACTCCAGTATAATACATGTGAATGGGGTTTTAGAGCCGCACTTAGATATTGTACAAAAATAAAACAACACAAAATTCCGGGTATCGGGGGTTCTGTCAGCGGGTTTTAATATTTGCCTGCAATGAAGGCGCTGCACACAGGTATATTATGTCACCAAACTATGGAAATATTGCAGAAACCTGAAGGGCCGCCATTATAAAACAATGGTGACTATAAATGAATGCCATGATGGTAAAGGCAGCCTAAGCAGTACATGTATCAGTGCTGTATACGCAGTATGCCCCGATCTGCATGACATCCCTACCATGATGATGTCACAATCCAGACAGAGGTTAACATTCTAGCAGCTGCTTGGCTGGCCACACAGTGTTGTTGGTGGGACGCAGTCGCATCCTGGTGACACTGTGCTCCTACTTTTCAGAGTTTCTCTATAGGATTGAAAACTTTTATTGTGATAAAAGCTCATCTGTTGAAAACTTTTTTAAAGCTCATCAGGTAAGAAGTTTTATTTTTAAGGACCTCAAGCAAAAGGTGGTGTAATTGCTGATACCAAGCTATCAGGTCATTTGTATCATAGTCCAAATATGGGGCGCTGGTAAATGCATTATTTAGGGGGTGGGAATGTACAAGCCAATGTTATAATTGTACCCCCTTCTATAAGGTAACACCACGGTGTCCGTGTAATGAGATAGTTGATGCTATTCAATTCCTCTGTCAGCGGTTGTTATATGATAGCAGATCGCTGTATGTAATTCACCTCATATTATTAGGTAGCTCAGTGACCGGATATGTACAGATGCAGCAAAGTTCAACTTGACGCTTAAGCCGGGTTTACACGGTCATATTTGCATTATGTATAATGCGTGAAAACCAGCACACATGACAAGCAGTGAATAGAATGCGTTGATTTCAATGGGTTTGTTCACATGTGTGTATTTTGCACACACATGTTGGTCGCACAAACAAATATGTGACATGTCCTATTTTCTGCGCAGTGCAAGAGCGCACTGAAATCAATGGGCTTGCATAAATGCGCCAAACACACTCAGGTAACCTGCAAGTTTGAGGCACATATCCGCACATCAATGTTATGGAGCCTCGCCTTCCGATCATGCGTCATATTGACCCAACACACACGTAGGACATAAATGTACCTTCTGGGGCGCGAAGGGGATAAGGAGCACTGGGGCTCCTGGGGATGATACTGGGGGCTACTGGATGTGTCCGGGGGTCTGTGTTCAGTAAGTGATCCACTTTCTCTCTTCTCTTTCCAGAGCTTTCTTTACCTCCGCTCCCCCTTAGGGGGTGAGGGGACGGATTGTCCTCCTGTTTGGAAGAGACCTAACTGTTCTGCATACTGAGGTAAGACCACCATCATCTTCTATACAATCTGCACTGCTTGCTTGGAAAATTCCCATTTTTTCTATCTTGTAATTAATACCAGTTCCTGAGTGGACAAGTAATATTTTCATTTGCTGCCACATCAACATTAGCCGGGGACCAGATTTCAGCTCTGTTTTTGTCCATAATACATGGGTCAGGAAGGGTATCATATAGTGAAGAGACTTATAAGGCCATGCATGCTCCTCTGGGAAATATGCAAATATGGAAGATGGAACAATACCTCTGCATCGCCCCCTATTGGAAGGCAGCATTCCTGCAAGTCAATGTAGACTTTTTAGACAAGCCTTATAATAATGACTGGGAATTGTAAACTAAGCCAGAATACCATACACAGACAGCTGCTTCTGGGGTTTTGACCTACTGCACACTAATTAGGGGCAAAAACTATGAAACAGCTGTCTGGGTGATGGTGAAATCACTGAAGAGTACAAGAGGGTCCGGGGGCCTTTTTTAAAGCAATACAATATTAGATGTTATAGCCACTAATTACTCCAGAAGGGTCAGTGATCCAGGGATTATTCCGATTGCCAGACTAGAGTCAGCAAGAAATTTTTCCACTTAAGTGGGGAAAATTGTTTTTTATCTCATTTTTTTGCCTTTCTTTGGACAAACCTTAGTGATGTAATGTAATAAGTGGTCAATGTATAGCTGTTATTTGTGCACCAGCCCGTATGCTATAGTTAATTAGGCACTGAATGATATGGTTATATGGACATATTTATATGCCCTATAAACCAGGACGGGGATTATTGCCTCATTAAAACCCTATGTTTTTTGGGACTAACATGGAAAGAAATCTTTTCTTCTTTAGCAGAAACATGCCTGCCAAGGACGGCAGAAGAAGTGAGCAGCCTGGTCTGCCATACTACCCCCATAAGCTGCGTGTGGGCGAGTACTATATTGGCAGAACCATAAACCAAGGTTCTTTTGGAAAGGTTGCTGAAGGCCTGCATTTTCCAACCGGCCACAAGGTAGAGTTTTCATTTATTATAAGGAGAATATTGTAGCATCATTCATCACCTACATTACATTACAACCAACGACACAGACCAATACCCACACCGGTATAGCAGAGCTGAATTGTTTTAATGTAGAAGAGCTTTTAATCATGCGCCAGTGTGCCAGCATGTGCCATCATATTGCTAGATGGTATCTCTGAGGTTCATAGGACGGCATGTAAACCCTCTCAGTTACCTGAGGGATCAAGGTGAAGAACAGAATTGCTATAATGATGAATTCCCCTCTGCTATATCTTAGTATAGTGAATATTCAAGGTTTGGGGTCATTTCCGTTTGCTAACTGAACACCATGTATCCTATCTGTAATATAGGTCGCCGTAAAAATCATAAACAAGGCCAAATCCCTAAAGACTCCCACCTCAATAAAGAACCTGCAGAGGGAAATAAGACTCCAAAAGATGATCAACCACCAAAACATTGTGCCCTTGTATGAAGCCTATGAGACCGGCAGTTCATACTACCTAGTGATGGAGCTCTGCGAGGGCGGTGACCTATTGGACCAACTTATTGCAAAAAAGAAGATCGAAGAACATCAAGCCAAACCGTACATCAGGCAAATTATAACGGCAGTAGAACATCTACATAAAAAGGGGATTGTGCACAGGTAAACAATCTTCATGCACTGTATATTCCATATATTCACATTCTATATACATTGCATTACTTATTGTGCTCTGATCCTGAATTCTATGATTTTAGCGTTACATTTCTGGAGGCTTCAGAGCTGAAACCTCCTGTCATTTTTCACTAAGTCAATGTTCTTACAAAGCTTCCTCCAGTGATTGACATTTTGGAAAGTGGCGTTACTGCAATAATCTGGTGTATGAGGCATAACCGCCTCACTGCATTATACAGGGGCTCAGCTAAGCTGTTATGGAGGAGTCCGCCAGCAAGCTTCTTGACGGTTTCCAACAAAAACCAGCAGAATTGTGACTGCGGCTCTGGGTTGCAACATTCAGGACCGGGGCCGGATACATAATGCAATGCAGTTACTTCATGGCGGCTCAGAAATGCCATACATATAATAAAGTAATGGTTTCTCCACACGACCATATTTGCGCACGCAAACACAGAGAATAGAACCCATTGATTTTATTAGGTATGTTCTCAGGAGTGCGTTTTTCACACTTGTTAAAAAGTAGGACCTGCTACTATTTCTATTTTCCTGCGTTTTGCACAACAAAGGTCCTATAGAGGTCTACATGAGGTGCGCAAATACACAAGGGGAAGGGCGAAACACTGCATAAAAGGAAAAGAACACATCTGGAGCTCATTAGGCTAATTAGTCATTTAATCCACAGATAGGGTGTGTCGTGGGTGAAATGGCTCTGCATGCCCAAAAAGTTCAGCACTCGCCTCGTTCATGTTCTGCAGTGAGCGGTTTTGCATACACTCATGTGAAGCCGCCCTAAACATGATTTCCATTACCTTCTACTTAGCTTGTAATTTATTATTACTGAACTGATTGATCATTTCCTTTGTTATTTATAGAGATATCAAATTAGAAAACATCCTACTGGATGAAGATAACAACATAAAACTCGTGGGTAAGTAACTTTCCTGCTGATGCCCCGCACAGCGCCTTCCATGAATGCTTCAGTGATGACTCCTCAGCAAAGAAAGAGCAGAAGTGTAAATAAAGGAGATACAATTCCTACTAGATTTGTGTAGGATATGAATCTATATAGAGATATGAGTCACTTCTTAGGACTATTTTTTATGATTTTACAGATTTTGGCCTTAGCAACACCA
The DNA here is from genome assembly GCF_035609145.1 of Eleutherodactylus coqui. Lineage (NCBI taxonomy): Eukaryota > Metazoa > Chordata > Amphibia > Anura > Eleutherodactylidae > Eleutherodactylus > Eleutherodactylus coqui. The sequence goes on from NC_089839.1 coordinate 191,181,222, forward strand.
TCGGCTATTATGGATCATGCCCCCAGCCATTGAGAACGCAGTGTGGCACAAGAGCCTATGCGGCACCTGAGTTACTTGCGGGCAAGCCGTATGATTCAAAAGTTGACGTCTGGTCAATGTAAGTAGACTTAGCTGGTTTTATAAGGAGTCCTCAGGCCCCGCTGGCTTCTCCCTGCCCAGATCGCCCAGATGGACATGTCTCTTTCTATATACAAACAAGGAGAGACCTTTCAGAGTAGACAATCTGGGCAAGAAGAAGCCAGTGCCGTTCGCCGACAGGAGAAACCAGATGATGGATTCTAGTAAAAGCTTCCATTTAGCACAATTGTACAAATACAACAATATGGATAATTTCTAACTCACCTCTTTGATTTGTACTCTCTATTTCAGTGGAGTCACCATTTATGCTATGCTGACCGGCAACTTCCCTTATACATCAGAGCTGGACAACGGAAGCAACATACTAAACCAACTGAAAGAAAAACCAATAGCATTTCCATCAGACCTTTCTAAAGGTAACACTCAGTGTATGACGGGGGGCTGTTACCATCACACATGGGACATAAAGCATTGCCTCCAGAACTTGTCTCTGTAGTGTCTAGAACAAGAATATATACACGGATTTATTTTGTAAATGTCATTTTAAATTAGGAGCCGTAAACTTCATGAGAAAACTCCTGCAGCCGGACCCCAGAAAAAGACCATCTCTGAAGACGCTGCTCAAAAACAAGTGGTTAAATGATAAGAGCTCCATCTAGCTAAAGGTAATCATTTGTTTCTGTTGTTTTTATATCTTTACCATATTTTGCAGCTATACAGATATTGTCATCGCTCCCATCTCTCCCTTTCTCTTTTCTCCATCTCAGCGCTTACTCACGCAAACGTATATCGGACGCGTTTTATTGACTGGCCAATACATGCGACCATCTGATGCATTGAATTCCAAGGCATCAGTTCAGATGGACGATTTTCCAGTGCATAAAACGGCCGTCCCGAAAAGATAGCGCAAATGGTGCGCATTCCGGCCGGCCATTTTTATGCCAGGCAAAAAAGATGGTTCTGGAACTATCTTCCAGCCGGAATAAAGCAGCTAGTCCCATAGACTTCTATGGGAGCCTATGGGAGCTGTCGAAAAAAGGGAGGTGAGAGGGATTTTATCAGAGGCTCTGCTAAATTCCCTCCCCCTTCCCTCCCCCTCTCCGTCCCATGGCGGCATCCAGCAAGGGGAGGGGACAGGAGATTAGCACACTAGCGCCCGCCCCATCACACCCCCTCCCTTTGCAACAGCCGGCGAGGGGCGGAGAGGGGGCAGGAGTTTAACATACTTGTACAAACTTGAACTTGTGGTTTGCTGTTTTCATTTGGATAACGACTGATAAAATTTGTAAAGTCTTTTAGCAAAAGCAAATCTACTCATGTGCCACATGATTAATTGTGAAGAGCTCTGAATTCACATGGGCGAGAGCGTGTTCCACCCTACATTCTCGGACACGAGTCGCATCGCACAGCACCCGGACACCACGTTGTCTGTGTGCCGAGCAGGAGACGCACATCTGCATGAGAGTAGAACATGCTGTGATTTTTCCGTCTTACAGCATCGCTGCGAGAGAAAAGTCGCCCATCTAAATTCACCGCTCACGAATAACGGGTTGTATTTTCAAGGAAGTTTTGTGCATATCACAATGCACAAAACTCGCACGATTTTCTCACTCTGGGAGTACTTTCACGCGGGTATGTCGTTTATAAGGGTGGCTCATTATAATGTTATTGTGATGATATAACAGATCGCTTTGTTACTCGCATCCACTCAGGTATTCTCATGTTTCATTATTCTTCTAGGTCCCAGTCTACACCTGAAACCAGCCTGATGCCCCTGAGAGAAAAACCGAGTCTTCATGAAAAAGAAAACACCTTAAAATTTCATTCTAATTCCTACCTTCCCTTTACCCTTCTTCGTTTTCTTACCCTTTCCCCCTTTTACCATTGATATCAGAGGCATAATTTGAAGCTTCTGGGCCCCAATACAAAATCTGTACCAGGGCCCCCAAATATAATGCTTTATTTATAGTACGGGGCTCCCCATATGGAAAAGAGTGGCCTTATGGGACACCTAAGGCTCCTGGGCCCAGGAGCAAGCACATCCCCTGCATCCTCTATGGTTACACCACTGACTGATATCCCTCCCTCTCTTTGCTTTTTTACCCCAGCCTTCTTTGTCCTATTGTACTCCTCCTTCCCTATATTTAATTAAAAAAATTTAAAAACTAATAAAATAATTCTCCTACTTAAAACAAATCCTTAGTTTGTGTTTCTTCCAATCTTTCTGTTCTCCGTCTGATGAGTTTAGGGTGTCTTTACACAGGACAACTTTCTTTCAAAAAATTTCTCCAAAGAGCGAATGTAAGCGATGATTGCTCCGTGTAAACATGGCCACCAGCAGGATGATGAGAATTGGTTCACTAGTCACTTGGTTTAAGCTCACCTAAAAGTAGTCCCTGATTGGTTAATTATCATCTGGTATAAACAGGTAATCATTTGTCTTCGAACAACGAGCCAATAATTTTGCAGAGAAGCGCTTCAGCACCCGCAAAAATGAACAAATCAAGAACATTGGTTCTGTGTAAAATGCAAAAACAATATTTATTCATATGCTAACAAGTCACTCAAGCGACTATTCCAAGCGATTATTAGAATGACAGTTGACCCATGTAAAGGCATCCTTGGAGTCCAATCAGTAGCAGGTTGCAGAGCAGGGTAGGGTGGTAGATATGGAGAAGATATAGGGCAGTGCAGCACTGTGGAGAGCATTATGGATGAGAATGAGGAGTTTATATTGTAATCTACAGTGGACGGCAACCAGTACAATGACTGGCACAGGGTGGAGGAGTCCGTACAGTGATTGGTACAGAGTGGAGACATCAGTACAGTGCGTGGCACAGGGTGGAAGTGTCATTACAGTGACTGGCACAGGATGGAGGCATCAGTACATTGACTGGCACAGGTTGAAGCATATTAAATGGGTTTTGGTATTTAAAAAAAATAAAAAATCAATACTTACCTATTTCTCCCCAGACCATCTTCTTACAGCATCTTCTACAGTCCCCGGGTCACCCCACCACAAACCGTCCAGATTTTCTTCTTGTTATGATGTGTCCATTGCCAGCATTCTTCTTCCTGCCGGCTAATGTTCGCTACATGAGTAGTGACGTAACGTTAACTACCTAGCAGGGAATGCCGAGCTATTGCAGAGACTGCGCATGTGCTCTGTCTCTCTGCAATAGTATATAAACTCTTGCGGCGAGACAGCGAAGAATCAGTTAGACAAATAGAGAGCAAGCAACACTCAAGCTTGATAAAGGCCACGCAAGTTGGTCGAAATGTTGTTTTAGTGGACCGAATAAAGATACATCTACAGATGTGATTTTCTACCAAGAAGTGTCCTGAGTAGTGCTTGCTCTCTACTTGACTTGACGATTACTGGTGAATTCCTTGGAGTCAGAGCCCGGACGACAAGCATACATCTATCCAGCTTCTCCTCTGACTGTGGATGGATGTTCATGGTGTCGATAATTACATTCATTTAAAAAGAATCGGCTGGCTGGAGGTGAGGTGACCTGGAGGACTGCAAGAGCCAGAAAAAGATCAACGAGAAGAAGATGCAGTAAGTAGGCTGCCTGGGGAGGAATGGGTAAGCATTGATTTTTTTCTAGTGACAGATCCTCTTTAACTAAATATTCACAGTGCAGGCAGAAAAAGTAAAGGTCCGTTTACACGCAATACTATCGCTCAAAATTCGTTCAAACAAGTGAAAATGGGTGATAATCGTTACATGTAAATGCTGCCATCATGCACTTTTTGTCTGAGCAATGATTTTAAGTTGAGAGAGATATTGAATCTCTCAACAGACTGCATGCTGTGTTCTCCACAGGAGCCAGGGATTACATTGTATTCTGCTGGCAGCCCTGAAGAGAGCGGTACAGCTCTGTCTACAGCTGGGAGTGTGAGTAATCACATGCTGGGCTTTGCAAACAGCTCCTGGAGGCTCTTTTACATGCAAATGAATATGATAAAGTGTTAATGGACATAAATGTCCATTAACACTTTATGCAAAAAGATCGCCAAAACTTCCAATCGTTTCAAAAACTATCTTGCCGTGCAAATGGGCCGTAAGTGAGCCTCTGTGACTTTTTCAAGACCTAATTGGCAAAAAGAGTTTTAATAAAAAGGTTTTCTGTCATTAAAAAGAAAAAATATCTATACTTACCTATTTCTTCTCTGTCAGTCTACTTATAAGATCTTCATCTCCTTGATCTCCTGTCTCCTGCAGTCCAGGGGGGTCATCTCATCTTCAGCTGCCTGATTCCTCTGCTTCCTGTGATGATGCGTACATTCACAGGCAGTCTAGTTCCTGCCAGCCAATGTACGCTACATCACAGTTCACAGGCCAGCAGGTGGAGTGCCGAGCTTCTGCACAGACTGCTCATGCATGTAATCTCGGCAATAGATCAGGAATCCTTCCTAGCCAGTGAAGGCTATGTCACAGTCACGTGACCTTCACTGAAGAATGTGAGGAATACTGGCTTTATAACAAACCGATCTGGCTGGAGGAGACATGAGCCTGGTGACTGCAGAAGGTAAGCAAGGAGAAGATGCTGTAAAAAGACTGCCTGTGGAGGAATAGGCGAGTATAGATTTTTTAAAATGAGAAAACCCCTTTAAGGAAAGGAGATGGATGTGTGAGTTAAAGGGGTTGTCTCACGGCAGCAAGTGGGGTTATACACTTCTGGATGGCCATATTAATGCACTTTGTAATGTACGTCGTGCATTAAATATGAGCCATACAGAAGTTATTCACTTACCTGCTCCGTTGCTAGTGTCCCCGTCGCCATGGATCCGTCTAATTCTGATGTCTTCTTGCTTTTTTAGACGCGCTTGCGCTGTGCGGTCTACCCCCCTTCTGCTCGGTCCAGGCACGAGCGGCGTTCTGGCTCCGCCCCCTTCTACGCATCATCGCGTAGCTCCGCCCCGTCACGTGTGCCGATTCCAGCCAATCAGGAGGCTGGAATCGGCAATGGAATGCACAGAGCCCATGGTGCACCATGGGAGAAGACCCACGGTGCACCATGGGAGAAAACCGCAGTGCATCCCTGGGAAAGGACCGGCGGCCATCTTGGGAGAAGATTTTTTAAAGTCCTTATTTCGTCAGATCGGTAAGTAGCAAGCGGCTTAAAAACCGCTTTACTTTGCTATTTTATGCCAGGGGGGTGACAGGGGGAATGGGGTAAGGTAAAATTTTGAGGTTTGCCGCCAGACAACCCCTTTAAACAGGTGCCTTGCCCATTAATTAAAAGTGCACAAAGCCTTTTCAAGAAAGACTGGTTAATGCAAACAACTTTCAGAAGATCTCAAAATACATGACACAGAGACACAAAAGGTTGGAAAAAGCTGCAAAAATTGCTAAGTATCTTGGTGTACAGCAATCCATGGTTAGAGAAATTATGTACAAAAGAAGAAAATTCATTTCAGTGGGTACAAAAAAATGAGACTTCAATGACAGCAATGGAGCATTTTGGATTTGTCACAAATTTGATGCAAGTTCAATGTCAAATCGACTGCAAATATCTGCAGTGTGAACATGGTAGGGGTGGGTGTCCTGCTAAGATCTCTCCAAGAGCATAATGGGTAATCCTAAAAGTGGTGACAAAGAAGCCACGGGTAACAGCAAAAGGCCTACAGAAGATTCTAGAAAATGCTAACTAAACTCAGTCCATGTGTCCACTAATAGAAAACCAAGTGAACACAATTAATATTAATGGAAGGACACAAATAAACTTTGTGACCTATCTAGTTTTCCTGAGACACCTGGATGCTCCACAATGGTTCTGGGAAAATGTTCTGTGGAAAGAGAAGACAAAACTGGAACTTTGTAGCATAAATACCCAATGCTATTTCTGGAGGAAAAAAACCCTGCACCCCGACACCTGAACCTCATCCCAGCTGTGACACATGGTGGAGAGGGCATCATGGTTTGGGGCTGCTTTGCTGCCTCGGGGCTTGGACTCTTAAAGGGGTTGTCCGGCCATAAAGAAATCATGGCATCCCTTCTGTTTGCCCAATGCAATGCACTTTGTAATATACATTGTGCACTGTAAATTAGGCAAACAGAAGTTATTCACTTACCTTTAGGGGTGCCCCCCCTGTGTTGCTTCTCCTGTTGTCCATGTATACGACAAGTCTTCTCCTCTTCTTGTCGGGCTGGCTCCAGGTCTTGACTGGACTGGGACGAGCTTCTTCTGCTCCACACATGCTCAGTAGAAGTTCTTCTGCCAGGATCGTGCGCTGCTTCAGGAAGCTCTGGGATGCACAGCCGCTAGATTATCAGCTGAGGTAAGAATCTGAGGGGAGGAGGGGGAGTGGTCTCAGGGGGTGTGTGTGGGTGCGAGCTGTCAGTAGTCGCGAAGGGGAAGGGGGTGCGAGCTGTCAGTAGTCACGGGGGGGGGGGGGTGTGTGCGGGTGCGAGCTGTCAGTAGTCGCCTGGGGGAGTTGTGCGGGTGCGAGCTGTCAGGAGTCGCTGCGGGGAGGGAGGGGGGTGCGGGAGCAAGCTGTCAGTAGTCGCGTGGGGGGGGGGGGGTGAAGATGCGAGCAGTCAGTAGTCGCAACGGGGCGGGGGTGCGAGCTGTCAGTAGTCGTGGGGGAGGTGCAAGTTGTCAGTAGTTGCAGGGGGGTTGCAGGTGCGAGCTGTAAGTAGTTGCTGGGGGGGGTGTGAACTGTCAGTAGTCGGGGGGGTGGGTGCGAGTGCTGAACTGTCAGTACTTGAGGGGTGCGGGCGCCGAGCTGTCACTAGTTGGGGGGTGCGGGCACCCAGCTGTCACTAGTTGGGGGGGGGCGGGTGCTGTCACATAGACTTGTCGCTGTGGAGTGTGCTGTCATATAGACTTGTCGCGCTGGGGTGTGCTGTCACATAGACTTCATGCCGGGGTCGGGGTGCTGTCACATAGACTTGGCATGGTGGGGTGGGCCGTTAGATAGACTTGTCGTGGTGGGATGTGCTGTCACATAGACTTGTCGCGGTGGGATGTGCTGATACATAGACTTGATATGGTGGGGTGTGCTGTTACATAGACTTGTCGCTGTGGAGTGTCCTGTTACATAGACTTGTCGTGGAGGGCTTTGCTGTCACAGAGACTTGTTGCGGTGGGCTGTGCTGTCACATAGACTTATCATGGTGGGGTGTGCTGTCACATAGACTTGTTGCGGTGGGATGTGCTGATACATAGACTTGATATGGTGGGGTGTGCTGTTACATAGACTTGTCGCTGTGGAGTGTCCTGTTACATAGACTTGTCATGGTGGGGTGTGCTGTTAAATAGACTTGTCATGGTGGGGTCTGCTGTTACATAGACTTGTCGCTGTGGAGCGTCCTGTCACATAGCCTTGTCGCTGTGGAGTGTTCTGTCACATGGACTTGTCGTGCTAGAGTGCTGTCATATAGACTTGTCGCGGTGGGGTGTGCTGTCACATAGACTTGTTGCACTGGGGTGTGTTGTCACATAGACATGTCACGGTGGAGTGTGCTGTCACATAGACTTGTCACGGTGGGGTGTGCTGTTACATAGACTTGTCGCTGTGGATTGTCCTGTCACATAGACTTGTCGCGGTGGGATGTGCTGTCACATATACTTATCGCTGTGGGGTGTGCTGTTACATAGACTTGTTGCAGTGGGGTGTGCTGTCACATAGACATGTCGCGGTGGAGTGTATTGTCACATAGACTTGTCACGGTGGGGTGTGCTGTCACATAGACTTGTCGTAATTGAGTGTGCTGTCACATAGACTTGTCGCGGTGGGATGTGCTGTCACATAGACTTGTCGCGGTGGGGTGTGCTGTTACATAGACTAGACATGGTTGTTGTGCTGTTACATAGACTTAAGAAAGAATTGAGATAGGGAACAGCACTTCCGATACAAGTCCAAATTGCACTTGCAGGCCTTATGAGGTGCACGATCCACAGCAATGGTCCAGACCCAAAGACCAGAAATAGCAGGACATCCGTGTGGGTGATGTTGAATCAGCACTCCAAGGTTTTTTTAGAAGGAAAAAAGCGGTTTATTCCTCAATGGTAAAACATAGCTGCAATGTTTCGATCCTTGCAAACCCTGGATCTTTGTCAAGCATAAAGCAGCATACCACCCCCATACTTAAATATCCCCACATGTATAACATAGAACCAATCACAAGTCATGGAGTTGGTACATACCCACCACCCAGGGTGGTCATAGGGCCAGAGGTATGCAGCACAGCTGAACAACATGAATCGCATAATGAGCATCTAGCAGTCATAACAGGTGATAGCACATTCAGAGACAAGACCTATTATGACGCTATGGACGTATGGGTGGTTATGTGCCACTATCGGTCTATGCTGATGCTCGAAGTTCACTTTAGGAAGCTTGGATTGCAGCGGATGAGAGGAGATCACTATTCAGTGCTGAGTGCTGGCTTTGAGAGTGAGGGCTCCCACCCACTGGCGATATTTTCTTTCTTGCGCTGCGAGAGCACGAGAAAAATCTCACATCGCAGCGCAAGAAAGAGGCTGGTATAAAACCGGCATATCGCAAATGGTTTCAATGGGGCTAGCGACAGCAGCGCTAGCCCCATTGAAAGCATAGGGAGAATGCCGCGGACTTCTGCCACAGCTGTGGCAGGAGTTTCCTTCATCCCCGTGAGGACTGCGGGGATGAAGGAATCCTCTGCCACAGCTGTCACAGAAGTCCGCGGCATTCTATTCTATTGCTTTCAATGGTTTCAGCAAGCCGTGCGGAATGATTATCGGGAAAGGGCTTAAAATATAAGCCCTTCCCCAATAATCATCAATAAGTGTGAAAAAAAATTATACTCACCTCTCCTGCTCTCAGCCGCATCCTCCTGCTGGCTCCCCGACACTGCTACTAAGCTCTTTCAGCAGTCGGGGATTTAAAAATCCCTGCCTCCTCAAAGGGCTGTGCAGATTGGCAGAGGGCTCAGCCAATAGCAGCTACTGCTTAGCTCGCATCGCTAAGATATAGCTATTCATGAATGAATAGCCAAGGGCTATGTGTGATTGGCTGAGCTCTCAGCCAATAGCTAAGCAGTAGCTGCTATTGGCTGAGCCCTCAGCCAATCTGCACAGCCCTTTCAGGAGGTGGGGATTTTTAAATTCCCGACTGCTGAAAGAGCTAAGTAGCAGTGCCGGGGAGCCAGCAGGAGGACGCGGCTGAGAGCAGGAGAGGTGAGTATAATTAAAAAAAAAAATTTTCACACTTATTAATGATTATTGGGGAAGGGCTTATATTTCAAGCCATTCCCCGATAATCATTCCACGGGGCATGCCAAAGCAGTGCTTTCAATGGGATTGGCAGCTGTGCCAATCCCATTGAAAGCAATGGAATAGAATACCGGGGTCTTCTGCCACAGCTGTCACAGCTGTGGCAGAAGTCCCCGGCATTCTCCATGTCTTTTCAATGGGGCTAGCGCTGCTGCCGCTGGCCCCATTGAAAGGACTGGCGATATGTTGGCTTGATGCCGATATCCCGGTGTCATGCCGATTTTTTTCTCGCACTGCGATGCGAGACTTTAACTTTAGAATTGCATCGCAGTGGAGAAAATATCACCAGTGGGTGGGAGCCCTGAGTGTTGACTGGTAGAGAGGTGGAAGAGAGAGGAAAGAAGTTTGGGCCAGGAGCGGAGTCACGCAAATAACAGACTGTGGGCCGGATATTCATCCTGTGATTTCCTGTACCTGTTGAACTGTTCTGTTCGGATTTACAAGTAAAGTAACACTGCCATCCATTCTTGGCTTTGTTTCAAACTACCCCCTGTGCGTTTGGACTATTATTCCATCATCCGGATTCACAACAGAGGAAGGAATGTTGGTGTATCCCCATGACAACGAGTTGTAAGTTAAAACCGCACCGCGGTTTCCAGTGACTTCCCCCCAGTAGTAACTTGGACAGGTCCTGTGCTAGCCTTACAGGGGAGGGGATGGTAGGGCCACCGTGACAAGTGACAACTCTATCCCTGCCATCTCCTCGTCTGTGGGCTCACTCCTCGCATGCTGCAATTCCTCTGGGAGCCTTGAACACTTTCTCTCCAGCAGTTTTTTACAAGACCTCTTGTATCTCAATTAGTTTAGTTGTCTTTGTGCAAGAGCGCCCTATAGAAACATATAGCTCCTGCACAATACTTATGCTCTTACCCACAAACTACATCCGTGTTTCTAAAGGCCCATTTATACTGGACAACTGTCGGCTACACGTTCTGCAGGAGCTGGTGACGTCACCACTAGTTGTTCGCTCTCCGGCAGAATGTTTAGACAGGTAGATCATCATTGAGAATCGTTCTCTTGTCATTAACTCCTCGCTCAGTGCTTCCCATTCTATGTATAATAGAATGTGATTGGTGACTTCTATAAGGTCCTTGAAGGTCCTATAGCTGCAGCCTCTGAACTACATTTTGGCCGCCCTGGAGGTTTATTGTTTGGGCTTAGTTATCCAGTTAAGTGTAAATTATTAGCTGTGAATGCAAAAGACTTTACAGCTATAAATGTAAGCCTAATAGGAAAACTAACCCTAACCCTCCACGGCAGGCAAAAAGCATTTAAGAGGCTGCAGCTGTTCCTGGCCTCCGTCAGTGCAGCGTGCGTCTATTGATCTGTACCCGCTATGGCGGCTGTGAGCTGCGTCCCCGTCTGCAATAGCCCCGGTGTCTCACCGAGCGACTTACGGTTTGCCCCACCGGTGCTTCAGTCTCTTCTGCAGCACAGCATGAGTCGCCCCACCGACGCTCATCAGCCCTCACATCGACCGCTGGTTCTGTTTGCAGCCTTCCCCACCTCCTCCCCCCCACTGCATCAGGTGGCCCAGCGGCGCTGAGATGTACTGGCTGGTCTGTCCGCTGCCTTCTTCCTCCACTGCATCAGGCGGCCCTGCGCCGCTCTGCAGCACTCCCATCAGCAGAGCAACACGTCTGTCGGCTGCCATCTCCCGCACAGCATGAAGAGCCTAACGGCAGGCAGTGGGGCACAAGTTTCTCCCCAACAGCATCAGCTGCCGATCGACTAACAACGGGGCACGAGGGCCAGTAAAGGGGACTGAAGGTGGCACTGTACAGACCCCGGGAACACTCACAGTGGGGCCGCAAAGGGGACATGGTAAGGGGAGATGGGCGGCCACAGACAGCAGCGCTGGCCGCCCATAGGAGCAATTACTGCAGGAGACCTCAGTGCCATGACCTGTGAGGCTCAGGGAGGGGACCATGCCGTGCAGCCAATCACTACGAGGGGGCGTCACTGACCTGTCAAGCAGCCACAATCTTGTCTCCACCCCTACTTCCTGGTGGTAACAAGATACAATAATACCGGAGTATATTGCATAGCTGCAGCACTGAATGGCTTACTGTCTGGGCTATGTCTGGAAATGTATCTTTTGTTTGTTATATGACCTTGTCCCATAAATGTGTTTTCAAGGTGTATGATTGAGGGAGAAGGAGTGAAGTTCTGAGTCTGGAGAGAGTTCTGAGTTGTTTTGTGGAGTTCTGTGGTGGTTGTTGGAGTTCTGGTCTGCAAGAGAGGGAAGTCTGGCTGCATGCAGATACTTTCAACCTGCATGTGGTGAAGATGGAAAAGCCTAACATCCGGCCTTTTCCTGGGACCAATATCCCCAGGAGTTCCACTGAATGACTGAAATGTTGGAGTCCGCCATGCAGAGTTAAAGTCTTCAGGAGTGAGTGACTGTTAGAGAGTTTGTGCCACTCTAAGGAGTATTTTTCCAGGAGCGGTGCTGCACAGATAACATGGACTGTGGGCCCGGTGTCATACTGAGTTTGCCTCCCTGTCCTTACCACTCACCGGCAGCTGTATCAGAAGCTTGGTGCTGGGCTCCTGTGCCAGGGGGAGTGTATGCTCGGATAACAGCCTGGTACTTGTTGTAACACTAGGTACCGAAGAAACCTCAGATTTCCGGTGCTTAACCCCTTTGCAAGTCGCGGTCAGTGTGATTGTGGTATCTAAAAGGCTGACAGAGGGAGGGGGCTCCCTCTGTCACTTATTGGACCCCTGTGATGTCAACGTGAGGTCCTGATGGGTTGGTGAATACAGCCTCTGGGTCTGCCAGCTGCCAGGTGGCCTATGAAGTTCAGTCTCTTGGCTGAGCTTTATACTGTGTTTCTCCGATAATAAAAATATAAGACCTCCCCCCAAAATAAGCCGTAGCTAAACTACATTTAAAAAAAACTGTGTATTGGTCCCTTGCACTGGGCTGTGGTGCTGCTGCAGGCTTCTGTGTACTCCTGAACGCTGACAGAGCATTCGCTTTCTGGTAGCGGGGCTTGAGTACCCCGCCTTCAGCAAGTGATTGCTCTGATTGGTTGATCGAGCGCCATGTCAGCCAATCAGAAGCAGCGCTCAATTAACCAATCACAGCCATTCAATGATGTCATTGAATGGTTAATCGAGTGCTGGCTCTGACTGGCTGATGTGGCGTTTGATGAACCAATCAGAGCAATGGTTTGCTGGAGGCGGGGTATTCATGCCCCGCCACCAGAAAGAGAATGGTCTGTCGGCGTTCAGGAGTACACAGAGGCCTGCTGCAGTTCAGCGCGAGGGACCCAAATGCTGTCTACTAGGTGAGTATTATAAGCATTCCTCCAAAATTAAGACACTGTGCCTCTTTTGGGGCAAAAATAATATAAGACAGTGTCTTTTTTTCAGGAAAACACGGTAGCTTTCTAATACACTACTATACTGATGTATTGCAGCTTATTAGAAAAATGTATAAAAGATGCTGATAATTAAGTTCCCTTACGATCCACAGTTCAATCAGCCCATAGACAATCATTAGGCATCCGCAGGTAATTGAATACCTGAAAATGTCATTTTTCCGATTTGCGGATTGCATGAGCTCGAAAAAAATCGCAGCCAATCACAGGCAGCACTCACCTGTCAATCAATGATGGCTGGGTGCTGCCCCTGATTGGTTAAGGCGCTCAGCCAATCGGGGCAGCGCTTTCTGGAGGTGGGGATTTTTCAATCCCTGGCCTCCAGAAGACAGAAGACGTCTGCCAGGGCCAGAGAGAAGAGTCAGATGGCTCTTCTAGAGGAGTTAATTTTTTTTAACTTTTCTTTACAGCTAGAGAGGATTTTCAGGAAAGGGCTTATATTTCAAACCCTTCCCCGAAAATCATTGCTGCGGTGCTTGGCTGAAACCCATTGCTTTGAATGGGACTGCAGCACACTAGCCCCATTGAAAGCAATGGATAGCATCGTGGACCTCTATCACAGCTGTGACAGCTATGGCAGAGGATTCCTTCATCCCCGCCAGCCCCACTAAAAACAATGGGCGATAATGCTGCTTTTTCTTAGCACTGTGAGTGTGCAGTGAAGGCATCACAAATGAGAATGAAACCATTGGTTTCATTTTCATGTGTTTTTACTCACTCTCGCAACGCAAAATAGCCTATCACCTGTGTGAAGCTGGCCTGAGTTGTATGCAATCATGTGGGCTGCAGCTGTCATTCAATACCTACAAATCACTCAGTAGCGCTACAAGACCTTTCAGTGTAGCTGTAGGACCCATTCGGCCATTTGCAAGCCATATGCTGTCCGTCTACACAGTCCCATAATAGGCAATGAGGCTCTTAAAACAACTGATTCTTCACATGGACCGCACACAGCCGTGTTAATTCAACCTTATGATTGATGGTGACAGCTAAGGACAGTTCTGATAATCATGCAATTCCTTTATGTAAAAAATGTGTCTTGGCATTCCCTTAGCTTGTTTTTGCAAAAAAATGAAAATTGAGATTAAAATCAAAAATTGTCCTTAAGTTTGAAAAAAACGAAATTGTAATTGTTGACCTATCGCCAAGCCCTTGCACAAAGTGTAAAAATTATCATGCTGCACATAGAAGCAGTTTATTATGTTTAGGAAGCAGAAATATTCGATCCCACCTGCTTGCATTAGCCCCACCTTCTGCCAATTTGAACACACCTACAACAGTTTTCCAATTTTTCCAGATTCACTTAAAGGGCAGCTTCATACAAGTGCATGTTGTTTTGCAAGTGTAACCTTATTTGGGGGTGGGTATATATAGTGACCCTTCCCAACAGGCTCTGGCGCAAACCCGTATGGCACACGGAGACCTGGTACCTTTGATAATTGAAAGAATGGATGCGATAGTGAGCTTTCTCTAGTCAGTGTCTCCATTCAGGATTGAGCTTTAGTGCTCTTGCACACAAATGTAGCGATTTTCGGTCGACTGTATCTATATATCCACATATGCTCAAGCATAGTTGCTAAGGAATTAGCAATCACCAAACAACAATACATAAAGCCTAGACCAGTGGTTCCAAAACTTTTTCAGCAATGGAGCACTTGATGTTTCCTTCACTCAGCTAACTCCAGGACTAGACTGGCTAACCCCAGCCACTCTCTACTTTTTATACCTTAACTCCCATCCAATCCTGAGACAGGGGAAAGCTAACTATCCAATCCCTGCACTAGCTACGGGTGATTGACAGGGGTGAGAGTAGTTAAGGGTGAGTTCTGCAAAGTCATGCAGGATTTGCTTGTATGAAAACACACAGATTGAACAGATTATTGAACATTTAAAGTGGTATACACACATTTAACATATTTAAAGACATACACACATAATTTACATTAAGTGGCTTTAACAATGCTGTGGGACCCCAGCTCTAGGATACTACATGATGTGACCTGCATGAAAATGCGTCGCTCATGTGAAAGAAGCCTACATGTGGATTTTGATGTGAAATTGCCAGCCGAATTAAGCCACTTTCAAATCCATGCTAAACTTTAAAGGGGTTGTTTAGGATTAGAGATAGGACCGTTTCTCTTGTCTATGGCTGTGTCTGGTATTAGAGGAGTTGTGTGATACAGAGTCTTTAGCAAAGCGGATCCTCGCCTGCATAACATTCATTGTCAAACAACACTCATTGTCAAAAAAAACCAAAAACGCCTAGAATTGTACCTAATGCTGAGGCTACGAGAAGATATAGCTAAAGGAGATGAACACGTGGAATCTCTGTGGATAGAAATACAGGGAGAAAAAAGTAACAAAATCCTGATAGGGGTTTTCTATAGACCACCAAAAGCAACAGAAGAAACTGAAATCTTATTATTAAGGTGGATAGAAGAGTTGTCAAACCGCAATGAAGTAATTATCATGGGGGGTTTTAATTATTCGTATATAATATGGGAAAACGAAACCTGCAAATCTCACAAGGGTGATAAGTTCTTGAAAACAATTAAAGATAACTACCTTACCCAACTTGTGCAGGAGCCAACTAGAGGAAGGGCAACTCTGGACTTAATATTAACTAGCAAACCAGACCGAATAATAGGGGTGCAGGTTGAGGGGCACTTGGGAAATAGTGACTACAATATAATTAATTTCCAGCTGTCATTCAATAAGAAACCTTACCAGGGAATGACAAAAAAACTAAACTTTAGTAAAGCAAAATTTGATCAGCTGAGAATTATCGGTAACATTAGTTGGGACAGCATCCTCAAAAATATCAGTACAGACAACAAATGGGAAAAGCTTAAAAACATCCTAATCACCTCATGTGAGCAGTTCATACCCTTTAAAACAAAAGAACTACAAGTAGAAGGAAACCAGTGTGGCTCGACAAGACTGTAAGGGGGGCAATAAATGAAAATAATAAAGCGTTTAAACTATTAAACCAAGAAGGCAGTAAAGAAGCGCTGCAATCATACAGGGAAAAAACCCAAATATGTAAAGAAAGGATTAAAATTGCTAAGGAGGAGGCAGAAAGACTGATCGCCAAAGAGAGCAAAACCCTAAACTGTTCTTCAACTATATTGAGAGCAAAGGGATTTGCACTGAGAGCACTGAACCTTAACAAATAATGCAGGCAAAATCATAGAAGATGATGGGGAGAAGGCAAACCTATTAAATGGTTTCTTTTCAAGTGTATTCACGAATGAAAAGGAAATGTCACATGAGATATTGCATAGCTAACACAGGAGGAAGTGCAGAGCAGGTTACAGAGGATTAAAATCGATAAATCGCCGGGTCCAGATGGAATACACCCAAGGGTTCTAAGGGAAGTAAGTGATGTGATAGCTAGACCACTATTTCTTATATTTATGGACACTATCAAGACCGTGGTTCCAATTTACAAAAAGGGGTCCAAAAGAGAGCCTGGTAACTACAGGCCGGTAAGTCTCACTTGAATAACTGGAAAAAATATTCAAGGGGTTTCTGAGAGACTCCATCCTAGAATACCTCAAGGAGAACAACGGAATAACTTCTAACCTGCATGGGTTCATTAGGGATCGATCATGTCAGTCTAATCCGATCTGCTTCTACGATGAAGTAAATCTAAGCTTGACCTGGGAGAGTCTATTGATCTCATATGTCTGGTTTTCTCTAAAGCATTTGACACCGTGCTGCATAATAGGCTGATATATAAAATGAGGCAACTCGGACTGGGCGAAAAAGTGTGTATCTGGGTAAGGAATTGTTCAAGAGATAGAAAGCAGAGGGTGGTAATAAATGGTTAATACTCTGATTGGGCCACCATCGCTAGTGGGGTGCCACAGGGCTCAGTACTAGGCCCCATTCTGTTCAATATATTTATCAACGATCTGATAGAGGGACTGCACAGTAAAATATCAATATTTGCAAATGATATAAAATTATCTAAGACAATTAATATAACGGAAGACAATGTGCGGCTACAAAAGGAACTAGATAAGCTGGGGGTTTGGGCAGAAAAATGGCAAATGAAGTTCAATGTGGATAAATGTAAGGTTATGCACATGGGCAGGAGAAACGGATGTCACCAATATACACTAAATGGGGTACTGCTAAGGAAAAGCAATATGGAAAAAGGCCTGGGGGTACTAGTGGATTGTAGATATAACTGAAGCAACCAATGCCAGTCAGCTGCTGCAAAAGCTAATAGAGTCTTGGGGTGCATTAAAAGAGGTGTAGGGTTGAAGGACGAAAACACTATTCTTCCCCTATATAAGGCACTTTGTCAGGCCCCATATGGAATACTGTGTACAGTTCTGGACACCGGTGCTCAGAAAAAATGTTGCAGTGCTTGAGGGGCTTCAAAAAATGGCAAAAAATAATAAATGGAATGAGAGGACTGGAATACCCAGAGAGACTATCAAGATTAGGACTTTTCACCCTGGAAAAAAGACAGCTAAGGGGCGATCAAATAACTATGTATAAATTTATTAGGGGACAATACAAGAATCTCTCCCATGAGCTGTTTATTCAAAGGACTGCGTCGGTAACAAGAGGGCATCCTCTACGTCTAGAGGAAAGCAGGTTTCATCACCAACACAGAAGGGGGTTCTTTACTGTAAGAGCAGTGAAACTGTGGAACTGTCTGCCTGAGGACATCGTGATGGCAAAATCCATGGAGGAGTTTAAGAGGGGACTAGACGTCTTTCTCGAGCGGAAGAATATTACAGGATATAGACATTAGATGACCAGCGGTTTTGTAGTTCCGGGTCTTATATTTAGGTGAGAACTATCAAAGGTTGATCCATGGATTATTCTGACTGGCACTACGGAGTCAGGGAGGAATTTTCCCCCAAATGGGCTAATTGGCTTCTGCCTCTTGGGGTTTTTGCCTTTGCCTGGATCAACTAGGGGTTGAAACAAGCTGAACTAGATGGACATGGTCTTCATTCAGCCTAGCATCCTATGTAGAAGGAGTTGTCAGAATTGAATGGAACTTTTGTGCGATTGTAATATTGATATAAGTAAGTGATTAGAATATCAGAGCAAAAGCATAATTTATTATGGAATCTGAACATTTGAAGGGAGGCTCTAGTACCCTGTTGTATCGCCTCTAGCCTGGATGCAAGATGTGATACGGGCGGGCATGTAGGCTTTAGTACTCTGTTGGTCCACCTCATGCTTGGATGCAAGATGTGATATTTTGTGGGCATACAGGCTCTAGTATCCTGTTGTACCACCTCTTGTTTGGATGCAAGATGTGATACGGGTGGGTATGGAGGCTATAGTATCCTGTTAGGCTGGCTCTAGCTTGGATGCAACATGTGATACGGGTGGGCATGGAGGCTCTAGTATCCTATTTGGCTGCCTTAAGCTTGGATACAAGATGTGATATGGGTAGGCATCGAGGCTCTAGTAACCTGTTGATCTACCTCTAGCTTGGATGCAAGATGTGATATGGGTGGACATGGAGACTCTAGTACCCTGTTGTACTATCTATAGCTTGGATGCAACATGTGATACGGGTGGGCATGGAGGCTCTAGTACCTTGCTGGGCCACCTCTAGCTTCAATACAATATGTGATACAGGAGGGCATGGAGGCTCTAGTACCCTATTGTACTGTTTCTAGCTTAGATGTAAGATGTGGAGGCATACAGATTCTGTATGGTATCTTTTGGCATATCGCTCCACATTTGCTGTATGACCAGTAGAGATTACGAGAGGAGAGAGAGTGTTGCCAGAAGCAGAATCTCACAAATAACTGAGACTGTGGATTAACTGGTTTACCCCGAGAGTCCTCCCTGTCACACAACCTTCTGAAAATGTAAAGTATTCTTCTAGAGTGACACTGTTGTTGTTGGATCTTTGTTGGACTTAAGTAAATGGGCATTACTGACTATCCCTGTTTTCCTCAGAAAGTTATCTTTGTGCATGGCCGACTTTATTTCCGTCCCAAGGTTCACCACAGAGGAAGGAACAGTGGCATCACGAGTAAGAAGAACTGTAAGGTAACCTTAGTTACCCTTTCCCTTTAACCTCAGTTAGGAGTGTTTTAGAAATGAATGTATGATACGTGTTTTTGCAATGTATACGGAGAATGTGAAATATATTTTTTTCTCGCGTCTCCCTGACTGCCCTAAGGGGATTTTCACACAGGATGGAATTTCCATATGGAAAATCTACAGCATTTACACTACAAGCCATGTAGATGAGATTTAAGAAACCTAAAAATGCACATGTAAACACAGCTTTAGGCCTCTGTCACACGGGCGTTTTTTCTCGCGATTTGCAGATCGCATAACGGATGCGCATCCGCAAATCGCGTGACCGGGGCGGACGATTCGCTGATTCAATGAAACCGCCCCGCACTGCCCGCTATCCTCTGCCACAGCTGTGCCACAGCTGTGGCATAGGAGAACGATGTTCGCCCATTGAATTCAATGGAGCTGACAATACAGCCAGCTCCATTGAAAGCAATGGGCTGCCGGCGAGCGCAGGATGAACTTTCGGGAAGGGCTTAAAAATATAAGCCCTTCCCTGAAAACCATCCTAAAATGTGTAAAAATAAAAAAAAAAGGATACTCACCTTTTCCCTGCAGCCGGAGTTCAGCCGCTTCCGGCCGGCAGTTCTCCTGAACTGCTCTGTGTAGTATTTAGCAGGAGGGGATTTAAAATCCCCGCCTGCTGAATGGGCTGCTTCTGATTGGTCACAGCCCTCACCAATCAGAGGCAGCTCTCACTCACCCATTCATGAATTCATGAATGGGTGAGTGAGTGTTGCCTCTGATTGGTCCCTGCGCTCAGCCTATCAGAGGCAGCACTCATATCAGAGAAAGACATTTGGCCTTTCCGTATCTGACATCATAGTTATATACGCAATGATAAGAGAACCTTCTTTAGGCCAAGAATGGTACCCTTCACAAAGCAGTATCTTTACAATGCTCAGGCATGGTATGTACCAGTAATTAACACTTCCATCCATGGGAGGAATAAGTCCATCATGCGACAGTCTGCATAGCCTGACTTTACATTCCCAGGAGTTTGAGTGGTCATCATCTACCATAAACCAGGGTTTTGCCGCAGTAAACGATATAAAAAGCGATGTGTGTGAGAGTTGCCTAAGCGTATGTTTCCACACATGGAAAATGGTGCAGATTGTCCACAGCAGACAATTCACCACAAGTTCCGTATCAAAACCACAATGGAAAAAAATTACCAAATCCACGCCGTTGGTGAAGGTTTTTGATGCAGGTTTTTAATGCGTATCCGCAGCAGATTTCAGTCTTCCAATTCACGTAGAATTTTGGGTGGATTGTTCGATGCAAACAAGAGCTGTTTTCCACTACTTGGGAACATACCATAAGGTCAGTTTCACACGGGCGATAAAATGGCGCGATACAAGAGTTCATGAAAACACTGAAGTATGAAATCCATGCTTTTCAATTGTTTCGTTCACATTTGCAATATCTTCACACCATGCGAAGTTGCATGGTAAAAAAATTGCTGCATTTTGCTCTTTTTTATTGCCCATGTTTCCCTATGGAGCCTTCGTTTTATTGCATCGCACGCATGAACTTACAAGTGGCAGCGATGCTTTTGTGGAAAAAAGAATCGCTAATGCTCAGACATCTCATGAGCAAAACTGCAATCGCCCTTGTAAAACTAGCCTAAGGGGTATAGGGATGGGCGGACTAAGCTGAACTTTTGTACCCGCACCCATGAGCCTCTAGCTCCGCTCTAGGTCCAATCACTTTCGTCACAGGCCTCAACACGACCCCATTTACAATCATTAGGTGTGATGGCACATGCCCAAAGTCATCGTGTAGTCTTAGCCTTAAGCAGTCATATACAGTCACTTCTTGATGTCTGTTTGTTGGCAGGAGGAAAGCTGGGAAAGAGTAAGGATCTGTGCGACTATGCAAAGGGCCAAATAATGATTGCTAGATTACTCGGTCAGGGCATCTCCAAAATGGCAGGTCTTTTGGGGTGTCCCTGGTGTACAATGGATAGAACCCACCAAACGTTGGCCATTGAAGGGCAAACAGTGAACATGTAATGGGCAACCAGGGCTCATTGATGCACAAAGGCTAGCCCATCTGGTCTGATCCCACCAAAGAGCTAATGTAGTGCAAATTGTTGAGATAGTTAGGGTCCATTTACATGGGACTACTGTCGGGCAAACGATGCCTGACACTCGTCCCTGTGTGTCCGCACTCCCGTGCTGTCACACGGGAGCTACTAATGCTGGCTCGCTCACGGAGCAGCCAGCAGGGGGTGGGGCAGTGCAGAAGATTTCTCTCTTGTCGCTCCCCCGCCCCCCCTCCATTGACATAACATAACAGACTTTCACTTTTTGCCTGACAGTCGTTACGTGTAAATGGACCTTTACTGTGAGCAGTAAGAAAAAGGTGTTGAACATACACAAAAAAAGCCACTACATTATTTCCCAATGGACTGTAATGCTGGATTTGCAGTTAGATGAAAATTAAAACAATATAGCATACATTTAGTTAAAAATTCTCTTTAATGAGATGATCAGTATGGAAGTGTGTTATGAAACTATCCAAGGCCTCCTGTGAAAAGTACTTCTCTGCCTCGCCTCAGAAGAACACCCTCTGCTCCAGTACATCAAATGGACTCATTCTTTAAAAGCCATGTTCCAGGTTCTACTGATACCGTACTATTCCTAGTGCAGCCCTGAGCCCAGAAAAACATATATATTAAACATTTGTGCTGCGCAAACCTAAGCATTCGATCCGTTTAGGATAGAACCTGAATACCTCGGGTGGTTTATCTTGGCTGAACCCACTAGAAGAGAAAAAAGGAAAAAGACAGAACAATAAGGAGAAGTCAAAAGAAGGAAATACAGGGAAAAAGAAGGAAACTTTTTTCTTTCATTCTTTTTCCTTCGCTTCTTCCTATTAACTAACTTTTCATTAACCTCTTATTACCACCCCATAGACTGTTTACGTCCCGCTTTAGTAGGCTTTAATTTCAAGGTCCATAAAAACACTCTGGCTCTGGGGATTAAAGCCACGTGGGCTGTGGATATAGCTAACTGACAACCTGGAGCGGTCATGGGGGGCCACAGGAAGCACCCCCTCACACGATCGCCATATCCTTCCCTGGACCTGACATCACCTTCTGTACAGAAAGGCTTGCACCCCGGGAAATTTAAAATGCCTCTGCTCCCCGCTAGATTGTGTAGCCGGGAGAAGAGAGATATCACCGCATACAGCGGCTTCCAGTCACATGATCGCTGGTATCATTTAAAGTAAAAGTAGAAGAGTGTGAGAACAGCACCCAGGCCAATGTTAGGGATAAAAAAGATGATGCTTAATTGAAGGAGAAGGGCAATCACCCAGTGCACAGCGGACAGACCCTAAAGGCAAAAGGGAAAAGACCGCCACACACCCTCAGACCTTAGAAACCATAACTGTTGTCTATCGACATTCCCAAATGTCCTATGGACAAAATGTGGCTGTATCATGATGCTGTAATTGATCACGTGACGCCCATATGTATCATGACATGACTATTTACGTGCTCCAAGTACCAGCCCATTGACGTCCAGAATTGCTAGTATGGTATTTAAAGCTTGAAATAGGGAGTTACGGAAGGCCCTTTGTTTTGTGCACGGTTGTGCATAGAGATATAGGATTAGGGCCATAACGGATAGGTTTCTGAAAACAGGACTAACTGGGGTATCCATTTTGGGGTGCAAATCCTCATTTTCATGTGCACTATAGAAACAAATCCTGTCTTTAAAATGACATACATTTGCAAAAACATGAATTTTTTTTTTCTTCTCTAAATTGCATGAATTCCTGAAAAGAAACTGTGGGGTCAAAATACTCCTGACAACCCTCAGTGAATACATTAAAATATGTATTTTTTTAAAAGGGGTCATTGGTGGGGGTATCTATCATTCTGACACCCATGAGCCTTTGCAATCTTGGCTTGGTGCAGGAAAACAAAGTGTTCCTCAAAATGTTTATAATTAATGTTAAATTTGTTTGTCTACTAAATGGTTAAAAAATGGAAAATGAAAGATGGAAATATATATCTCATCAAAAATTTGTACAGTATGTTTGCCCATATTTGACATATTGCTGTTAAAAATGTGAAAAAAATGACTTTTTTCAAAATCTTCCCAATTTTGGCACTTTTAATAACTGTGCACAAATTCTGTCTATTTTTCCACCTAAATGAAGCACAATATGTGGTGAAAAAAGAATGTCAGAATCACTTGGATATGAATGGTTATTCTAAGTGACAAATGTCAGATTTCCATAATTTGGCCGACATTAAGGCGCAAACAGGCTTGGTCACTAAGGCCACCTGTCCATTGCTAAGGCGGAAAATCACTAGCGATATTCCACCGCGGGGGAGGGGGAGGGAGCACTGACAGGTCTCTGAGATGAGTCTATCTAATAGATAGGTTCATCGCGGAGAATCGCGGCAATTGTAGCATGCCACTATTTAAATCCCGCGAGCGGAGAATCACTATGATTCATCACTCATTGACGCCAGCGCTGCGCTTTCCATAGGAACCCTAGGGAAAGCTTTAAAGAGCATGATCCGCGGGCGATAAACCACCCATGGATCATTGCCAGTGGACAGGCAGCCTAAGGGGTTTAATGCCTGTATCACATTGGAAATGGAATGTCCCATCATCTGGAGCCAACTATCATACATCGTTTGAACTCCGATAATTTACTTCGCCATGAGCACGTTGGCCAGTGTTCAGTCTCACAAGATAATATCTCGCACCTCACAACTTATACAAGTGTGGGTGTTCCCAAGCTGTCATCTCAGATAACACCACTTCATAATCAATTTATATACGACCGTGTTTCTCCTAAAATAAGACCCTGTCTTATTTTCAGGGGATGTTTTATACTTACCTATCAGGCACCGCCCAGGTCCCTCCCGTTGGTCTCCACAGCTCCTTCAGGCTTCTGTGCAGTTCTCAGCCGCTGACAAAATATCGCTTGCTGGTAACGGGTTTTGAAAACCCCTGCTTACAGCCAGCAATTGCTCTAATTGGTTTTCGAGCACGTCAGCTCAGCCAATCACTCCAGTGCTCGATGAACCAATCACAACCAATCAATGCAATGGCTGTCATTGGTTCTTTGAACACCGCAGTGATTGGCTGAGCCACGGCACTCGAGAACCAATCAAAGCAATCACTTGCTCGAGGCAAGGTTTTCAAATCCTGTTACCAGCAAGCCTGTAGGAACTGTGGAGACCAGCGGGAGGGACCCGGATAGCGGGTAGTATATTTAGGGCTTATTTTTTTCGGTAGGGCTCATATTTCAAGCTTCTCCTCTGAAAATCAGGGTAGAGGTTATTTTAGGGATAGGTCTTATTTTCAAGGAAACATGGTACTATCCCATGACTTTCAGCATATCAGTGTAAAACACTAGAAAGCATCCCTGAGCTGCGACACATAAATATGACAAAAACATGGGAAACTTCAAAATCACATTCTGTGGCGTCTGCGTCTTCTAAGCGAGTCCTCTTCAGATTTTCGATGGACTGCTTTGCAGGTTTGGCTTCAGGTAAGTCTGAATACTGGATTTGCCTGTACGAAAATAAAACAGGTATATTATCAACACCACAATATTTTTATCTACTTTAGCCACAAAATGCAACAGAATCATTTTTGAACGTTTTTTAAAGGGGTTGTCCCGCGGCAGCAAGTGGGTCTATACACTTCTGTATGGCCATAATAATGCACTTTGTAATGTACATTGTGCATTAATTATGAGCCATACAGAAGTTATAAAAAGTTTTTCACTTCACCTGCTCCGCTGCTGGCGTCCTCGTTTCCATGGAGCCCGCCTAATTTTCGCCGTCTAAAATGGTCTAATGGCCAAATTAGACGCGCTTGCGCAGTCCGGGTCTTCTGCTTTCTTCAATGGGGCTCCGTGTAGCTCCGCCCCGTCACGTGCCGATTCCAGCCAATCAGGAGGCTGGAATCGGCAATGGACCGCACAGAAGAGCTGCGGTCCACGGAGGAAGAGGATCCCGGCGGCCATCTTCAGCCGGTAAGTATAGAAGTCACCGGAGCGCGGGGATTAAGGTAAGCGCTGAGCGGTTTTTTTTTTAAGTCCCTGCATCGGGGTTGTCTCGCGCCGAACGGGGGGGGGGTTGAAAAAAAAAACCAGTTTCGGCGCGGGACAACCCCTTTAAGACCTAAAAGTCAGGAAGGTAAAGCTATAAGATTTTTGCAAATAGCAATGCCACAGGGTGAATGCCAGTGTGCCATACTCTCTTAGGTGCTGCTCTCAGTTTAACAGGAAATGATGGAACATGTCTATAAAATTAAATCTAGCACCATCCACTATATATACAAGGAATATATGTACAACCCCTTTAACTTGGCCTGACGATCACAACTTATCTCCTATCCACAGGACGGGGCATAACTTGCTGATCAATAGGAGTCTCGCCGCTGAGACGCTCACCGATCTGAAGAATCGGGGGCCCATGTCCCCCTCTGCCTTTCACTGCGGGGGTCGCTTCATGCCGTACAGTGACGTCAGAATGAATGGCCAAGCATAAACAGCCGCTGCTCCATTTATTTTAAAGCGCCTAAAGGAAATACCTGAGTACCTTCTAAGCTATCTCCCGCAGTGCCATTGAAAATGAATGGAGCGGCAGCATGCTAGTACAACCGTCACCTCATTCAGTGTCCTCCTCACTGCGGTGGGTGTAGTAAACCCACAGTAAGGAGGACGGTGGACGCAGGACCCCCCATTGTTGGGATTGTTGGGGGGGGGGGGTCTCAGAAGTGAGAGGCCCACCAATCAACAAGTCATCCCCTATCCTGTGGACTTTATGATTCTGGTCTTTAAAAGACAGTAGGTCTGGAATGTGAGCAATCATCTCACTCAGATCTCACCTTCTAGTTCTCAGGGTTTTTCTGAGCCCATTCCAGCAGGCTATGATACACATACATCATACATCCCAAGGGCAGATAACAACTGTACTTCTGTGAAATCAGAAGCATCAACCAGTAGAACTGCACCTTACTACAAATAGAAAAAGGAAATGTTTTACAGTTGAGTACATTTAAGTTTCTCTTAATTTCAGTCTATTAATATCAATAGGATGAAACTCTAGTCTCTGCACTTCAGGTGCCAACCTGCACCAAACCTTGTGGCTACTCACCAGAGCTCAGCCAGGAGGCCCAGGTAAGCTGTAGTGACCACGTCCAGCTGTTTACCTGATAGGTACCCATGTTGTAAGAAGTCACCAGCATTTGTGACTATTCCATGTAAAGCATACAGGTCACAAAGCCGCTTCAGAACGGCTTCAACGTCAGGCTGATCGGGGAGTCAATTCAGAGCCGAGATGAAAATCTTAACTGATAAGAAGTGTGAATGAGCCTAAAAGACACATAACCACATTGGCTGGATGCACTCAATGAGAAACCTAATGTATTGTGTTCACCGTGTGTACATAACTCACTAAGGCCTCGGTCACACGACCGTTTTTGGTCCAATCTGCAGATCTACAGACCAAATGCATCCCAATGGGATCGGTCATATGTCCGCTTTTTATGCGGATGTGCGATCAATTATAGGACACAACGATTCGCAGAACGCGCCTATCTGCGTTCTGCGCATCGCTGTGTTCTATATATGCTCTCAATGGGGCCGGCTGCATCAGCGCCGACCCCATTAAGAACATATACTTAAAGATCGTTCTCCTCTGCCACAGCTGTTACAGCTGTGGAAAAGAAGAATGATATTCGCCCATTGAATTTAATGGAGCCGGTAATATAGCCGGCTCCATTGAAAGCAATGGGCTGCCAGCGAGTACGGGATGAATTTTCAGGAAGGGCTTAAAAATATAAGCCCTTCCCTGAAAACCATTCTAAAATGTGTAAAAATTAAAAAAAGGATACTCGCCTTTTCCCTGCAGCCGCAGTTCAGCTGCAGGGAAAAGGCGAGTATCAGCAGGATATTTGCACCTCAGAAAGAGGGGAGCAAATACACCGCCTCATACTATGATTCAATGTATGAAGGCAGATTAGCTATAACGCGTCTCTCGCTTTACAGATGACGGCCGATTGTCCACCTGGAGGTTAGAACCCTGATGGCTTTCTATACTCCTCCCCCCTCCCTTGCAGCCTAAACAGGCCTGGAAGGCTGAGGGGGAGAGGCTTGATTTTTGGTGCTGTAAGTGAAACATGCATGGAGAGAAGAAGGTTCCACCCCCTCCCTGCACACCATCCAGAGCCCCAGCTGCATCACGGTCTACCAGGCCTAGAAGCCATGGACTCAATCTGAGCCCCATCCGGAGGCAGCACCGCGGTTGGGTCGGGCAGCATCCGGAGCCCCGCCTATGACACGGCCTAAACAGGCCTAGGAACCAAGGGTTTGATTTGAGCCCACCCTGCCTGCCTGGAGGCAAGGCCAGTAGCACTCACAGCTGGGAGCAAGGGACAGGCCGGATACCTAGAGGATTCACGCAGGGAGGGGGGCAATTTTCACCCAAACACCATCAGTTGGCAGTCCTGCCCCCAGTTGCTGCCTACACCAGCCTACAGCCGGAGGTTCGAGTTAAGCTTAGGCTGGAGGCGGCTCCATCTTCAAGTAGCCGCATGGGCAGAGGGAGGTCCCTAGTTGAATCCTCTAGGGTTCTAGAGGCCAGGGGCTCGCTAGAGCGTAACCCGACTGGACTGAGAGGGGATGGTGAAGGATAGTGCAGGGGTGAGGGGTAATTGCACCCCTTCCCTGCATACTAATGGGACCCCAGATATTGCCCCCTGCCCCGAAGGTACATCATCGCTGCACTGATGGGGGAGGGAAGAGCGTGCCAGCAACTACAGTCATCTGCGCAGTGGTGGATGGATCCAAGGGGGAAGGTGAGAAGGGGAAAAGAAGTGGAGGTACGATGGTGTAATATTCACCTACTCTCGTCTACTCATGTATCGTAATCCTCTTCCATTCAGCTCCCTCAGCCACCAGCAGGATCACTGCTTCAGTGACATCGCATTGACAGGTCACTGGAATTGGGGGTAGGAGTCCGGAACATTCAGATGACCCCATTATTGCTGGCGGGAAGCAGAGTCATTAGTGATGCTCTGGTCCATTTTGTCTTCTTAGAGGAGTGGATAACAGTGTGTTTGGCAGCACTTTTTGACCCTTCCCAACTTGTTAGCCAATCCCCGATGCCTAGCTAGAAGAGAAGAAGAAAAAAAATTTAAAAAAAGAAGACCTGCAGAGCAAGAGGTCTGCCTCCTTCAGACACTAAGCTAAAACTGATTTAGCCAATGGATAATGGCGATCGCATAAAAGTAAACAAAAAGGGAAATAAACCACTCACCTCAATCCTCCATGATGTCCCACAATGTTGGGCACATGCGCAGAAGGCCGGAGAGCCTGGGAGAATTAAAATCTCCCTGCTCCCAGCTAGCATGAGTAGCAGAGAGCAAGGAGATGTCACTGAGTGCCGTGGTATGCAGTCCCTGGTCACATGATCACTGTTATCCATTAGATATCCATCATGTAAAGTAAAAAAAAAAAAAAAGTTTGTTTCATCTCCCCTCAAGATCATATCCATGAGTGGAAATGAAATTATGTACCTAAGGCCCCCCGATTTATCCACGGACCTTACCGCAGCTTCTGCACATGCGCCTGTCGTCAAACTGTCGGACAGATGTATTAAAGCTGCAGATTGCTGCAGTAATTTAAAGTCTCCTTGCTCTTGGCTACTAAAGGTGACCAAGAACCTGCTGCAGTGACTGAGAGCCATGGTGAGTGATCCCTGATCACATTGGATAACGGCGATCACATAAAAGTTTAAAAAAGTTGAAGTTTAATTTTTCCTGAATGGTGAGGAGATGAAACGCTTTACCAGAGCCCTCCGCATTTGAACCCTGACGTGATAATCCTTCACGGACCTTTCCCGACTTCTGTGCATGCGCCTGCCAGCAGAATGACTGAAACATGCGCAGGAGCCAGCGAGGCTTAGGAAATTTAAAATTCCCGTGCTTCCGACTATCAAAGACAGACCATAGCCTGGAGCAGTGACCAGTGGCCTCATTGAGCGGTCCCCTGTCACATGATAAAAACTTAGCGATCTACCTTAGACTGGTCTCACACGACCAGATAGAAATTGCGGATTCTGTATGTCTTTGATCCGCGGCAATACGCAGATGAATCAAATGCATTGGCCGGTCGATACTATGTAAAACAGAACGGATATTTGCAACCTAGAACCCATTGTGCTCTATGGTCGTGGATATACCTGCAGCCCATTCGTAATTACATTGTGTACAGGCTGCAGGTACCTATGTGATCGCTAAGTGAGGGCCTGGGAAATATAAACAAAAAAAGGTGTACTGTGCATAAGTACTGTGTACTGTGAGTATGCAGTTATGTGCAGTATATTACGCGGCCGTACGCAGGGACACAGCTGGCCTCACAACGGGCATCCGCTGTGGGCCTCCACAAGTGGATTCCACATACGGCCGTGTGAGCCCAGCATTATTCAGATCGCTACCTGTAATGCGTAATCTATAGAGATGAGCGAGCAGCAAAATGCTCGGGTGCTCGTTACTCGGGACGAAGTTATCGCGATGCTCGAGGGTTCGTTTCGAGTAACGAACCCCATTGAAGTCAATGGGCGACTCGAGCATTTTTGTATATCGCTGATGCTCGCTAAGGTTTCCATTTGTGAAAATCGGGGCAATTCAAGAAAGTGATGGGAACGACACAGCAACGGATAGGGCAGGCGAGGGGCTACATGTTGGGCTGCATCTCAAGTTCCCAGGTCCCACTATTAAGCCACAATAGCGGCAAGAGTGCCCCCCCCAACAACTTTTACTTCTGAAAAGCCCTCATTAGCAAAGCATACCTTAGCTAAGCACCACACTACCTCCAACAAAGCACAATCACTGCCTGCATGACACTTCTCCTGGGTTACATGCTGCCCAACCCCGCCCCCCTGCACGACCCAGTGTCCACAGCGCACACCAAATTGTCCCTGCGCAGCCTTCAGCTGCCCTCATGCCACGCCACACTCATGTCTATTTATAAGTGCGTCTGCCATGAGGAGGAACCGCAGGCACACACTGCAGAGGGTTGGCACAGCTAGGCAGCGACCCTCTTTAAAAGGGGCGGGGCGATAGCCCACAATGCTGTGCAGAAGCAATGAGAAATATAATCCTGTGCCACCGCCATCAGGAGCTGCACACGTGGGCATAGCAATGGGGAACCTATGTACCACACACTATTCATTCTGTCAAGGTGTCTGCATGCCCCAGTTAGACCGCGGTTTTTTATAAATAGTCACAGGCAGGTACAACTCCGCAATGGGAATTCCGTGTGCACCCACAGCATGGGTGGCTCCCTGGAACCCACCGGCTGTACATTAATGTATCCCATTGCAGTGCCCATCACAGCTGAGGTAACGTCCGATTAAATGCAGGTGGGCTTCGGCCCACACTGCATGCCCCAGTCAGACTGGGGTTCTTTAGAAGTGGACACATGTAGTTACAACTCCGTGTGGACCGACAGCATGGGTGGGTGCCAGGAAGCCACCGGCGGTACATAAATATATCCCATTGCATTGCCCATCACAGCTGAGGTAATGTCATGTTTAATGCAAGTGGGCTTCGGCCCACACTGCATGCCCCAGTCAGACTGGGGCTCTTTAGAAGTGGACACATGTAGTTACAACTCTGTGTGGACCCACGGCATGGGTGGCTCCCTGGAACCCACCGGCGGTACATAAATATATCCCATTGCATTGCTCATCACAGCTGAGGTAATGTCATGTTTAATGCAAGTGGGCTTCGGCCCACACTGCATGCCCCAGTCAGACTGGGGCTCTTTAGAAGTGGACACATGTAGTTACAACTCCGTGTGGACCCACGGCATGGGTGGCTCCCTGGAACCCACCGGCGGTACATAAATATATCCCATTGCAGTGCCCAACACAGCTGATGTAACGTCAGCTGTAATGCAGGTGGGCAAAAAATTCATTGGATTACACTGTAGGCGAGGGCCCCCAAAAATTGGTGTACCAACAGTACTAATGTACCTCAGAAAAATTGCCCATGCCCAACCAAGAGGGCAGGTGAAACCCATTAATCGCTTTGGTTAATGTGGCTTAATTGGTAACTATGCCTGGAGGCAGCCCAGTTAAAATAAAAATTGGTTCAGGTGCAAGTTTCAACGCTTTAGTTTGCATTGAAACGTATAAAAATTGTTTAGAAATATTATATGACTGAGCCTTGTGGGCCTAAGAAAAATTGCCTGTTCGGCGTGTTTATGTGAGGTTTCAGGAGGAGGAGCAGGAGGAGGAGGAGGAATATTATACACAGATTGATAAAGCAAAAATGTCCCCGTTTTTGATGGTGATAGAGAACGATGCTTCCATCTGCGGGTGCAGCCTACGTATTGCTTAGGTATCGCTGCTGTCCGCTGGTGAAGAAGAGAAGTCTGGGGAAATCCAGGCTTTGTTCATCTTGATGAGT
Organism: Eleutherodactylus coqui; assembly: GCF_035609145.1. Classification (NCBI taxonomy): domain Eukaryota; kingdom Metazoa; phylum Chordata; class Amphibia; order Anura; family Eleutherodactylidae; genus Eleutherodactylus; species Eleutherodactylus coqui. Next base: position 191,212,503 of record NC_089839.1, read on the forward strand.
GTAAGCCTGTCGGCACTGTCGGTTGACAGGCGGGTACGCTTATCCGTGATGATTCCCCCAGCCGCACTAAACACCCTCTCTGACAAGACGCTAGCCGCAGGACAAGCAAGCACCTCCAGGGCATACAGCGCGAGTTCAGGCCATGTGTCCAGCTTCGACACCCAGTAGTTGTAGGGGGCAGAGGCGTCACCGAGGATGGTCGTGCGATTGGCTACATACTCCCTCACCATCCTTTTACAGTGCTCCCGCCAACTCAGCCTTGACTGGGGAGCGGTGACACAGTCTTGCTGGGGAGCCATAAAGCTGGCAAAGGCCTTGGAAAATGTTCCCCTGCCTGCGCTGTACATGCTGCCTGATCTCTGCGCCTCCCCTGCTACCTGGCCCTCGGAACTGCGCCTTCTGCCACTAGCGCTGTTGGATGGGAAGTTTACCATCAGTTTGTCCACCAGCGCCCTGTGGTATAGCATCATTCTGGAACCCCTTTCCTCTTCGGGAATGAGAGTGAAAAGGTTCTCCTTATACCGTGGGTCGAGCAGTGTGTACACCCAGTAATCCGTAGTGGCCAGAATGCGTGTAACGCGAGGGTCACGAGAAAGGCATCCTAACATGAAGTCAGCCATGTGTGCCAGGGTACCTGTACGCAACACATGGCTGTCCTCACTAGGAAGATCACTTTCTGGATCCTCCTCCTCCGGCCATACACGCTGAAAGGATGACAGACAAGCAGCATGTGTACCCTCAGCAGTGGCCCAAGCTGTCTCTTCCCCCTCCTTCTCATGCTCCTCCCCCTCCTCCTCCTCCTCAACACGCTGAGATATAGACATGAGGGTGCTCTGACTATCCAGCGACATACTGTCTTCCCACGCCTCAGTTTCCGAGTGCAAAGCGTCTGCCTTTATGCTTTGCAGGGAACTTCTCAAGAGGCATAGCAGAGGAATGGTGACGCTAATGATTGCAGCATCCCCGCTCACCATCTGGGTAGACTCCTCAAAGTTTCCAAGGACCTGGCAGATGTCTGCCAACCAGGCCCACTCTTCTGTAAAGAATTGAGGAGGCTGACTCCCACTACGCCGCCCATGTTGGAGTTGGTATTTCACTATAGCTCTACGCTGCTCATAGAGCCTGGCCAACATGTGGAGCATAGAGTTCCACCATGTGGGCACGTCGCACAGCAGTCAGTGCACTGGCAGATTAAACCGATGTTGCAGGGTCCGCAGGGTGACAGCGTCTGTCTTGGAGTTGCGGAAATATGCGCTGACCCGGCGCACCTTTCCGAGCAGGTATGAGAAGTGTGGGTAGCTTTTCAGAAAGCGCTGAACCACCAAATTAAAGACATGGGCCAGGCATGGCACGTGCTTGAGGCTGCCGAGCTGCAGAGCCTCCACCAGGTTACAACCGTTGCCACACATGACAGGAGGCTCAGCGGCGCAAGCCAGCGGTCGGTCTGCTCTGTCAGACCCTGCAGCAGTTCGTGGGCCGTGTGCCTCTTCTCTTCTAAGCTGAGTAGTTTCAGCACGGCCTGCTGACGCTTGCCCACCGCTGTGCTGCCACGCCGCGCAACACCGACTGCTGGCGACGTGCTGCTGCTGACACATCTTGATTGCGAGACAGAGGTTGCGTTGGAGGAGGAGGAGGAGGAGGGTGGTTTAGTGGAGGAAGCATACACCGCCGCAGATACCAGCATGGAGCTGGGGCCCGCAATTCTGGGGGTGGGTAGGACGTGAGCGGTCCCAGGCTCTGACTCTGTCCCAGCCTCCACTAAATTCACCCAATGTGCCGTCAGGGAGATATAGTGGCCCTGCCCGCCTGTGCTTGTCCACGTGTCCGTTGTTAAGTGGACCTTGGCAGTAACCGCGTTGGTGAGGGCGCGTACAATGTTGCGGGAGACGTGGTCGTGCAGGGCTGGGACGGCACATCGGGAAAAGTAGTGGCAACTGGGAACCGAGTAGCGCGGGGGCCGCCGCCGCCATCATGCTTTTGAAAGCCTCCGTTTCCACAAGCCTATACGGCAGCATCTCCAGGCTGATCACTTTGGCAATGTGCACGTTTAATGCTTGAGCGTGCGGGTGCGTGGCGGCGTACTTGCGCTTGCGCTCAAACAGTGGTGCTAGCGACGTCTGGACGCTGCGCTGAGAGACATTGCTGGATGGGGCCGAGGACAGCGGAGGTGAGGGTGTGGGTGCAGGCCAGGAGACGGTAGTGCCTGTGTCCTCAGAGGGGGGTTGGATCTCAGTGGCAGGTTGGGGCACAGGGGGAGAGGTAGTGGTGCAAACCGGAGGCGGTGAACGGCCTTCGTCCCACCTTGTGGGGTGCTTGGCCATCATATGCCTGCGCATGCTGGTGGTGGTGGCTCCCCAGCTGATCTTGGCGCGACAACGGTTGCACACCACTGTTCGTCGGTCGTCAGGCGTCTCTGTAAAAACTGCCAAACCGTAGAGCACCTTGACCTCTGCAGGGTGGCATGGCGCGAGGGGGCGCTTTGGGAAACAGTTGGTGGATTATTCGGTCTGGCCCTGCCTCTACCCCTGGCCACCGCACTGGCTCGGCCTGTGCCCACACCCTGACTTGGGCCTCCGCGTCCTCGCCCGCGTCCACGTCCTCTAGGCCTACCCCTACCCCTCAACATGATGTATTACCAGTAGTGCAGAAACAGAACGCTGTAATTAAATGTGCCGCTTATTGGCCTGTGGTTGGAGGCTGACTTTGCTTACCGAACGCACAGCAGAGCCAGGAAATAATTTTGCGCAACCCTGCTGTAACACTTAGCTGGCTGCGTATGAATTAGGAGGACAACTACACCCAGCACAGACCCAGTACACTGAGGACAGTCACAGGGAGCCCAAATAGATTTTTTTCCCCAAATGTTTTTGAAAAGGCCCACTGCCTATATTCAATAAATATGTCTTCTGTCCCTGCGTCACCACTACTGGCCCTGGAGTATGTAAAATAACTGCAGACTGTTGCACTGCGGACTGGAATACAGCGGTGATTTAACAGCCAACACAGAGCCAGGAAATAATTTTGCGGAAGCCTGCTGTAACACTTAGCTGGCTGCGTATGAATTAGGAGGACAACTACACCCAGCACAGACCCAGTACACTGAGGACAGTCACAGGCCCACTGCCTATATTCAATAAATATATGTCTTCTGTCCCTGCCTCACCACCACTACTGGCCCTGGAGTATGTATAACTACTGCAGGGCGCAATGCTCTGCACGGCCGATATACAAAAAAAAAAAAATGTGCAACACTGCAAAAAACAGCCTCCACACTACTGCACACGGTTAGATGTGGCCCTAAGAAGGACCGTTGGGGTTCTTGAAGCCTAAAATACTCCTAACACTCTCCCTATAGCAGCTCCGGCACCAACAGCACTTTCCCTCCTCTATGTCAGAATAAATCTGTGCCGAGCCGCGGGAGGGGCCGATTTTTATACTCGGGTGACACCTGATCTCGCCAGCCACTCACTGCAGGGGGGTGGTATAGGGCTTGAACGTCGCAGGGGGAAGTTGTAATGCCTTCCCTGTCTTTCTATTGGCCAGAAAAGCGCGCTAACGTCTCAGAGATGAAAGTGAAAGTAACTCGAACATCGCGTGGTACTTGTCACGAGTAACGAGCATCTCGAACACGCTAATACTCGAACGAGTATCAAGCTCGGACGAGTACATTCGCTCATCTCTAGTAATCTACAAGAAGCCCCGAGAACGCTCGCCTTCCTGCAGTTCCAGGAGCAGCTTGTTGTGCGCCTTCTCTGTGAGACCACCGCACCTCAGCAAGCTTACGAAGCCTCACTTTTTACATTCTGTCCATGCCACTGAGGTCTAGAGATACCCCCCCAAAAGTGTCGGGGTTGCAGCAGGCATGGGAGGAGGCATACCTGGTTTTATTACCCCATGTGCCCATCCCAACTAGGCCTCTATAATTACCCCTGTTTTCCGACATACCACACAGTTATTAATCTGGAACAGTTGCTGTGATCTCGGTGACGGGGCGCTGCCGAATAATCCTAAAACTGCTTTGTTTTTAAATTGGTGTCTTTGTAATTCCAGGTATTTATGTACTGTCTTTATTTTTCAGCTTTGCCCTCCTCCTATTCCTTACCTGACGCTCTCTGTAGAAAATGAAGGAACTAGAGAAGATTCTGAAAAAGGAGGAAGAAGTGAAAGAAGATGTTGATCTCCTCAGACTCCTCTATAGAGATAGAGCGCAAACCTCAGACTAAAATGGAAGATGAAGATGGTGTCAAATTTTACTTGACTCCGACCCTATCATGTTAGTTTATCAGAGACCCCGCCCAAGAGGTGAGGATGGAGTACTTCTACTTTAAGAAATTTGAATTTCTTTTCCATGTTAAAAGACATTTTTAACCTTTTAATGACTAGGTTGTTTTCGGATACGGCAACTGTTTAGGTTAACGTGGGCGATGAGTTCTTTTTACATACCGTTCTTGAGAATAAAGAGAATGCAGTGCTGGTTTAGTGCTGCGTCCCCATCTCGGTTTTTTTTCTGCCAAAGTACTGTTTTGTACTTTGTCCTGTATACAGTCTTTGAATGAGGAGTGCGTCTGCAAAACTAAGAATTGCATCTCTGCATGATTGAAAGGGTTACTGTCTGGTATGTCCCGTCCTGTCTGAAAATGTATCGTTTTGTGTTGTGAGTTTGGAAGTCATGTGACCATGCTTCATATTAATGTTTGCGGTTTGCAAGAGAGAGTCAGTGTTGGAGACTGCAAGAGGAGCTGGCAGGACCTAGTGTTATTTGAACCCCCATGGTCTGTGAAGGGAACAATCATAGAATCAAAGAATGGTAGAGTTGGAAGGGACCTCCAGGGTCATCAAGTCCAACCCCATGCTCAGTGCAGGATTTACTGAATCATCCTAGACAGATATTTGTCCAGCCTTTGTTTGAACACTTCCATTGAAGAATATTTCACCACCTCCCGTGGTAACCTGTTCCACTCATTGATCACCCTCACTGTCAGAAAGTTTTTTCTAATATCTAATTTGTGTCTCCTCCCTTTCAGTTTCATCCCATTGCGTCTAGTGGAGAAGGCTGAGCCATGGCCTTGACGTTACCCTGGGACTCCTACTGTCAGGAGCTCTACAGAATGAGTGGATGAGAGGAGATCGCCATGCAGCGCTGAGTGCTGCCTTTGAGAGTGAGTGCTGGATAGAGAGTTGGAAGAGAGAGAAAAGGAGTTTGGGCCAGGAGCGGAGTCACACAGATAACTGAGACTTTGGGCCCGATATTCATCCTGTGATTTCCTCCCTGTCGCACCATCAACTGTGTCTGCACCAGTGACTTGTTTTGGCCTATGTACCTGTTGAACTTCTCTGTTTGGATTTATAAGTAAAGTAACACTGCTGTCCATTCCCGACTTTGTTTCAAGCTACTGCCTGTGTGTTTGGACTGTTATTCCATCATCTGGATTCACCAAATAGAAAGGAATGGTGGCGTCACCCGTGACAATTATCTATAAGTTAAAACCACACTGCGGTTTTCTGTTACCTCCCCATAGTAGTAACGTGGACGGGTCCTGTGCTACCCTTACAGGGGAGGAGATGGTAGAACCACTTTGACAAGTGACAACTCTATCCCCACCATTTCCTTGGCTTTGGGCTCTCTCCTCGCACATTGCATCAGTACTCTCCAATAAGTAACCTGAGATGGATCTATGGAGGAATTAGCTTGCACTAAATAGACTGGAACTTGGCAAATTATGACAAGATAAATTCTATTCCCCCAGACTATTATATATGCAGTATATTCCTATCTGTGTCCATTTGCAGCTGTACATGTCCTTCTTTGTATTAATCACTTTGTATAATTTTGTATAGTATGCAAATATTGATATTTTACTGTGCAGCCCCTCTATCTGGTCATTGATAAATATATTGAACAGAATGGGTCCTAATACTGAATCCTGTGGCACCCCACTAGCAATGGTGGCCCAATTAGAGTATGATCCATTTATTATCACCCTCTGCTTTCTGTCTCAGAGCCAGTTCTTTACCCAACTACACACATTTTTGCCCAGTGTGAGCTGCTTCATTTTATATATCAGTCTTTTATTCAGCAAGGTGTCAAATGCTTTAGAAAGATGCAGATATATGTACAAGATCAATAGAGTCTCCCAGGTCCAGCCTAGAACTTACTTCATTGTAGAAGCTAATCAAATTGGTCTGACATGATCAACTCCTCATGAACCCATGATGATGAGGAGTTATTCTGTTGTTTTCCTTGAGGTGTTCCAGGATGGCATCTCTCAGAAACCCTTGAATATTTTTCCAATTATTGAAGTGAGACTTACTGGCCTGTAGTTACCAGGCTACCTTCTTGACCCCTTTTTGTATATTGGAACCACATTGGCAATACGCCAATCCAGTGGTACAACCATGGTTTCAATAGTGTCCCCAAATATAAGAAATAGTGGTCTGTCTATCATGTTACTTAGTACCCTTAGAACCTTTGGGTGTATTCCATCTGGCCCTGCCGATTTGTCGATTTTAATCTTTTTTAACCATCTCTATTTTGTGGGAGGTTCATTTTATGCCCCTGCATCTCATGTGACATTTCTTTTTCCTTCGTTAATACACTTGAGAAAAACTATTTAATAGCTTTGCCTTTCCCTTCATCTTCTATGATTTCTCCTGCATTATTTGTTAAAGGGCCACTGCTTTCAGTGCAAATCCTTTTCCCATTCATATAATTGAAAAATAGTTTGGAGTTATTTTTGCTCTCTTTGGCAATCAGTCTTTCTGCCTCCTTCATTGCAGTTTTCATCTTTTCCTTACACAATTTGTTTTCTTCCTGTATGTTTTCTCACTGCCTTCTTGTTTTAATAATTTAAATGCTTTCTTTTTTCTGCTTATTTCCTCTCTTACAGTCTTGTCGCACCACATTGGTTTCCTTTTATTTGTATTTCTTTTATTTTTAAAGGGGATGAACTGCTCACATGAGGTATTTAGGATGTTTTTAAACTTCTCCCATTTGTTATCCGTACTATTATTTTTAAGGACAAAGTCCCAATTAATGTTACCGATAGTAGTTCTGAGCTGATCAAATTTTGCTTTACTAAAGTTTAGGTTTTTTGTCGCTCCATAATAAGGCTTCCTATTGAATGAAAACTGGAAATTAACTATATTGTGGTCACTATTTCCAAGGGGTCCTTTAACTTGCACCGCCGTGATTCTGTCCGGTTTGTTAGTTAATAATAAATCCAGAGTGTCCCTCCATCTAGCAGGCTCCCATACAAGTTGGGTAAGGTAGTTATGTTTAATTGTTCTCAAGAACTTATCACCCTTGTGAGATTCGCAGGTTTTGTCTTTCCATATCATATCTGGCTAATTAACCCCTTAATGACGGAGCCCCTTTTTCTTTTTCCATTTTTGTTCCCCCCCCCCCTTCAAAAAAATCGTAACTCCTTTATTTATCCATTGACGTCGCTTGTTTTTTGCGGGACAAGTTGTATTTTTCAATGCTGATATTTAAAGTACCATATAATGTATTGGAAAACATTGAAAAAATTCTAAGTGGAGTAAAATGAAAAAAAACAACATTTCGCTTTTTTAAGTGTGTTTTGTTTCTTTGGTGCACAAACAGCAACGAAATTGACATGATAACTTTATTCTATGGGTCGGTACGATTACTACGATATCTAACTTGTATAGTTTTTTTTTTTTTACTATACTCCTCTTTTTTTTTCAAAGACATTTAATTTTTTTCAGTTATTTTCTGCGGTCATTTTGTGCGCGCAATAACTTTTTTATTTTTCCGTCGACGTAGTTGAGCAAGGGCTCATTTTTTTGTGGGATGTTCTGTAGTTTCTGATAGTACCAATTTGGAATACATCTGACTTTTTGATCACTTTTTATTGCGTTTATTCTGGGATACAGAGTAACGAAAAAAGTGCATTTCTGACATTTTTTAATTTTATTTTTTGGACGATGTTCACCGTGCCGGAAAAATAATGTGCTACTTTGATAGTTTGGACTTTTACGGACGCGGCGATACCAAATACATATTTTTATTGTATGATTTAGATTTTTTAATAATATATATGGCAAAAGGGGGGTGATTTAAACTTTTACAACTTTTTTTTTTTTTTTAAATTAAAAAAAACCTTATTGATTTTTTTTTACATTACTTTAAAGTCCCCCTGGGAAGCTTTAACATGCGATGCTTTGATCGCTCCTGCAGTATGACGTAATGCTATAGCATTACGTCATACTTCTTTTTGACAGGCAGTCTATCAAGCCACCCCATGGGGATGGCTTGATAGGCAGTCTGGTAAGGCAGCCCTGGGGCCTTTCATTAGGCCCTGGCTGCCATTACACCTGCACGGCTCCCCCGATCTCACCACTTCGGGGAATTTAAATGCCGCTGTCAGAATTGACAGCGGCATTTAAATGGTTAATAGCGCCGATTCGGCCGCGCGGCCGATCGCAGCTATTGCCCGCTGATGTCAGCTGTTATAAACAGCTGACGCCCGCACTGTATGAAGAGAGGTTGCCACGCAACCTCTCTTCATACATATCCCGCCGCTCCATGACGTACCGGTACGTCATGTAGCAGGAAGGGGTTAAAGTCTGACCAACCATCCAATGGAAAAACCCACAGAGCAGTACTGTGGTAGCAGGAATGACTTCCTATTTAAAAGGAGCCATTTGCACTGCGCTTTTCCATGCTCGTGAACATTGTGGGTGTTAGTAGTACTCCACAAATTAGATACTTACCTTCAGTCCTGTGGACCGGTGATACATTATTTTCATGGGACTGCTCCTGTAATGTTACAAAAGCACTTGTTTTCTGCTGCATAACATAATGGTATAAATTCCCATTTACGTATGTATATATCTGAGCGCGTCTATTCAAGAAGTAAAATAATGAATAAACTAATACGCTCTGGTATTGAGAAGGATACATATATATCCTTGTAGGTAGAAAAGAAAACACTGGAATATATACATTTATATAGATATAGTTATGTGCCTTTCTTTTTATATATATACTAACTTTATTCTTATATGTACTAACTCTATGAAAAACTTAATACTTCGCCTTATATCAGATATGCCAAGAGGCCTTGCAAGGCGAAGACAAAATGTATCTTGAACACAAGGAATAACCAGACACGAAGGCCGCGTGTACTTGGCTGTTTTTCCAGAGGCGCCGTAGCAAGATAACGACTGTTCAACTACGTACATAACTTTCACTGTCTCAGGCCGGAAATCCGGACTTCCCATATATGGTTATGCTGTGAATTTTAGCCAATGAGCCCATCACCCATTCCTGGTGATGAGACCAAAGGGTATAAGATCTCATGTAATCTGTAATAAAGAGGCGCAGCGCAGTCATGTCCCCGTGTGAGGAACTATACCAGACCTCTGTGTGGTGTTTTCTTCTTTACCGCCGGCAGCGGGGCAAGTGGGGTGGGCCTGATTGGTGATGTACGCAGAAATTACCCTGACAGTATATTATTCATGACTGTCGTCCATACTGGTTGGTGTTAGTCATAACTGTTGTGGATGCGAATAAGTGTCCCTCTCACCTGTGATCACCTCATTACACCATCAGCCCTTGTTCATACACTCCTTGCTGAAGCGAGCGGAAGTAGCAACTCTGAAACTGGCTTTTATTCTGCATCTGGAATATCCAAGAATTTTATTAAAGAAGGATTATAAACAATGCAAATGGCTAGCAAACCCAGGTCCATGCATGTGCACTTACGAACCTGGGGTCTACTAGCCATTTTCATTGTTTTTAACCCAACTTGAACAAATATCTTGAACTTTATCCTGGAGTATCCAGTTTCTCACTTGTGTTAAAGGTATACTTTTGGAGTCTTACTGATATGCCAAAAGTCATAGGATAGGAACTATTATTATATAGGACACCCTCTGTTCCGACAAAGTGCAGCGCCTTAACGTGGCATTGATTCCACAAGTGGACAGCCGATGTCTAGAAGGATCTTGAGCAATGCCATCTGGATAGCCACCTACAGCTCCACGATATTTGTATGTGCATGATCTCAGGTGTGAATGGATTTATACTTCACATACATGCTCCATTGGGCTCATGATGGGTAAACATGCAGGCCTTTCCATTCATAGGAACTCTCACGAGTGCTCCTCAAACCAATTCTGGACAACTTAAGCCTCATGGCATGATGCATTATCCTGCTGAAATATCCTATCATCGCGGGGCTTCATAAGATCCATAAAGACCTGCAAATAGTCACCAAGCAGTGAAACGTAGCGGGCACTGTTCAATGGATCAGTGGACCCAACCCATGCCATGAGACTACACCCCACACCAGTATGCAACCACTTCTTTTTTTTATAAATTCTTTTATTTTTAAGTTTTCTATTTTTCAAAAACAAAGTCAAATCACTGTTAAGTAATACAAAGAAATTGACAACCTGCAACCCAGGAAGTGCTACAAAATTCCCCAAATAAATTCAGACAAAGTGCTAAACCTTGAAGCACATACAATAAACCCCTGGAGGTGGGCCCATTCAGGTACTACCTATGGTATTGCAAGTGCGAACTGCAATTATGCTCGGTCCCGAATTTTGCAACCCCCATAAAGAGGGAAGAAGACCGTCACTAAAGGTCAATCTCCGACCCATCCCACCCTCCATGTACCCTCTCTATTTATCTAATCTCTTGATAGTGAATGGTACCCCCCTAACATTGCAGCCCTGACTGTGGCGTAACATTAGAACATCATAAGATGGAAAAAACAAGCAATAAAAAAATTTAAAAAAACACAATCTAAAAAGGAAAGGAAAAGAAATGAGGAAGAGTACATCATAATGCATAGTCTTGCATTTGTGTTATTTAGCAAGACCTTGGCGTACCGTGGCATCACTTTCTGAACTATTATAAGGGCCTATTTCCACTGTGTAGTGGTCTTATGAGCTGTATATGTTACAGAATTCCAAATATCCTGAAATTTGATTAATAAAATCATGTTTTCTGATATTTATCTTGTGCGCCTTTTACTGAAGCTGTCAAATCCTCCATCTCCATTATCTCTCTAACCATTCTAAACCACATCTTAATTGAGGGAGACATATTCTGCCGCAATAGTCTAGGAATACATGTGCAACCACTTCTTGACAACTGAGGTCCATTGCTTCCAGGGGTCTGTGCCACATATGAACCAGACCATCAGCCTGAAACAAGTGGTAGAGAGAAAATGGTTGAGGAAGTACGAGTGGCTGGGACTTTAGGAGGCAATGATTATGCTATTCTTCAATTTTAGATAAAAAGGGGATGATAATGAAAAAACTTAATCCTTCGCTCTTTTTAGGAACACCCCAATATATCCTTCAAATGAAGTAAGTCTTCAAAGAAGGGAGGAAGGTCGATCCAGTAAACTACATGCCTGTGAGCCTGACTTCTATACTGGGTAAGATGTTTGAGGAAATTATTAAACAGCATATGTGCAAGTACTTAGATGAGAATGGAGTAATTAAACAAAGCCAGTATGGATTTGTAACAAACAAGTCATGCCAGACAAATCTAATTTCCTTCTATGACAGAATCACCGACTGGGTTGATTGGGGAAATGCGGTGGATATAGTATATCTTGACTTTAGTGATGCATTTGACAAAGTATCTTATATCATCTTTATTGATAAAATGACCAAATATATGATTGACAAGGCAACTGTTAGGTGGATTCACCACTGGCTGAGTGATCATACTAAGAGAGTGGTCATAAATAGCTGCACATCCAATTAGATGAATGTGTCAAGTGGGGTACCACTTGGGTACCATAGATTGGAAACATCAAATTTGCAGATGACGCAAAGCTAGGAGGGATAGAAAAGAGAGTAAGGATTTGAAAAGATCTAGAAAAGCTTGAACAGTGGGAAACTACTAACAGAATGGTATTTAATGAGTAGGAATGCAAGGTCCTACATCTGGGCAAAAAATGAATAAAAGCACCTACAGTATGGGAGTTAAGAGGGCCCCTCCATGATGCATGCATGCATTTGTCTTGTGCCTATGTGTTGTAAGTGTCTTATATGTTGCATAAATGTGATGTGTATTGCATAGCTGCAGCACTGAGTGGGTTGACTATCTGGTATGTGAGATGCCTGGAAAATGTATCTCATTGTTTGGCATGTGATTGTGCTATGTATATATGTTTGCAAGGTGTTTTGCAAGGAGTCTTTTCTAGTCTTGCAAGAGAGAGGAGCGTATGGAGTTCTGCAAGTGAGCTACACAGACACCATCTGTTCTGTGTGGGCCGGAATGGAAGATATCCACCAGCCTTCCCTGGGCCTACTTTACCCGGGAGATGCCAGTGTTACCCCTAATACACTATGAGTGAAGAGAGACAGTGGAACCACCAAGCAGCACTGAGTGAATTTTGCGTCCACTTGTGAGTGCTGACAGGTAGAGAGCTAGAGAGTGAAGAAGAGTGACTAGGAACAGAATCCCACAGATAACTTTGGACTGTGGATTTTTCTGTGATCCTGTGATTTCCTCTCTTGTGTTATACACCATTCTCTGCGGGCGTGTGTATCTACTGTTTTTGGACAGTGAATAATGTCTCAAGTAAACGAGCACTGCCGACCATTCCCGAATTTGCTCCTTAAACGTTTCCCTGTATGTAGATCACTTATTTCATCATCTGATATCACCGCGGAGGAAGGAACGGTGGCGTCACAAATGACAGGACTCTTAAAATAATCTACATTTTGGGTTACCCCCATGAAACTTTCCCCAGCGGTAACTTGAACGGGTCTCATGCAACCCCCAAGGGAGGAGATGGTAGAGCTCCTTGACACGGCCTAACTCTACCCCGCCATCTCCTCGCCTGTGGACCCGCTCCTTGAACGCTGCAGGAGGAATTGGACTAAGCAGCACATGTGAAAAAGACTTGGGTATACTAATAGACCATAGTCTGAACATGAGTCAATAGCATAATGCAGCAGCAAAAAAAAGCCAAATACAATTCTGGGATGTATTAAGAGAAGCATAGAGTCTAGATCACGTGAGCTAATTATCCCCCTCTACTCTTCCTTAGTCAGACCTCATCTGGAATACTGTGCCCAGTTGTGGGCACCCAGAATTAAAAAAAAAAAAAAACAGGAGCAAGTTCAGAGAAGAGTAACCAAAATGGTGAGTGGTCTGAAAATCATGTCCTATGAGGAACAGTTAAAGGATCTGGGAATGTTTAGCTTGCAAAACAAAAAGCTAAGAGGAGACGTAATAGCTGTCTACAAATATCTGAAGGGCTGTCACAGTGCAGAGGGATCAGCCCTATTCTCATTTGCACCAGGAAAGACTAGAAGCAATGGGATGAAACCGAAAGGGAGGAGACACATATTAGATATTAGTAAAAGCTTTCTAACAGTGAGGCCTTAGTCAGACGGGCGATTTTTCGTGCGATTTGCGCATGCGCATGCGTCCGGCGATTTTATAAAACCATTGCTTTGCAATGGTATCGGACACATGAGCGCTTTTTATGCGCTCGTCCGATAAATTATAGAACAAAAAATCGCAGATCGCACCTATCTGCGATCTGCGATTCCTGTTCTCTTCTCTATATGCGCTCAATGGGGCCGACGGCAGCAGCGCCGACCTCATTGAGAACATATAGAAGACAAATCATTCTTCTCTGCCACAGCTGTAACAGCTGTGACAGAGAAGAACGATGTTTGCCCATTGAATTCAATGGAGCGGCAATACAGCCGCTCCATTGAAAGCAATGGGCTGCCGGCGTGCGCGGGGTGAATTGTCGGGAAGGGGTTAAATATATAAACCCTTCCCTGCAATTCATTCTAAAATGTGTTAAAATAAAAAAAAAATTGTATACTCACCTTTCCGCTGCAGCCGGAGTCCAGCCGCGGCCGCTGTCAGTTCTCCTGAACTGCTTCTTGGCACTATTCAGCCGGCGGGGCTTTAAAATCCCCGCCTGCTGAATGATCTGCCTCTGATTGGTCACAGCCCTGACCAATCAGAGGCTGAAAACACTCACACACCCATTCATGAATTCATGAATGGGTGAGTGACTGCTGCCTCTCAGCGCTGAGCCAATCAGGGGCAGGTCTGACTCACATCCATTCATGAATTCATGAATGGGTGTGAGTGAGGCATGCCTCTGATTGGCTCAGCGCTGAGCCAATCAGGGGGCAGGTCTGACTCACACCCCCTTCACACGAACTGCAGGACGGCCACGCGGAGCTCCGGCTGCCGGGAGAAGGTGAGTATACAATTTTTTTTTATTTTAACACATTTTAGGATGGATTGCAGGGAAGGGCTTATATATTTAAGCCCTTACCGACAATTCATCCCGGGCTCGCCCGCAGCGCATTGCTTTCAATGGAGACGGCTGTATTGCCGTCTCCATTGAATGCAATGCGCTGGACAGCTCCGGCCCGTTTCTAATGAAACGCGGCTAGGAGCAGATTTTCGGGCGATTTTCGGGCGACTTGCGCGCACCGGTCACGCGATTTGCGGATGCGCATCCGTCATGCGATCCGCAAATCGCGCGAAAAATCGCCCGTCTGACTAAGGCCTGAGGGTGATCAATAAGTGAAACAGGTTACCACGGGAGGTGGTGAGTTCTCTTTCAATGGAAATCTTCAAACAGAGGCTGGACAAATATCTGTCTGGGATGATTTAGTGATCCTGCATTGAGCAGGGGGTTGGATCCAATGACCCTGGAGGTCCTTTCCAACTCTACCATTCCATAATTCTATGACTCATCGGGCCATGACACGTTGCCAGTCTTCTAAGGTTCAGTTAGCAAACTCACAAGCCCAGGTGAGGTGCTGTGTCCAGTGCTTTGTTAAAACAGGCACTCTGAAGGGGTTTTCTACTCTAGTATTTCTTGGAAGCCAAAGAACACAGCAGTAACCCCCCGCCACCCAGTCAGTGGGTGAAATTTAACAAAAAGAAACTAAGGCCTAGTGCCCAAGGTCGTGACAGGCTCCGCAAAAGGAAATCCGCAGCGGAGTCCATCACGGCGCCCCCCTTGCCGGCACGCATGCGCAGTGCAGAACATGACGCGCCGGCATTGTCATATGACACGCCCGCAGTGTCACATGATGCGCCCGCGGCGTCACATGACGCGCTGGCCGTGTCATATGACGCAGGCGTCAGTGGGCGGGGAAGCATTTTCAGGCGCTACAGAGGAAGATAGCGTGACGGACAGATTCCATTGACTGCAATGGAAGCAGTCCGCACGTACACCTGTGGCAAATAGAACATGCCGCGGGTGATTACGGGTGATTTCACGGGGCAAAATTCCACGATGAAATTCCGCACCGTGAGCATTGCACTATTAGGGTCAATAGAACCTAATAGCTGCAGGGCAACGTCGCGGATTTCCACCACGTGATACGGGCGGAAATCCACCAGTGGGAATTAGGCCTAATTTGTCAACATATTCTGAAGACTCATTATTCTGTTATCAATGGAGCTGAGTGAGAGATTTTGTTTAAGGGCGGATGAGTTGCTGTTTCCATTGATACCATTTTGGGGTACATACAACTTTTTTGGTCACACATTTTTCCATATTCAGGAAACAAAGTGTCTAAAAAACATCAATTCTGGTATTGTTTTTTTTTTCTTTCCCCGCTTCTATGGTATTCACTATGTGGAACAAATAGCCTGAAAATGTTAATGTTTAGGTCATTATAGATGCAGAGTCCAATTCTGTACTTTTTTTTAGTGTATGTTTTAATTGTTTCCACTAATAAACAACTTGATAATGTAAAAAAGATTTTTTTCATCTTGATTTTATTTTTCCTAAAATCTTTGTGTCTTTGTTACTAATAAAGGTTATGGTATTAATTGGAGTTGAGTGTTTTTCTATTCAGTGCCCACCTTTTTTTTGAAGTGGTTGCGTAGTCCAGGGTTTTAAGGCCATTTAGACATGATTATCTCTCAAAATACGCTCAAAACACATCTTTTGAGCGATAATCATTGCATGTAAATGTGCCCATCTTTCAGTTTTCTGCCGAACAATGGATTTTAGTTCGGCTTAAAATCCGTAGTTCAGCAGAACAGCTGATAAGACAGACCGCACGCTGTGCTCTGCAGGTGAGCGCTGATAACAGCTGATTACATTGTCTCAGCTGTTCTCAGCCATTAGCCCCACTGGCAGAACAAAGAGAATTAATTCAGAGAATAAATTCATTTCCCAGAGGTTCACATGTTACTAATTGATACTAATAGGCATTAGTACCAATTAGTAGATTATGCAAAATGATTTCTGAAAAGCCATTTTTTGAGCGGTTGTCTTCATGTCTAAATGCACCTTTACAAAGTAGGTACCTCAGGACATGGCACAAGCTACTGGACCTTGGAAATATTCTTTACATGTAACCACATATTCTCACTAAGGGTTCAGTCACACGGGCACCAATGTGCCCGTGTTCCTCTACGATAAGACGGCTACACTGCAGGTGCGGACGACTCTCCACACCACCGGAAGAAAGAACACATGACTGGCTCCATAGCCGGTCATATGTTCTTTCTTCCGGCGGTGCAGAGAGTCGTCCGCACTTGCAGTGTGGCCGTCTTCTTCATGCAGTAACACTGGCGCATCGGCACCCATGTGACTGAGCCCTAAGGGTAAATGCAGACGGGCGGAAATTCCGCGGTGAGATTTCCCGCAGAATTTCGGCCACTACTCGCTATCATAGTATTGCATGCATGCGCACAATCCTATGCAGACAGCTGTGATTTGACTGCGCTAAAAATCTCACACAGTAAACAAATCGCAGCATTTCCTATTTCTGTGCGAGCCTCACAGAGGCCCGCACAGAAATGTCGCTGGTGATGCGCCGGCTCTGCTCAGAAAACCTTTTTAATGTGTTTTAACGCTTATCTTTTATGTTTTGCACTAAAGATTAAAGGGGTTTTCAGGGACTTTGTTATTTGTGCCTTTTACTTAAAATTAGCTAACAATATCAGATTGGTGGAGGTCCGACTCCTGGCATCAATCAGCTGACTCAAGGGGCCATGGCACGCATCCCCTTCATTGTTTACCAGGCAGAGTGCCTGGTGCATTGTAACACATCTTAGTCCTATTCACTTGAATGGCAGAAGGCCGCAGAGAGCTGCAGTACCTGGCACAGCCAGTACCAGATCTACAGAGCTCTGCCTGTTAAACAATGATGAGGCCATAGAAAACCCCTTTGAACTCTTAATGACCATCCATGTGCATTTTACAGCGAGTATCCCATGCCAGGGAGAACAGATGTTCAATTGTCACTTGACAGTCTGGCACTTGCTCAAACAGCAGGAACCAGAGAAACCTCCGATCGTCACTGACTAATCCTTTACAAGCGGCGGTCAATATGACTGCAGCATGTTAAAGGCTGAGAGAGGGAGGGGGTTCCCTCTATTACCCACTGGACCCCCAAGATGCGATCAATTGGTTGCATTTGGTTGTCATACCATCCAACTGCTTGAAGATGGCCTCCAGGTCTGCCATGTACGGTGACCTATGAGGTTCAGCCTGTGGCTGAGCTTCATAGACAATTTAATTTAATATACGGCTATACTAAAAGTATAGCGGTGTATTATAAGCAACATAAAAGGTAGAGATATTGATGTCTGATTGTGGAACAAAGATTAAAAAGTAAAAAAAAATGTAAAAAAATATTAAAGACAGAATGAAAATAAAAGTGTTAAAACTTCACCTTTCCCCCTTCATTATGTACAAAAAATATATATCTATATCATTACGAATATTTTGTTACCGCGTTTGTAATTAGTTGGTAAATTATTTTACCCACACAAAAAACATGGCAAAAAATAGCTAATTTTGTAAATCTCACCTCACAATAAATTAAATAGAAAGCGATCAAAAAGTCATATGGGTCACCTAATGGTACGGATGAAAATTTGAATTTGTCTCAAAAAAATAACAAAACCTCAAACTACACAGTTGACCAAGAAAAATAAATGTTGGGGGTCTATGAATGCGATGATAAAAAAAAAAAACATTCTTTAAAAAAAAAAAACGGTGAGAAAAAAATCAAAATATTTTTTAAAACTTTATAAGTTTGGTATTGCTGGAATCGTACCGACCCGCAGAATTAATTTACATATTGTTTATACTGCATGGTGAACACCGTAAAACAAAAAAAAAAGTGTTTTCAGTTTACAAAAGTAGCAAATTATAAAAAAACTGTATAAACTTTGTATCACCAGAATCGTGTTGACCCAAAGAATAATGTCATCACATCATTTATTCTGCACGCTGAATGCCGTGAAAATGAAATTAAAGAAACAATAGTGATTTTTTTTTCTCAAACCCCCCCAACATATTATATCTACTCCAAAATGATGTAATAAAACATACAACTTGTCCCGCAAAAAAACAAGCCCTTTGAAAAATTTTAAAGTAATGGCTCTAGGAATGTCTCAATGAAAAAACTGATAAATTGGTTCGTCCTTGGGACATAAAATGGGTCCGTGCGTAAGGGGTTAAGTTACATGACAGCCATGGTGGACGTCTCATGGCTTCTGCACCAATACGCTGGAACAGACTCCAGTATAATACATGTGAATGGGGTTTTAGAGCCGCACTTAGATATTGTACAAAAATAAAACAACACAAATTTCCGGGTATCGGGGGTTCTGTCAGCGGGTTTTAATATTTGCCTGCAATGAAGGCGCTGCACACAGGTATATTATGTCACCAAACTATGGAAACATTGCAGAAACCTGAAGGGCCGCCATTATAAAACAATGGTGTCTATAAATGAATGCCATGATGGTAAAGGCAGCCTAAGCAGTACATGTATCAGTGCTGTATACGCAGTATGCCCCGATCTGCATGACATCCCTACCATGATGATGTCACAATCCAGACAGCGGTTAACATTCTAGCAGCTGCTTGGCTGGCCACACAGTGTTGTTGGTGGGACGCAGTCGCATCCTGGTGACACTGTGCTCGTACTTTTCAGAGTTTCTCTATAGGATTGAAAACTTTTATTGTGATAAAAGCTCATCTGTTGAAAACTTTTTTAAAGCTCATCAGGTAAGAAGTTTTATTTTTAAGGACCTCAAGCAAAAGGTGGTGTAATTGCTGATACCAAGCTATCAGGTCATTTGTATCATAGTCCAAATATGGGGCGCTGGTAAATGCATTATTTAGGGGGTGGGAATGTACAAGCCAATGTTATAATTGTACCCCCTTCTATAAGGTAACACCACGGTGTCCGTGTAATGAGATAGTTGATTTTGTTCAATTCCTCTGTCAGCGGTTGTTATATGATAGCAGATCGCTGTATGTAATTCACCTCATATTATTAGGTAGCTCAGTGACCGGATATGTACAGATGCAGCAAAGTTCAACTTGACGCTTAGGCCGGGTTTACACGGTCATATTTGCATTATGTATAATGCGTGAAAACCAGCACACATGACAAGCAGTGAATAGAATGCGTTGATTTCAATGGGTTTGTTCACATGTGTGTATTTTGCACACACATGTTGGTCGCACAAACAAATATGTGACATGTCCTATTTTCTGCGCAGTGCAAGAGCGCACTGAAATCAATGGGCTTGCATAAATGCGCCAGACATACTCAGGTAACCTGCAAGTTTGAGGCACATATCCGCACATCAATGTTATGGAGCCTCGCCTTCCGATCATGCGTCATATTGACCCAACACACACGTAGGACATAAATGTACCTTCTGGGGCGCGAAGGGGATAAGGAGCACTGGGGCTCCTGGGGATGATACTGGGGGCTACTGGATGTGTCCGGGGGTCTGTGTTCAGTAAGTGATCCACTTTCTCTCTTCTCTTTCCAGAGCTTTCTTTACCTCCGCTCCCCCTTAGGGGGTGAGGGGACGGATTGTCCTCCTGTTTGGAAGAGACCTAACTGTTCTGCATACTGAGGTAAGACCACCATCATCTTCTATACAATCTGCACTGCTTGCTTGGAAAATTCCCATTTTTTCTATCTTGTAATTAATACCAGTTCCTGAGTGGACAAGTAATATTTTCATTTGCTGCCACATCAACATTAGCCGGGGACCAGATTTCAGCTCTGTTTTTGTCCATAATACATGGGTCAGGAAGGGTATCATATAGTGAAGAGACTTATAAGGCCATGCATGCTCCTCTGGGAAATATGCAAATATGGAAGATGGAACAATACCTCTGCATCGCCCCCTATTGGAAGGCAGCATTCCTGCAAGTCAATGTAGACTTTTTAGACAAGCCTTATAATAATGACTGGGAATTGTAAACTAAGCCAGAATACCATACACAGACAGCTGCTTCTGGGGTTTTGACCTACTGCACACTAATTAGGGGCAAAAACTATGAAACAGCTGTCTGGGTGATGGTGAAATCACTGAAGAGTACAAGAGGGTCCGGGGGCCTTTTTTAAAGCAATACAATATTAGATGTTATAGCCACTAATTACTCCAGAAGGGTCAGTGATCCAGGGATTATTCCGATTGCCAGACTAGAGTCAGCAAGAAATTTTTCCACTTAAGTGGGGAAAATTGTTTTTTATCTCATTTTTTTGCCTTTCTTTGGACAAACCTTAGTGATGTAATGTAATAAGTGGTCAATGTATAGCTGTTATTTGTGCACCAGCCCGTATGCTATAGTTAATTAGGCACTGAATGATATGGTTATATGGACATATTTATATGCCCTATAAACCAGGACGGGGATTATTGCCTCATTAAAACCCTATGTTTTTTGGGACTAACATGGAAAGAAATCTTTTCTTCTTTAGCAGAAACATGCCTGCCAAGGACGGCAGAAGAAGTGAGCAGCCTGGTCTGCCATACTACCCCCATAAGCTGCGTGTGGGCGAGTACTATATTGGCAGAACCATAAACCAAGGTTCTTTTGGAAAGGTTGCTGAAGGCCTGCATTTTCCAACCGGCCACAAGGTAGAGTTTTCATTTATTATAAGGAGAATATTGTAGCATCATTCATCACCTACATTACATTACAACCAACGACACAGACCAATACCCACACCGGTATAGCAGAGCTGAATTGTTTTAATGTAGAAGAGCTTTTAATCATGCGCCAGTGTGCCAGCATGTGCCATCATATTGCTAGATGGTATCTCTGAGGTTCATAGGACGGCATGTAAACCCTCTCAGTTACCTGAGGGATCAAGGTGAAGAACAGAATTGCTATAATGATGAATTCCCCTCTGCTATATCTTAGTATAGTGAATATTCAAGGTTTGGGGTCATTTCCGTTTGCTAACTGAACACCATGTATCCTATCTGTAATATAGGTCGCCGTAAAAATCATAAACAAGGCCAAATCCCTAAAGACTCCCACCTCAATAAAGAACCTGCAGAGGGAAATAAGACTCCAAAAGATGATCAACCACCAAAACATTGTGCCCTTGTATGAAGCCTATGAGACCGGCAGTTCATACTACCTAGTGATGGAGCTCTGCGAGGGCGGTGACCTATTGGACCAACTTATTGCAAAAAAGAAGATCGAAGAACATCAAGCCAAACCGTACATCAGGCAAATTATAACAGCAGTAGAACATCTACATAAAAAGGGGATTGTGCACAGGTAAACAATCTTCATACACTGTATATTCCATATATTCACATTCTATATACATTGCATTACTTATTGTGCTCTGATCCTGAATTCTATGATTTTAGCGTTACATTTCTGGAGGCTTCAGAGCTGAAACCTCCTGTCATTTTTCACTAAGTCAATGTTCTTACAAAGCTTCCTCCAGTGATTGACATTTTGGAAAGTGGCGTTACTGCAATAATCTGGTGTATGAGGCATAACCGCCTCACTGCATTATACAGGGGCTCAGCTAAGCTGTTATGGAGGAGTCCGCCACCAAGCTTCTTGACGGTTTCCAACAAAAACCAGCAGAATTGTGACTGCGGCTCTGGGTTGTAACATTCAGGACCGGGGCCGGATACATAATGCAATGCAGTTACTTCATGGCGGCTCAGAAATGCCATACATATAATAAAGTAATGGTTTCTCCACACGACCATATTTGCGCACGCAAACACAGAGAATAGAACCCATTGATTTTATTAGGTATGTTCTCAGGAGTGCGTTTTCCACACTTGTTAAAAAGTAGGACCTGCTACTATTTCTATTTTCCTGCGTTTTGCACAACAAAGGTCCTATAGAGGTCTACATGAGGTGCGCAAATACACAAGGGGAAGGGCGAAACACTGCATAAAAGGGAAAAAACACATCTGAAGCTCATTAGGCTAATTAGTCATTTAATCCACAGATAGGGTGTGTCGTGGGTGAAATGGCTCTGCATGCCCAAAAAGTTCAGCACTCGCCTCGTTCATGTTCTGCAGTGAGCGGTTTTGCATACACTCATGTGAAGCCGCCCTAAACATGATTTCCATTACCTTCTACTTAGCTTGTAATTTATTATTACTGAACTGATTGATCATTTCCTTTGTTATTTATAGAGATATCAAATTAGAAAACATCCTACTGGATGAAGATAACAACATAAAACTCGTGGGTAAGTAACTTTCCTGCTGATGCTCCGCACAGCGCCTTCCATGAATGCTTCAGTGATGACTCCTCAGCATAGAAAGAGCAGAAGTGTAAATAAATGAGATACAATTCCTACTAGATTTGTGTAGGATATGAATCCATATAGAAATATGAGTCACTTCTTAGGACTATTTTTTATGATTTTACAGATTTTGGCCTTAGCAACACCATCGGCTATTATGGATCATGCCCCCAGCCATTGAGAACGCAGTGTGGCACAAGAGCCTATGCGGCACCTGAGTTACTTGCGGGCAAGCCGTATGATTCAAAAGTTGACGTCTGGTCAATGTAAGTAGACTTAGCTGGTTTTATAAGGAGTCCTCAGGCCCCGCTGGCTTCTCCCTGCCCAGATCGCCCAGATGGACATGTCTCTTTCTATATACAAACAAGGAGAGACCTTTCAGAGTAGACAATCTGGGCAAGAAGAAGCCAGTGCCGTTCGCCGACAGGAGAAACCAGATGATGGATTCTAGTAAAAGCTTCCATTTAGCACAATTGTACAAATACAACAATATGGATAATTTCTAACTCACCTCTTTGATTTGTACTCTCTATTTCAGTGGAGTCACCATTTATGCTATGCTGACCGGCAACTTCCCTTATACATCAGAGCTGGACAACGGAAGCAACATACTAAACCAACTGAAAGAAAAACCAATAGCATTTCCATCAGACCTTTCTAAAGGTAACACTCAGTGTATGACGGGGGGCTGTTACCATCACACATGGGACATAAAGCATTGCCTCCAGAACTTGTCTCTGTAGTGTCTAGAACAAGAATATATACACGGATTTATTTTGTAAATGTCATTTTAAATTAGGAGCCGTAAACTTCATGAGAAAACTCCTGCAGCCGGACCCCAGAAAAAGACCATCTCTGAAGACGCTCCTCAAACACAAGTGGCTAAATGATAAGAGCTCCATCTAGCTAAAGGTAATCATTTGTCTCTGTTGTTTTTATATCTTTACCATATTTTGCAGCTATACAGATATTGTCATCGCTCCCATCTCTCCCTTTCTCTTTTCTCCATCTCAGCGCTTACTCACGCAAACGTATATCGGACGCGTTTTCTTGACTGGCCAATACATGCGACCATCTGATGCATTGAATTCCAAGGCATCAGTTCAGATGGACGATTTTCCAGTGCATAAAACGGCCGTCCCGAAAAGATAGCGCAAATGGTGCGCATTCCGGCCGGCCATTTTTATGCCAGGCAAAAAAGATGGTTCTGGAACTATCTTCCAGCCGGAATAAAGCAGCTAGTCCCATAGACTTCTATGGGAGCCTATGGGAGCTGTCGAAAAAAGGGAGGTGAGAGGGATTTTATCAGAGGCTCTGCTAAATTCCCTCCCCCTTCCCTCCCCCTCTCCGTCCCATGGCGGCATCCAGCAAGGGGAGGGGACAGGAGATTAGCACACTAGCGCCCGCCCCATCACACCCCCTCCCTTTGCAACAGCCGGCGAGGGGCGGAGAGGGGGCAGGAGTTTAACATACTTGTACAAACTTGAACTTGTGGTTTGCTGTTTTCATTTGGATAACGACTGATAAAATTTGTAAAGTCTTTTAGCAAAAGCAAATCTACTCATGTGCCACATGATTAATTGTGAAGAGCTCTGAATTCACATGGGCGAGAGCGTGTTCCACCCTACATTCTCGAACACGAGTCGCATCGCACAGCACCCGGACACCCGCGTTGTCTGTGTGCCGAGCAGGAGACGCACATCTGCATGAGAGTAGAACATGCTGTGATTTTTCCGTCTTACATCATCGCTGCGAGAGAAAAGTCGCCCATCTAAATTCACCGCTCACGAATTACGGGTTGTATTTTCGAGGAAGTTTTGTGCATATCGCAATGCACAAAACTCGCACGATTTTCTCACTCTGGGAGTACTTTCACGCGGGTATGTCGTTTATAAGGGTGGCTCATTATAATGTTATTGTGATGATATAACAGATCGCTTTGTTACTCGCATCCACTCAGGTATTCTCATGTTTCATTATTCTTCTAGGTCCCAGTCTACACCTGAAACCAGCCTGATGCCCCTGAGAGAAAAACCGAGTCTTCATGAAAAAGAAAACACCTTAAAATTTCATTCTAATTCCTACCTTCCCTTTACCCTTCTTCCTTTTCTTACCCTTTCCCCCTTTTACCATTGATATCAGAGGCATAATTTGAAGCTTCTGGGCCCCAATACAAAATCTGTACCAGGGCCCCCAAATATAATGCTTTATTTATAGTACGGGGCTCCCCATATGGAAAAGAGTGGCCTTATGGGACCCCTAAGGCTCCTGGGCCCAGGAGCAAGCACATCCCCTGCATCCTCTATGGTTACACCACTGACTGATATCCCTCCCTCTCTTTGCTTTTTTACCCCAGCCTTCTTTGTCCTATTGTACTCCTCCTTCCCTATATTTAATTTAAAAAATTTAAAAACTAATAAAATAATTCTCCTACTTAAAACAAATCCTTAGTTTGTGTTTCTTCCAATCTTTCTGTTCTCCGTCTGATGAGTTTAGGGTGTCTTTACACAGGACAACTTTCTTTCAAAAAATTTCTCCAAAGAGCGAATGTAAGCGATGATTGCTCCGTGTAAACATGGCCACCAGCAGGATGATGAGAATTGGTTCACTAGTCACTTGGTTTAAGCTAACCTAAAAGTAGTCCCTGATTGGTTAATTATCATCTGGTATAAACAGGTAATCATTTGTCTTCGAACAACAAGCCAATAATTTTGCAGAGAAGCGCTTCAGCACCCGCAAAAATGAACAAATCAAGAACATTGGTTCTGTGTAAAATGCAAAAACAATATTTATTCATATGCTAACAAGTCACTCAAGCGACTATTCCAAGCGATTATTAGAATGACAGTTGACCCATGTAAAGGCATCCTTGGAGTCCAATCAGTAGCAGGTTGCAGAGCAGGGTAGGGTGGTAGATATGGAGAAGATATAGGGCAGTGCAGCACTGTGGAGAGCATTATGGATGAGAATGAGGAGTTTATATTGTAATCTACAGTGGACGGCAACCAGTACAATGACTGGCACAGGGTGGAGGAGTCCGTACAGTGATTGGTACAGAGTGGAGACATCAGTACAGTGCGTGGCACAGGGTGGAAGTGTCATTACAGTGACTGGCACAGGATGGAGGCATCAGTACATTGACTGGCACAGGTTGAAGCATATTAAATGGGTTTTGGTATTTAAAAAAAATAAAAAATCAATACTTACCTATTTCTCCCCAGACCATCTTCTTACAGCATCTTCTACAGTCCCCGGGTCACCCCACCACAAACCGTCCAGATTTTCTTCTTGTTATGATGTGTCCATTGCCAGCATTCTTCTTCCTGCCGGCTAATGTTCGCTACATGAGTAGTGACGTAACGTTAACTACCTAGCAGGGAATGCCGAGCTATTGCAGAGACTGCGCATGTGCTCTGTCTCTCTGCAATAGTATATAAACTCTTGCGGCGAGACAGCGAAGAATCAGTTAGACAAATAGAGAGCAAGCAACACTCAAGCTTGATAAAGGCCACGCAAGTTGGTCGAAATGTTGTTTTAGTGGACCGAATAAAGATACATCTACAGATGTGATTTTCTACCAAGAAGTGTCCTGAGTAGTGCTTGCTCTCTACTTGACTTGACGATTACTGGTGAATTCCTTGGAGTCAGAGCCCGGACGACAAGCATACATCTATCCAGCTTCTCCTCTGACTGTGGATGGATGTTCATGGTGTCGATAATTACATTCATTTAAAAAGAATCGGCTGGCTGGAGGTGAGGTGACCTGGAGGACTGCAAGAGCCAGAAAAAGATCAACGAGAAGAAGATGCAGTAAGTAGGCTGCCTGGGGAGGAATGGGTAAGCATTGATTTTTTTCTAGTGACAGATCCTCTTTAACTAAATATTCACAGTGCAGGCAGAAAAAGTAAAGGTCCGTTTACACGCAATACTATCGCTCAAAATTCGTTCAAACAAGTGAAAATGGGTGATAATCGTTACATGTAAATGCTGCCATCATGCACTTTTTGTCTGAGCAATGATTTTAAGTTGAGAGAGATATTGAATCTCTCAACAGACTGCATGCTGTGTTCTCCACAGGAGCCAGGGATTACATTGTATTCTGCTGGCAGCCCTGAAGAGAGCGGTACAGCTATGTCTACAGCTGGGAGTGTGAGTAATCACATGCTGGGCTTTGCAAACAGCTCCTGGAGGCTCTTTTACATGCAAATGAATATGATAAAGTGTTAATGGACATAAATGTCCATTAACACTTTATGCAAAAAGATCGCCAAAACTTCCAATCGTTTCAAAAACTATCTTGCCGTGCAAATGGGCCGTAAGTGAGCCTCTGTGACTTTTTCAAGACCTAATTGGCAAAAAGAGTTTTAATAAAAAGGTTTTCTGTCATTCAAAAGAAAAAATATCTATACTTACCTATTTCTTCTCTGTCAGTCTACTTATAAGATCTTCATCTCCTTGATCTCCTGTCTCCTGCAGTCCAGGGGGGTCATCTCATCTTCAGCTGCCTGATTCCTCTGCTTCCTGTGATGATGCGTACATTCACAGGCAGTCTAGTTCCTGCCAGCCAATGTACGCTACATCACAGTTCACAGGCCAGCAGGTGGAGTGCCGAGCTTCTGCACAGACTGCTCATGCATGTAATCTCGGCAATAGATCAGGAATCCTTCCTAGCCAGTGAAGGCTATGTCACAGTCACGTGACCTTCACTGAAGAATGTGAGGAATACTGGCTTTATAACAAACCGATCTGGCTGGAGGAGACATGAGCCTGGTGACTGCAGAAGGTAAGCAAGGAGAAGATGCTGTAAAAAGACTGCCTGTGGAGGAATAGGCGAGTATAGATTTTTTAAAATGAGAAAACCCCTTTAAGGAAAGGAGATGGATGTGTGAGTTAAAGGGGTTGTCTCACGGCAGCAAGTGGGGTTATACACTTCTGTATGGCCATATTAATGCACTTTGTAATGTACGTCGTGCATTAAATATGAGCCATACAGAAGTTATTCACTTACCTGCTCCGTTGCTAGTGTCCCCGTCGCCATGGATCCGTCTAATTCTGATGTCTTCTTGCTTTTTTAGACGCGCTTGCGCTGTGCGGTCTACCCCCCTTCTGCTCGGTCCAGGCACGAGCGGCGTTCTGGCTCCGCCCCCTTCTACGCATCATCGCGTAGCTCCGCCCCGTCACGTGTGCCGATTCCAGCCAATCAGGAGGCTGGAATCGGCAATGGAATGCACAGAGCCCATGGTGCACCATGGGAGAAGACCCACGGTGCACCATGGGAGAAAACCGCAGTGCATCCCTGGGACAGGACCGGCGGCCATCTTGGGAGAAGATTTTTTAAAGTCCTTATTTCGTCAGATCGGTAAGTAGCAAGCGGCTTAAAAACCGCTTTACTTTGCTATTTTATGCCAGGGGGGTGACAGGGGGAATGGGGTAAGGTAAAATTTTGAGGTTTGCCGCCAGACAACCCCTTTAAACAGGTGCCTTGCCCATTAATTAAAAGTGCACAAAGCCTTTTCAAGAAAGACTGGTTAATGCAAACAACTTTCAGAAGATCTCAAAATACATGACACAGAGACACAAAAGGTTGGAAAAAGCTGCAAAAATTGCTAAGTATCTTGGTGTACAGCAATCCATGGTTAGAGAAATTATGTACAAAAGAAGAAAATTCATTTCAGTGGGTACAAAAAAATGAGACTTCAATGACAGCAATGGAGCATTTTGGATTTGTCACAAATTTGATGCAAGTTCAATGTCAAATCGACTGCAAATATCTGCAGTGTGAACATGGTAGGGGTGGGTGTCCTGCTAAGATCTCTCCAAGAGCATAATGGGTAATCCTAAAAGTGGTGACAAAGAAGCCACGGGTAACAGCAAAAGGCCTACAGAAGATTCTAGAAAATGCTAACTAAACTCAGTCCATGTGTCCACTAATAGAAAACCAAGTGAACACAATTAATATTAATGGAAGGACACAAATAAACTTTGTGACCTATCTAGTTTTCCTGAGACACCTGGATACTCCACAATGGTTCTGGGAAAATGTTCTGTGGAAAGAGAAGACAAAACTGGAACTTTGTAGCATAAATACCCAATGCTATTTCTGGAGGAAAAAAACCCTGCACCCCGACACCTGAACCTCATCCCAGCTGTGACACATGGTGGAGAGGGCATCATGGTTTGGGGCTGCCTCGGGGCTTGGACTCTTAAAGGGGTTGTCCGGCCATAAAGAAATCATGGCATCCCTTCTGTTTGCCCAATGCAATGCACTTTGTAATATACATTGTGCACTGTAAATTAGGCAAACAGAAGTTATTCACTTACCTTTAGGGGTGCCCCCCCTGTGTTGCTTCTCCTGTTGTCCATGTATACGACAAGTCTTCTCCTCTTCTTGTCGGGCTGGCTCCAGGTCTTGACTGGACTGGGACGAGCTTCTTCTGCTCCACACATGCTCAGTAGAAGTTCTTCTGCCAGGATCGTGCGCTGCTTCAGGAAGCTCTGGGATGCACAGCCGCTAGATTATCAGCTGAGGTAAGAATCTGAGGGGAGGAGGGGGAGTGGTCTCAGGGGGTGTGTGTGGGTGCGAGCTGTCAGTAGTCGCGAAGGGGAAGAGGGTGCGAGCTGTCAGTAGTCACGGGGGGGGGGGGTGTGTGCGGGTGCGAGCTGTCAGTAGTCGCCTGGGGGAGTTGTGCGGGTGCGAGCTGTCAGGAGTCGCTGCGGGGAGGGAGGGGGGTGCGGGAGCAAGCTGTCAGTAGTCGCGTGGGGGGGGGGGGGGGGGTGAAGATGCGAGCAGTCAGTAGTCGCAACGGGGCGGGGGTGCGAGCTGTCAGTAGTCGTGGGGGAGGTGCAAGTTGTCAGTAGTTGCAGGGGGGTTGCAGGTGCGAGCTGTAAGTAGTTGCTGGGGGGGGTGTGAACTGTCAGTAGTCGGGGGGGTGGGTGCGAGTGCTGAACTGTCAGTACTTGAGGGGTGCGGGCGCCGAGCTGTCACTAGTTGGGGGGTGCGGGCACCCAGCTGTCACTAGTTGGGGGGGGGCGGGTGCTGTCACATAGACTTGTCGCTGTGGAGTGTGCTGTCATATAGACTTGTCGCGCTGGGGTGTGCTGTCACATAGACTTCATGCCGGGGTCGGGGTGCTGTCACATAGACTTGGCATGGTGGGGTGGGCCGTTAGATAGACTTGTCGTGGTGGGATGTGCTGTCACATAGACTTGTCGCGGTGGGATGTGCTGATACATAGACTTGATATGGTGGGGTGTGCTGTTACATAGACTTGTCGCTGTGGAGTGTCCTGTTACATAGACTTGTCGTGGAGGGCTTTGCTGTCACAGAGACTTGTTGCGGTGGGCTGTGCTGTCACATAGACTTATCATGGTGGGGTGTGCTGTCACATAGACTTGTTGCGGTGGGATGTGCTGATACATAGACTTGATATGGTGGGGTGTGCTGTTACATAGACTTGTCGCTGTGGAGTGTCCTGTTACATAGACTTGTCATGGTGGGGTGTGCTGTTAAATAGACTTGTCATGGTGGGGTCTGCTGTTACATAGACTTGTCGCTGTGGAGCGTCCTGTCACATAGCCTTGTCGCTGTGGAGTGTTCTGTCACATGGACTTGTCGTGCTAGAGTGCTGTCATATAGACTTGTCGCGGTGGGGTGTGCTGTCACATAGACTTGTTGCACTGGGGTGTGTTGTCACATAGACATGTCACGGTGGAGTGTGCTGTCACATAGACTTGTCACGGTGGGGTGTGCTGTTACATAGACTTGTCGCTGTGGATTGTCCTGTCACATAGACTTGTCGCGGTGGGATGTGCTGTCACATATACTTATCGCTGTGGGGTGTGCTGTTACATAGACTTGTTGCAGTGGGGTGTGCTGTCACATAGACATGTCGCGGTGGAGTGTATTGTCACATAGACTTGTCACGGTGGGGTGTGCTGTCACATAGACTTGTCGTAATTGAGTGTGCTGTCACATAGACTTGTCGCGGTGGGATGTGCTGTCACATAGACTTGTCGCGGTGGGGTGTGCTGTTACATAGACTAGACATGGTTGTTGTGCTGTTACATAGACTTAAGAAAGAATTGAGATAGGGAACAGCACTTCCGATACAAGTCCAAATTGCACTTGCAGGCCTTATGAGGTGCACGATCCACAGCAATGGTCCAGACCCAAAGACCAGAAATAGCAGGACATCCGTGTGGGTGATGTTGAATCAGCACTCCAAGGTTTTTTTAGAAGGAAAAAAGCGGTTTATTCCTCAATGGTAAAACATAGCTGCAATGTTTCGATCCTTGCAAACCCTGGATCTTTGTCAAGCATAAAGCAGCATACCACCCCCATACTTAAATATCCCCACATGTATAACATAGAACCAATCACAAGTCATGGAGTTGGTACATACCCACCACCCAGGGTGGTCATAGGGCCAGAGGTATGCAGCACAGCTGAACAACATGAATCGCATAATGAGCATCTAGCAGTCATAACAGGTGATAGCACATTCAGAGACAAGACCTATTATGACGCTATGGACGTATGGGTGGTTATGTGCCACTATCGGTCTATGCTGATGCTCGAAGTTCACTTTAGGAAGCTTGGATTGCAGCGGATGAGAGGAGATCACTATTCAGTGCTGAGTGCTGGCTTTGAGAGTGAGGGCTCCCACCCACTGGCGATATTTTCTTTCTTGCGCTGCGAGAGCACGAGAAAAATCTCACATCGCAGCGCAAGAAAGAGGCTGGTATAAAACCGGCATATCGCAAATGGTTTCAATGGGGCTAGCGACAGCAGCGCTAGCCCCATTGAAAGCATAGGGAGAATGCCGCGGACTTCTGCCACAGCTGTGGCAGGAGTTTCCTTCATCCCCGTGAGGACTGCGGGGATGAAGGAATCCTCTGCCACAGCTGTCACAGAAGTCCGCGGCATTCTATTCTATTGCTTTCAATGGTTTCAGCAAGCCGTGCGGAATGATTATCGGGAAAGGGCTTAAAATATAAGCCCTTCCCCAATAATCATCAATAAGTGTGAAAAAAAATTATACTCACCTCTCCTGCTCTCAGCCGCATCCTCCTGCTGGCTCCCCGACACTGCTACTAAGCTCTTTCAGCAGTCGGGGATTTAAAAATCCCCGCCTCCTCAAAGGGCTGTGCAGATTGGCAGAGGGCTCAGCCAATAGCAGCTACTGCTTAGCTCGCATCGCTAAGATATAGCTATTCATGAATGAATAGCCAAGGGCTATGTGTGATTGGCTGAGCTCTCAGCCAATAGCTAAGCAGTAGCTGCTATTGGCTGAGCCCTCAGCCAATCTGCACAGCCCTTTCAGGAGGTGGGGATTTTTAAATTCCCGACTGCTGAAAGAGCTAAGTAGCAGTGCCGGGGAGCCAGCAGGAGGACGCGGCTGAGAGCAGGAGAGGTGAGTATAATTAAAAAAAAAAATTTTCACACTTATTAATGATTATTGGGGAAGGGCTTATATTTCAAGCCCTTCCCCGATAATCATTCCACGGGGCATGCCAAAGCAGTGCTTTCAATGGGATTGGCAGCTGTGCCAATCCCATTGAAAGCAATGGAATAGAATACCGGGGTCTTCTGCCACAGCTGTCACAGCTGTGGCAGAAGTCCCCGGCATTCTCCATGTCTTTTCAATGGGGCTAGCGCTGCTGCCGCTGGCCCCATTGAAAGGACTGGCGATATGTTGGCTTGATGCCGATATCCCGGTGTCATGCCGATTTTTTTCTCGCACTGCGATGCGAGACTTTAACTTTAGAATTGCATCGCAGTGGAGAAAATATCACCAGTGGGTGGGAGCCCTGAGTGTTGACTGGTAGAGAGGTGGAAGAGAGAGGAAAGAAGTTTGGGCCAGGAGCGGAGTCACGCAAATAACAGACTGTGGGCCGGATATTCATCCTGTGATTTCCTGTACCTGTTGAACTGTTCTGTTCGGATTTACAAGTAAAGTAACACTGCCATCCATTCTTGGCTTTGTTTCAAACTACCCCCTGTGCGTTTGGACTATTATTCCATCATCCGGATTCACAACAGAGGAAGGAATGTTGGTGTATCCCCATGACAACGAGTTGTAAGTTAAAACCGCACCGCGGTTTCCAGTGACTTCCCCCCAGTAGTAACTTGGACAGGTCCTGTGCTAGCCTTACAGGGGAGGGGATGGTAGGGCCACCGTGACAAGTGACAACTCTATCCCTGCCATCTCCTCGTCTGTGGGCTCACTCCTCGCATGCTGCAATTCCTCTGGGAGCCTTGAACACTTTCTCTCCAGCAGTTTTTTACAAGACCTCTTGTATCTCAATTAGTTTAGTTGTCTTTGTGCAAGAGCGCCCTATAGAAACATATAGCTCCTGCACAATACTTATGCTCTTACCCACAAACTACATCCGTGTTTCTAAAGGCCCATTTATACTGGACAACTGTCGGCTACACGTTCTGCAGGAGCTGGTGACGTCACCACTAGTTGTTCGCTCTCCGGCAGAATGTTTAGACAGGTAGATCATCATTGAGAATCGTTCTCTTGTCATTAACTCCTCGCTCAGTGCTTCCCATTCTATGTATAATAGAATGTGATTGGTGACTTCTATAAGGTCCTTGAAGGTCCTATAGCTGCAGCCTCTGAACTACATTTTGGCCGCCCTGGAGGTTTATTGTTTGGGCTTAGTTATCCAGTTAAGTGTAAATTATTAGCTGTGAATGCAAAAGACTTTACAGCTATAAATGTAAGCCTAATAGGAAAACTAACCCTAACCCTCCACGGCAGGCAAAAAGCATTTAAGAGGCTGCAGCTGTTCCTGGCCTCCGTCAGTGCAGCGTGCGTCTATTGATCTGTACCCGCTATGGCGGCTGTGAGCTGCGTCCCCGTCTGCAATAGCCCCGGTGTCTCACCGAGCGACTTACGGTTTGCCCCACCGGTGCTTCAGTCTCTTCTGCAGCACAGCATGAGTCGCCCCACCGACGCTCATCAGCCCTCACATCGACCGCTGGTTCTGTTTGCAGCCTTCCCCACCTCCTCCCCCCCACTGCATCAGGTGGCCCAGCGGCGCTGAGATGTACTGGCTGGTCTGTCCGCTGCCTTCTTCCTCCACTGCATCAGGCGGCCCTGCGCCGCTCTGCAGCACTCCCATCAGCAGAGCAACACGTCTGTCGGCTGCCATCTCCCGCACAGCATGAAGAGCCTAACGGCAGGCAGTGGGGCACAAGTTTCTCCCCAACAGCATCAGCTGCCGATCGACTAACAACGGGGCACGAGGGCCAGTAAAGGGGACTGAAGGTGGCACTGTATAGACCCCGGGAACACTCACAGTGGGGCCGCAAAGGGGACATGGTAAGGGGAGATGGGCGGCCACAGACAGCAGCGCTGGCCGCCCATAGGAGCAATTACTGCAGGAGACCTCAGTGCCATGACCTGTGAGGCTCAGGGAGGGGACCATGCCGTGCAGCCAATCACTACGAGGGGGCGTCACTGACCTGTCAAGCAGCCACAATCTTGTCTCCACCCCTACTTCCTGGTGGTAACAAGATACAATAATACCGGAGTATATTGCATAGCTGCAGCACTGAATGGCTTACTGTCTGGGCTATGTCTGGAAATGTATCTTTTGTTTGTTATATGACCTTGTCCCATAAATGTGTTTTCAAGGTGTATGATTGAGGGAGAAGGAGTGAAGTTCTGAGTCTGGAGAGAGTTCTGAGTTGTTTTGTGGAGTTCTGTGGTGGTTGTTGGAGTTCTGGTCTGCAAGAGAGGGAAGTCTGGCTGCATGCAGATACTTTCAACCTGCATGTGGTGAAGATGGAAAAGCCTAACATCCGGCCTTTTCCTGGGACCAATATCCCCAGGAGTTCCACTGAATGACTGAAATGTTGGAGTCCGCCATGCAGAGTTAAAGTCTTCAGGAGTGAGTGACTGTTAGAGAGTTTGTGCCACTCTAAGGAGTATTTTTCCAGGAGCGGTGCTGCACAGATAACATGGACTGTGGGCCCGGTGTCATACTGAGTTTGCCTCCCTGTCCTTACCACTCACCGGCAGCTGTATCAGAAGCTTGGTGCTGGGCTCCTGTGCCAGGGGGAGTGTATGCTCGGATAACAGCCTGGTACTTGTTGTAACACTAGGTACCGAAGAAACCTCAGATTTCCGGTGCTTAACCCCTTTGCAAGTCGCGGTCAGTGTGATTGTGGTATCTAAAAGGCTGACAGAGGGAGGGGGCTCCCTCTGTCACTTATTGGACCCCTGTGATGTCAACGTGAGGTCCTGATGGGTTGGTGAATACAGCCTCTGGGTCTGCCAGCTGCCAGGTGGCCTATGAAGTTCAGTCTCTTGGCTGAGCTTTATACTGTGTTTCTCCGATAATAAAAATATAAGACCTCCCCCCAAAATAAGCCGTAGCTAAACTACATTTAAAAAAAACTGTGTATTGGTCCCTTGCACTGGGCTGTGGTGCTGCTGCAGGCTTCTGTGTACTCCTGAACGCTGACAGAGCATTCGCTTTCTGGTAGCGGGGCTTGAGTACCCCGCCTTCAGCAAGTGATTGCTCTGATTGGTTGATCGAGCGCCATGTCAGCCAATCAGAAGCAGCGCTCAATTAACCAATCACAGCCATTCAATGATGTCATTGAATGGTTAATCGAGTGCTGGCTCTGACTGGCTGATGTGGCGTTTGATGAACCAATCAGAGCAATGGTTTGCTGGAGGCGGGGTATTCATGCCCCGCCACCAGAAAGAGAATGGTCTGTCGGCGTTCAGGAGTACACAGAGGCCTGCTGCAGTTCAGCGCGAGGGACCCAAATGCTGTCTACTAGGTGAGTATTATAAGCATTCCTCCAAAATTAAGACACTGTGCCTCTTTTGGGGCAAAAATAATATAAGACAGTGTCTTTTTTTCAGGAAAACACGGTAGCTTTCTAATACACTACTATACTGATGTATTGCAGCTTATTAGAAAAATGTATAAAAGATGCTGATAATTAAGTTCCCTTACGATCCACAGTTCAATCAGCCCATAGACAATCATTAGGCATCCGCAGGTAATTGAATACCTGAAAATGTCATTTTTCCGATTTGCGGATTGCATGAGCTCGAAAAAAATCGCAGCCAATCACAGGCAGCACTCACCTGTCAATCAATGATGGCTGGGTGCTGCCCCTGATTGGTTAAGGCGCTCAGCCAATCGGGGCAGCGCTTTCTGGAGGTGGGGATTTTTCAATCCCTGGCCTCCAGAAGACAGAAGACGTCTGCCAGGGCCAGAGAGAAGAGTCAGATGGCTCTTCTAGAGGAGTTAATTTTTTTTAACTTTTCTTTACAGCTAGAGAGGATTTTCAGGAAAGGGCTTATATTTCAAACCCTTCCCCGAAAATCATTGCTGCGGTGCTTGGCTGAAACCCATTGCTTTGAATGGGACTGCAGCACACTAGCCCCATTGAAAGCAATGGATAGCATCGTGGACCTCTATCACAGCTGTGACAGCTATGGCAGAGGATTCCTTCATCCCCGCCAGCCCCACTAAAAACAATGGGCGATAATGCTGCTTTTTCTTAGCACTGTGAGTGTGCAGTGAAGGCATCACAAATGAGAATGAAACCATTGGTTTCATTTTCATGTGTTTTTACTCACTCTCGCAACGCAAAATAGCCTATCACCTGTGTGAAGCTGGCCTGAGTTGTATGCAATCATGTGGGCTGCAGCTGTCATTCAATACCTACAAATCACTCAGTAGCGCTACAAGACCTTTCAGTGTAGCTGTAGGACCCATTCGGCCATTTGCAAGCCATATGCTGTCCGTCTACACAGTCCCATAATAGGCAATGAGGCTCTTAAAACAACTGATTCTTCACATGGACCGCACACAGCCGTGTTAATTCAACCTTATGATTGATGGTGACAGCTAAGGACAGTTCTGATAATCATGCAATTCCTTTATGTAAAAAATGTGTCTTGGCATTCCCTTAGCTTGTTTTTGCAAAAAAATGAAAATTGAGATTAAAATCAAAAATTGTCCTTAAGTTTGAAAAAAACGAAATTGTAATTGTTGACCTATCGCCAAGCCCTTGCACAAAGTGTAAAAATTATCATGCTGCACATAGAAGCAGTTTATTATGTTTAGGAAGCAGAAATATTCGATCCCACCTGCTTGCATTAGCCCCACCTTCTGCCAATTTGAACACACCTACAACAGTTTTCCAATTTTTCCAGATTCACTTAAAGGGCAGCTTCATACAAGTGCATGTTGTTTTGCAAGTGTAACCTTATTTGGGGGTGGGTATATATAGTGACCCTTCCCAACAGGCTCTGGCGCAAACCCGTATGGCACACGGAGACCTGGTACCTTTGATAATTGAAAGAATGGATGCGATAGTGAGCTTTCTCTAGTCAGTGTCTCCATTCAGGATTGAGCTTTAGTGCTCTTGCACACAAATGTAGCGATTTTCGGTCGACTGTATCTATATATCCACATATGCTCAAGCATAGTTGCTAAGGAATTAGCAATCACCAAACAACAATACATAAAGCCTAGACCAGTGGTTCCAAAACTTTTTCAGCAATGGAGCACTTGATGTTTCCTTCACTCAGCTAACTCCAGGACTAGACTGGCTAACCCCAGCCACTCTCTACTTTTTATACCTTAACTCCCATCCAATCCTGAGACAGGGGAAAGCTAACTATCCAATCCCTGCACTAGCTACGGGTGATTGACAGGGGTGAGAGTAGTTAAGGGTGAGTTCTGCAAAGTCATGCAGGATTTGCTTGTATGAAAACACACAGATTGAACAGATTATTGAACATTTAAAGTGGTATACACACATTTAACATATTTAAAGACATACACACATAATTTACATTAAGTGGCTTTAACAATGCTGTGGGACCCCAGCTCTAGGATACTACATGATGTGACCTGCATGAAAATGCGTCGCTCATGTGAAAGAAGCCTACATGTGGATTTTGATGTGAAATTGCCAGCCGAATTAAGCCACTTTCAAATCCATGCTAAACTTTAAAGGGGTTGTTTAGGATTAGAGATAGGACCGTTTCTCTTGTCTATGGCTGTGTCTGGTATTAGAGGAGTTGTGTGATACAGAGTCTTTAGCAAAGCGGATCCTCGCCTGCATAACATTCATTGTCAAACAACACTCATTGTCAAAAAAAACCAAAAACGCCTAGAATTGTACCTAATGCTGAGGCTACGAGAAGATATAGCTAAAGGAGATGAACACGTGGAATCTCTGTGGATAGAAATACAGGGAGAAAAAAGTAACAAAATCCTGATAGGGGTTTTCTATAGACCACCAAAAGCAACAGAAGAAACTGAAATCTTATTATTAAGGTGGATAGAAGAGTTGTCAAACCGCAATGAAGTAATTATCATGGGGGGTTTTAATTATTCGTATATAATATGGGAAAACGAAACCTGCAAATCTCACAAGGGTGATAAGTTCTTGAAAACAATTAAAGATAACTACCTTACCCAACTTGTGCAGGAGCCAACTAGAGGAAGGGCAACTCTGGACTTAATATTAACTAGCAAACCAGACCGAATAATAGGGGTGCAGGTTGAGGGGCACTTGGGAAATAGTGACTACAATATAATTAATTTCCAGCTGTCATTCAATAAGAAACCTTACCAGGGAATGACAAAAAAACTAAACTTTAGTAAAGCAAAATTTGATCAGCTGAGAATTATCGGTAACATTAGTTGGGACAGCATCCTCAAAAATATCAGTACAGACAACAAATGGGAAAAGTTTAAAAACATCCTAATCACCTCATGTGAGCAGTTCATACCCTTTAAAACAAAAGAACTACAAGTAGAAGGAAACCAGTGTGGCTCGACAAGACTGTAAGGGGGGCAATAAATGAAAATAATAAAGCGTTTAAACTATTAAACCAAGAAGGCAGTAAAGAAGCGCTGCAATCATACAGGGAAAAAACCCAAATATGTAAAGAAAGGATTAAAATTGCTAAGGAGGAGGCAGAAAGACTGATCGCCAAAGAGAGCAAAACCCTAAACTGTTCTTCAACTATATTGAGAGCAAAGGGATTTGCACTGAGAGCACTGAACCTTAACAAATAATGCAGGCAAAATCATAGAAGATGATGGGGAGAAGGCAAACCTATTAAATGGTTTCTTTTCAAGTGTATTCACGAATGAAAAGGAAATGTCACATGAGATATTGCATAGCTAACACAGGAGGAAGTGCAGAGCAGGTTACAGAGGATTAAAATCGATAAATCGCCGGGTCCAGATGGAATACACCCAAGGGTTCTAAGGGAAGTAAGTGATGTGATAGCTAGACCACTATTTCTTATATTTATGGACACTATCAAGACCGTGGTTCCAATTTACAAAAAGGGGTCCAAAAGAGAGCCTGGTAACTACAGGCCGGTAAGTCTCACTTGAATAACTGGAAAAAATATTCAAGGGGTTTCTGAGAGACTCCATCCTAGAATACCTCAAGGAGAACAACGGAATAACTTCTAACCTGCATGGGTTCATTAGGGATCGATCATGTCAGTCTAATCCGATCTGCTTCTACGATGAAGTAAATCTAAGCTTGACCTGGGAGAGTCTATTGATCTCGTATGTCTGGTTTTCTCTAAAGCATTTGACACTGTGCTGCATAATAGGCTGATATATAAAATGAGGCAACTCGGACTGGGCGAAAAAGTGTGTATCTGGGTAAGGAATTGTTCAAGAGATAGAAAGCAGAGGGTGGTAATAAATGGTTAATACTCTGATTGGGCCACCATCGCTAGTGGGGTGCCACAGGGCTCAGTACTAGGCCCCATTCTGTTCAATATATTTATCAACGATCTGATAGAGGGACTGCACAGTAAAATATCAATATTTGCAAATGATATAAAATTATCTAAGACAATTAATATAACGGAAGACAATGTGCGGCTACAAAAGGAACTAGATAAGCTGGGGGTTTGGGCAGAAAAATGGCAAATGAAGTTCAATGTGGATAAATGTAAGGTTATGCACATGGGCAGGAGAAACGGATGTCACCAATATACACTAAATGGGGTACTGCTAAGGAAAAGCAATATGGAAAAAGGCCTGGGGGTACTAGTGGATTGTAGATATAACTGAAGCAACCAATGCCAGTCAGCTGCTGCAAAAGCTAATAGAGTCTTGGGGTGCATTAAAAGAGGTGTAGGGTTGAAGGACGAGAACACTATTCTTCCCCTATATAAGGCACTTTGTCAGGCCCCATATGGAATACTGTGTACAGTTCTGGACACCGGTGCTCAGAAAAAATGTTGCAGTGCTTGAGGGGCTTCAAAAAATGGCAAAAAATAACAAATGGAATGAGAGGACTGGAATACCCAGAGAGACTATCAAGATTAGGACTTTTCACCCTGGAAAAAAGACAGCTAAGGGGCGATCAAATAACTATGTATAAATTTATTAGGGGACAATACAAGAATCTCTCCCATGAGCTGTTTATTCAAAGGACTGCGTCGGTAACAAGAGGGCATCCTCTACGTCTAGAGGAAAGCAGGTTTCATCACCAACACAGAAGGGGGTTCTTTACTGTAAGAGCAGTGAAACTGTGGAACTGTCTGCCTGAGGACATCGTGATGGCAAAATCCATGGAGGAGTTTAAGAGGGGACTAGACGTCTTTCTCGAGCGGAAGAATATTACAGGATATAGACATTAGATGACCAGCGGTTTTGTAGTTCCGGGTCTTATATTTAGGTGAGAACTATCAAAGGTTGATCCATGGATTATTCTGACTGGCACTACGGAGTCAGGGAGGAATTTTCCCCCAAATGGGCTAATTGGCTTCTGCCTCTTGGGGTTTTTGCCTTTGCCTGGATCAACTAGGGGTTGAAACAAGCTGAACTAGATGGACATGGTCTTCATTCAGCCTAGCATCCTATGTAGAAGGAGTTGTCAGAATTGAATGGAACTTTTGTGCGATTGTAATATTGATATAAGTAAGTGATTAGAATATCAGAGCAAAAGCATAATTTATTATGGAATCTGAACATTTGAAGGGAGGCTCTAGTACCCTGTTGTATCGCCTCTAGCCTGGATGCAAGATGTGATACGGGCGGGCATGTAGGCTTTAGTACTCTGTTGGTCCACCTCATGCTTGGATGCAAGATGTGATATTTTGTGGGCATACAGGCTCTAGTATCCTGTTGTACCACCTCTTGTTTGGATGCAAGATGTGATACGGGTGGGTATGGAGGCTATAGTATCCTG
The DNA here is from genome assembly GCF_035609145.1 of Eleutherodactylus coqui. Lineage (NCBI taxonomy): Eukaryota > Metazoa > Chordata > Amphibia > Anura > Eleutherodactylidae > Eleutherodactylus > Eleutherodactylus coqui. The sequence goes on from NC_089839.1 coordinate 191,253,277, forward strand.
TTAGGCTGGCTCTAGCTTGGATGCAACATGTGATACGGGTGGGCATGGAGGCTCTAGTATCCTATTTGGCTGCCTTAAGCTTGGATACAAGATGTGATATGGGTAGGCATCGAGGCTCTAGTAACCTGTTGATCTACCTCTAGCTTGGATGCAAGATGTGATATGGGTGGACATGGAGACTCTAGTACCCTGTTGTACTATCTATAGCTTGGATGCAACATGTGATACGGGTGGGCATGGAGGCTCTAGTACCTTGCTGGGCCACCTCTAGCTTCAATACAATATGTGATACAGGAGGGCATGGAGGCTCTAGTACCCTATTGTACTGTTTCTAGCTTAGATGTAAGATGTGGAGGCATACAGATTCTGTATGGTATCTTTTGGCATATCGCTCCACATTTGCTGTATGACCAGTAGAGATTACGAGAGGAGAGAGAGTGTTGCCAGAAGCAGAATCTCACAAATAACTGAGACTGTGGATTAACTGGTTTACCCCGAGAGTCCTCCCTGTCACACAACCTTCTGAAAATGTAAAGTATTCTTCTAGAGTGACACTGTTGTTGTTGGATCTTTGTTGGACTTAAGTAAATGGGCATTACTGACTATCCCTGTTTTCCTCAGAAAGTTATCTTTGTGCATGGCCGACTTTATTTCCGTCCCAAGGTTCACCACAGAGGAAGGAACAGTGGCATCACGAGTAAGAAGAACTGTAAGGTAACCTTAGTTACTCTTTCCCTTTAACCTCAGTTAGGAGTGTTTTAGAAATGAATGTATGATACGTCTTTTTGCAATGTATACGGAGAATGTGAAATATATTTTTTTCTTGCGTCTCCCTGACTGCCCTAAGGGGATTTTCACACAGGATGGAATTTCCATATGGAAAATCTACAGCATTTACACTACAAGCCATGTAGATGAGATTTAAGAAACCTAAAAATGCACATGTAAACACAGCTTTAGGCCTCTGTCACACGGGCGTTTTTTCTCGCGATTTGCAGATCGCATAACGGATGCGCATCCGCAAATCGCGTGACCGGGGCGGACGATTCGCTGATTCAATGAAACCGCCCCGCACTGCCCGCTATCCTCTGCCACAGCTGTGCCACAGCTGTGGCATAGGAGAACGATGTTCGCCCATTGAATTCAATGGAGCTGACAATACAGCCAGCTCCATTGAAAGCAATGGGCTGCCGGCGAGCGCAGGATGAACTTTCGGGAAGGGCTTAAAAATATAAGCCCTTCCCTGAAAACCATCCTAAAATGTGTAAAAATAAAAAAAAAAGGATACTCACCTTTTCCCTGCAGCCGGAGTTCAGCCGCTTCCGGCCGGCAGTTCTCCTGAACTGCTCTGTGTAGTATTTAGCAGGAGGGGATTTAAAATCCCCGCCTGCTGAATGGGCTGCTTCTGATTGGTCACAGCCCTCACCAATCAGAGGCAGCTCTCACTCACCCATTCATGAATTCATGAATGGGTGAGTGAGTGTTGCCTCTGATTGGTCCCTGCGCTCAGCCTATCAGAGGCAGCACTCATATCAGAGAAAGACATTTGGCCTTTCCGTATCTGACATCATAGTTATATACGCAATGATAAGAGAACCTTCTTTAGGCCAAGAATGGTACCCTTCACAAAGCAGTATCTTTACAATGCTCAGGCATGGTATGTACCAGTAATTAACACTTCCATCCATGGGAGGAATAAGTCCATCATGCGACAGTCTGCATAGCCTGACTTTACATTCCCAGGAGTTTGAGTGGTCATCATCTACCATAAACCAGGGTTTTGCCGCAGTAAACGATATAAAAAGCGATGTGTGTGAGAGTTGCCTAAGCGTATGTTTCCACACATGGAAAATGGTGCAGATTGTCCACAGCAGACAATTCACCACAAGTTCCGTATCAAAACCACAATGGAAAAAAATTACCAAATCCACGCCGTTGATGCAGGTTTTTAATGCGTATCCGCAGCAGATTTCAGTCTTCCAATTCACGTAGAATTTTGGGTGGATTGTTCGATGCAAACAAGAGCTGTTTTCCACTACTTGGGAACATACCATAAGGTCAGTTTCACACGGGCGATAAAATGGCGCGATACAAGAGTTCATGAAAACACTGAAGTATGAAATCCATGCTTTTCAATTGTTTCGTTCACATTTGCAATATCTTCACACCATGCGAAGTTGCATGGTAAAAAAATTGCTGCATTTTGCTCTTTTTTATTGCCCATGTTTCCCTATGGAGCCTTCGTTTTATTGCATCGCACGCATGAACTTACAAGTGGCAGCGATGCTTTTGTGGAAAAAAGAATCGCTAATGCTCAGACATCTCATGAGCAAAACTGCAATCGCCCTTGTAAAACTAGCCTAAGGGGTATAGGGATGGGGGGACTAAGCTGAACTTTTGTACCCGCACCCATGAGCCTCTAGCTCCGCTCTAGGTCCAATCACTTTCGTCACAGGCCTCAACACGACCCCATTTACAATCATTAGGTGTGATGGCACATGCCCAAAGTCATCGTGTAGTCTTAGCCTTAAGCAGTCATATACAGTCACTTCTTGATGTCTGTTTGTTGGCAGGAGGAAAGCTGGGAAAGAGTAAGGATCTGTGCGACTATGCAAAGGGCCAAATAATGATTGCTAGATTACTCGGTCAGGGCATCTCCAAAATGGCAGGTCTTTTGGGGTGTCCCTGGTGTACAATGGATAGAACCCACCAAACGTTGGCCATTGAAGGGCAAACAGTGAACATGTAATGGGCAACCAGGGCTCATTGATGCACAAAGGCTAGCCCATCTGGTCTGATCCCACCAAAGAGCTAATGTAGTGCAAATTGTTGAGATAGTTAGGGTCCATTTACATGGGACTACTGTCGGGCAAACGATGCCTGACACTCGTCCCTGTGTGTCCGCACTCCCGTGCTGTCACACGGGAGCTACTAATGCTGGCTCGCTCACGGAGCAGCCAGCAGGGGGTGGGGCAGTGCAGAAGATTTCTCTCTTGTCGCTCCCCCGCCCCCCTCCATTGACATAACATAACAGACTTTCACTTTTTGCCTGACAGTCGTTACGTGTAAATGGACCTTTACTGTGAGCAGTAAGAAAAAGGTGTTGAACATACACAAAAAAAGCCACTACATTATTTCCCAATGGACTGTAATGCTGGATTTGCAGTTAGATGAAAATTAAAACAATATAGCATACATTTAGTTAAAAATTCTCTTTAATGAGATGATCAGTATGGAAGTGTGTTATGAAACTATCCAAGGCCTCCTGTGAAAAGTACTTCTCTGCCTCGCCTCAGAAGAACACCCTCTGCTCCAGTACATCAAATGGACTCATTCTTTAAAAGCCATGTTCCAGGTTCTACTGATACCGTACTATTCCTAGTGCAGCCCTGAGCCCAGAAAATCATATATATTAAACATTTGTGCTGCGCAAACCTAAGCATTCGATCCGTTTAGGATAGAACCTGAATACCTCGGGTGGTTTATCTTGGCTGAACCCACTAGAAGAGAAAAAAGGAAAAAGACGGAACAATAAGGAGAAGTCAAAAGAAGGAAATACAGGGAAAAAGAAGGAAACTTTTTTCTTTCATTCTTTTTCCTTCGTTTCTTCCTATTAACTAACTTTTCATTAACCTCTTATTACCACCCCATAGACTGTTTACGTCCCGCTTTAGTAGGCTTTAATTTCAAGGTCCATAAAAACACTCTGGCTCTGGGGATTAAAGCCACGTGGGCTGTGGATATAGCTAACTGACAACCTGGAGCGGTCATGGGGGGCCACGGGAAGCACCCCCTCACACGATCGCCATATCCTTCCCTGGACCTGACATCACCTTCTGTACAGAAAGGCTTGCACCCCGGGAAATTTAAAATGCCTCTGCTCCCCGCTAGATTGTGTAGCCGGGAGAAGAGAGATATCACCGCATACAGCGGCTTCCAGTCACATGATCGCTGGTATCATTTAAAGTAAAAGTAGAAGAGTGTGAGAACAGCACCCAGGCCAATGTTAGGGATAAAAAAAGATGATGCTTAATTGAAGGAGAAGGGCAATCACCCAGTGCACAGCGGACAGACCCTAAAGGCAAAAGGGAAAAGACCGCCACACACCCTCAGACCTTAGAAACCATAACTGTTGTCTATCGACATTCCCAAATGTCCTATGGACAAAATGTGGCTGTATCATGATGCTGTAATTGATCACGTGACGCCCATATGTATCATGACATGACTATTTACGTGCTCTAAGTACCAGCCCATTGACGTCCAGAATTGCTAGTATGGTATTTAAAGCTTGAAATAGGGAGTTACGGAAGGCCCTTTGTTTTGTGCACGGTTGTGCATAGAGATATAGGATTAGGGCCATAACGGATAGGTTTCTGAAAACAGGACTAACTGGGGTATCCATTTTGGGGTGCAAATCCTCATTTTCATGTGCACTATAGAAACAAATCCTGTCTTTAAAATGACATACATTTGCAAAAACATGAATTTTTTTTTTTCTTCTCTAAATTGCATGAATTCCTGAAAAGAAACTGTGGGGTCAAAATACTCCTGACAGCCCTCAGTGAATACATTAAAATATGTATTTTTTTAAAAGGGGTCATTGGTGGGGGTATCTATCATTCTGACACCCATGAGCCTTTGCAATCTTGGCTTGGTGCAGGAAAACAAAGTGTTCCTCAAAATGTTTATAATTAATGTTAAATTTGTTTGTCTACTAAATGGTTAAAAAATGGAAAACGAAAGATGGAAATATATATCTCATCAAAAATTTGTACAGTATGTTTGCCCATATTTGACATATTGCTGTTAAAAATGTGAAAAAAATGACATTTTTTTCAAAATCTTCCCAATTTTGGCACTTTTAATAACTGTGCACAAATTCTGTCTATTTTTCCACCTAAATGAAGCACAATATGTGGTGAAAAAAGAATGTCAGAATCACTTGGATATGAATGGTTATTCTAAGTGACAAATGTCAGATTTCCATAATTTGGCCGACATTAAGGCGCAAACAGGCTTGGTCACTAAGGCCACCTGTCCATTGCTAAGGCGGAAAATCACTAGCGATATTCCACCGCGGGGGAGGGGGAGGGAGCACTGACAGGTCTCTGAGATGAGTCTATCTAATAGATAGGTTCATCGCGGAGAATCGCGGCAATTGTAGCATGCCACTATTTAAATCCCGCGAGCGGAGAATCACTATGATTCATCACTCATTGACGCCAGCGCTGCGCTTTCCATAGGAACCCTAGGGAAAGCTTTAAAGAGCATGATCCGCGGGCGATAAACCACCCATGGATCATTGCCAGTGGACAGGCAGCCTAAGGGGTTTAATGCCTGTATCACATTGGAAATGGAATGTCCCATCATCTGGAGCCAACTATCATACGTCGTTTGAACTCCGATAATTTACTTCGCCATGAGCACGTTGGCCAGTGTTCAGTCTCACAAGATAATATCTCGCACCTCACAACTTATACAAGTGTGGGTGTTCCCAAGCTGTCATCTCAGATAACACCACTTCATAATCAATTTATATACGACCGTGTTTCTCCTAAAATAAGACCCTGTCTTATTTTCAGGGGATGTTTTATACTTACCTATCAGGCACCGCCCAGGTCCCTCCCGTTGGTCTCCACAGCTCCTTCAGGCTTCTGTGCAGTTCTCAGCCGCTGACAAAATATCGCTTGCTGGTAACGGGTTTTGAAAACCCCTGCTTACAGCCAGCAATTGCTCTAATTGGTTTTCGAGCACGTCAGCTCAGCCAATCACTCCAGTGCTCGATGAACCAATCACAACCAATCAATGCAATGGCTGTCATTGGTTCTTTGAACACCGCAGTGATTGGCTGAGCCACGGCACTCGAGAACCAATCAAAGCAATCACTTGCTCGAGGCAAGGTTTTCAAATCCTGTTACCAGCAAGCCTGTAGGAACTGTGGAGACCAGCGGGAGGGACCCGGATAGCGGGTAGTATATTTAGGGCTTATTTTTTTCGGTAGGGCTCATATTTCAAGCTTCTCCTCTGAAAATCAGGGTAGAGGTTATTTTAGGGATAGGTCTTATTTTCAAGGAAACATGGTACTATCCCATGACTTTCAGCATATCAGTGTAAAACACTAGAAAGCATCCCTGAGCTGCGACACATAAATATGACAAAAACATGGGAAACTTCAAAATCACATTCTGTGGCGTCTGCGTCTTCTAAGCGAGTCCTCTTCAGATTTTCGATGGACTGCTTTGCAGGTTTGGCTTCAGGTAAGTCTGAATACTGGATTTGCCTGTACGAAAATAAAACAGGTATATTATCAACACCACAATATTTTTATCTACTTTAGCCACAAAATGCAACAGAATCATTTTTGAACGTTTTTTAAAGGGGTTGTCCCGCGGCAGCAAGTGGGTCTATACACTTCTGTATGGCCATAATAATGCACTTTGTAATGTACATTGTGCATTAATTATGAGCCATACAGAAGTTATAAAAAGTTTTTCACTTACCTGCTCCGCTGCTGGCGTCCTCGTTTCCATGGAGCCCGCCTAATTTTCGCCGTCTAAAATTGTCTAATGGCCAAATTAGACGCGCTTGCGCAGTCCAGGTCTTCTGCTTTCTTCAATGGGGCTCCGTGTAGCTCCGCCCCGTCACGTGCCGATTCCAGCCAATCAGGAGGCTGGAATCGGCAATGGACCGCACAGAAGAGCTGCGGTCCACGGAGGAAGAGGATCCCGGCGGCCATCTTCAGCCGGTAAGTATAGAAGTCACCGGAGCGCGGGGATTAAGGTAAGCGCTGAGCGGTTTTTTTTTTAAGTCCCTGCATCGGGGTTGTCTCGCGCCGAACGGGGGGGGGGGGGGGGGGGTTGAAAAAAAAACCCGTTTCGGCGCGGGACAACCCCTTTAAGACCTAAAAGTCAGGAAGGTAAAGCTATAAGATTTTTGCAAATAGCAATGCCACAGGGTGAATGCCAGTGTGCCATACTCTCTTAGGTGCTGCTCTCAGTTTAACAGGAAATGATGTAACATGTCTATAAAATTAAATCTAGCACCATCCACTATATATACAAGGAATATATGTACAACCCCTTTAACTTGGCCTGACGATCACAACTTATCTCCTATCCACAGGACAGGGCATAACTTGCTGATCAATAGGAGTCTCGCCGCTGAGACGCTCACCGATCTCAAGAATCGGGGGCCCATGTCCCCCTCTGCCTTTCACTGCGGGGGTCGCTTCATGCCGTACAGTGACGTCAGAATGAATGGCCAAGCATAAACAGCCGCTGCTCCATTTATTTTAAAGCGCCTAAAGGAAATACCTGAGTACCTGCTAAGCTATCTCCCGCAGTGCCATTGAAAATGAATGGAGCGGCAGCATGCTAGTACAACCGTCACCTCATTCCATGTCCTCCTCACTGCGGTGGGTGTAGTAAACCCACAGTAAGGAGGACGGTGGACGCAGGACCCCCCATTGTTGGGATTGTTGGGGGGGGGGGGGTCTCAGAAGTGAGAGGCCCACCAATCAACAAGTCATCCCCTATCCTGTGGACTTTATGATTCTGGTCTTTAAAAAACAGTAGGTCTGGAATGTGAGCAATCATCTCACTCAGATCTCACCTTCTAGTTCTCAGGGTTTTTCTGAGCCCATTCCAGCAGGCTATGATACACATACATCATACATCCCAAGGGCAGATAACAACTGTTCATCTGTGAAATCAGAAGCATCAACCAGTAGAACTGCACCTTACTACAAATAGAAAAAGGAAATGTTTTACAGTTGAGTACATTTAAGTTTCTCTTAATTTCAGTCTATTAATATCAATAGGATGAAACTCTAGTCTCTGCACTTCAGGTGCCAACCTGCACCAAACCTTGTGGCTACTCACCAGAGCTCAGCCAGGAGGCCCAGGTAAGCTGTAGTGACCACGTCCAGCTGTTTACCTGATAGGTACCCATGTTGTAAGAAGTCACCAGCATTTGTGACTATTCCATGTAAAGCATACAGGTCACAAAGCCGCTTCAGAACGGCTTCAACGTCAGGCTGATCGGGGAGTCAATTCAGAGCCGAGATGAAAATCTTAACTGATAAGAAGTGTGAATGAGCCTAAAAGACACATAACCACATTGACTGGATGCACTCAATGAGAAACCTAATGTATTGTGTTCACCGTGTGTACATAACTCACTAAGGCCTCGGTCACACGACCGTTTTTGGTCCAATCTGCAGATCTACAGACCAAATGCATCCCAATGGGATCGGTCATATGTCCGCTTTTTATGCGGATGTGCGATCAATTATAGGACACAACGATTCGCAGAACGCGCCTATCTGCGTTCTGCGCATCGCTGTGTTCTATATATGCTCTCAATGGGGCCGGCTGCATCAGCGCCGACCCCATTGAGAACATATACTTAAAGATCGTTCTCCTCTGCCACAGCTGTTACAGCTGTGGCAAAGAAGAATGATATTCGCCCATTGAATTTAATGGAGCCGGTAATATAGCCGGCTCCATTGAAAGCAATGGGCTGCCAGCGAGTACGGGATGAATTTTCAGGAAGGGCTTAAAAATATAAGCCCTTCCCTGAAAACCATTCTAAAATGTGTAAAAATTTAAAAAAGGATACTCGCCTTTTCCCTGCAGCCGCAGTTCAGCTGCAGGGAAAAGGCGAGTATCAGCAGGATATTTGCACCTCAGAAAGAGGGGAGCAAATACACCGCCTCATACTATGATTCAATGTATGAAGGCAAATTAGCTATAACGCGTCTCTCGCTTTACAGATGACGGCCGATTGTCCACCTGGAGGTTAGAACCCTGATGGCTTTCTATACGCCTCCCCCCTCCCTTGCAGCCTAAACAGGCCTGGAAGGCTGAGGGGGAGAGGCTTGATTTTTGGTGCTGTAAGTGAAACATGCATGGAGAGAAGAAGGCTCCACCCCCTCCCTGCACACCATCCAGAGCCCCAGCTGCATCACGGTCTACCAGGCCTAGAAGCCATGGACTCAATCTGAGCCCCATCCGGAGGCAGCACCGCTGTTGGGTCGGGCAGCATCCGGAGCCCCGCCTATGACACGGCCTAAACAGGCCTAGGATTCAAGGGTTTGATTTGAGCCCACCCTGCCTGCCTGGAGGCAAGGCCAGTAGCACTCACAGCTGAGAGCAAGGGACAGGCCGGATACCTAGAGGATTCACGCAGGGAGGGGGGCAATTTTCACCCAAACACCATCAGTTGGCAGTCCTGCCCCCAGTTGCTGCCTACACCAGCCTACAGCCGGAGGTTCGAGTTAAGCTTAGGCTGGAGGCGGCTCCATCTTCAAGTAGCCGCATGGGCAGAGGGAGGTCCCTAGTTGAATCCTCTAGGGTTCTAGAGGCCAGGGGCTCGCTAGAGCGTAACCCGACTGGACTGAGAGGGGATGGTGAAGGATAGTGCAGGGATGAGGGGTAATTGCACCCCTTCCCTGCATACTAATGGGACCCCAGATATTGCCCCCTGCCCCGAAGGTACATCATCGCTGCACTGATGGGGGAGGGAAGAGCGTGCCAGCAACTACAGTCATCTGCGCAGTGGTGGATGGATCCAAGGGGGAAGGTGAGAAGGGGAAAAGAAGTGGAGGTACGATGGTGCAATATTCACCTACTCTCGTCTACTCATGTATCGTAATCCTCTTCCATTCAGATCCCTCAGCCACCAGCAGGATCACTGCTTCAGTGACATCGCATTGACAGGTCACTGGAATTGGGGGTAGGAGTCCGGAACATTCAGATGACCCCATTATTGCTGGCGGGAAGCAGAGTCATTAGTGATGCTCTGGTCCATTTTGTCTTCTTAGAGGAGTGGATAACAGTGTGTTTGGCAGCACTTTTTGACCCTTCTCCACTTGTTAGCCAATCCCCGATGCCTAGCTAGAAGAGAAGAAAAAAAAAAATTTAAAAAAAGAAGACCTGCAGAGCAAGAGGTCTGCCTCCTTCAGACACTAAGCTAAAACTGATTTAGCCAATGGATAATGGCAATCGCATAAAAGTAAACAAAAAGGGAAATAAACCACTCACCTCAATCCTCCATGATGTCCCACAATGTTGGGCACATGCGCAGAAGGCCGGAGAGCCTGGGAGAATTAAAATCTCCCTGCTCCCAGCTAGCATGAGTAGCAGAGAGCAAGGAGATGTCACTGAGCGCCGTGGTATGCAGTCCCTGGTCACATGATCACTGTTATCCATTAGATATCCATCATGTAAAGTAAAAAAAAAAAAAAGTTTGCTTCATCTCCCCTCAAGATCATATCCATGAGTGGAGATGAAATTATGTACCTAAGGCCCCCCGATTTATCCACGGACCTTACCGCAGCTTCTGCACATGCGCCTGTCGTCAAACTGTCGGACAGATGTATTAAAGCTGCAGATTGCTGCAGTAATTTAAAGTCTCCTTGCTCTTGGCTACTAAAGGTGACCAAGAACCTGCTGCAGTGACTGAGAGCCATGGTGAGTGATCCCTGATCACATTGGATAACGGCGATCACATAAAAGTTTAAAAAAGTTGAAGTTTAATTTTTCCTGAATGGTGAGGAGATGAAACGCTTTACCAGAGCCCTCCGCATTTGAACCCTGACGTGATAATCCTTCACGGACCTTTCCCGACTTCTGTGCATGCGCCTGCCAGCAGAATGACTGAAACATGCGCAGGAGCCAGCGAGGCTTAGGAAATTTAAAATTCCCGTGCTTCCGACTATCAAAGACAGACCATAGCCTGGAGCAGTGACCAGTGGCCTCATTGAGCGGTCCCCTGTCACATGATAAAAACTTAGCGATCTACCTTAGACTGGTCTCACACGACCAGATAGAAATTGCGGATTCTGTATGTCTTTGATCCGCGGCAATACGCAGATGAATCAAATGCATTGGCCGGTCGATACTATGTAAAACAGAACGGATATTTGCAACCTAGAACCCATTGTGCTCTATGGTCGTGGATATACCTGCAGCCCATTCGTAATTACATTGTGTACAGGCTGCAGGTACCTATGTGATCGCTAAGTGAGGGCCTGGGAAATATAAACAAAAAAAGGTGTACTGTGCATAAGTACTGTGTACTGTGAGTATGCCGTTATGTGCAGTATATTACGCGGCCGTACGCAGGGACACAGCTGGCCTCACAACCGGCATCCGCTGTGGGCCTCCACAAGCGGATTCCACATACGGCCGTGTGAGTCCGGCATTATTCAGATCGCTACCTGTAATGCATAATCTATAGAGATGAGCGAGCAGCAAAATGCTCGGGTGCTCGTTACTCGGGACGAAGTTATCGCGATGCTCGAGGGTTCGTTTCGAGTAACGAACCCCATTGAAGTCAATGGGCGACTCGAGCATTTTTGTATATCGCTGATGCTCGCTAAGGTTTCCATTTGTGAAAATCGGGGCAATTCAAGAAAGTGATGGGAACGACACAGCAACGGATAGGGCAGGCGAGGGGCTACATGTTGGGCTGCATCTCAAGTTCCCAGGTCCCACTATTAAGCCACAATAGCGGCAAGAGTGCCCCCCCCCAACAACTTTTACTTCTGAAAAGCCCTCATTAGCAATGCATACCTTAGCTAAGCACCACACTACCTCCAACAAAGCACAATCACTGCCTGCATGACACTTCTCCTGGGTTACATGCTGCCCAACCCCGCCCCCCTGCACGACCCAGTGTCCACAGCGCACACCAAATTGTCCCTGCGCAGCCTTCAGCTGCCCTCATGCCACGCCACACTCATGTCTATTTATAAGTGCGTCTGCCATGAGGAGGAACCGCAGGCACACACTGCAGAGGGTTGGCACGGCTAGGCAGCGACCCTCTTTAAAAGGGGCTGGGCGATAGCCCACAATGCTGTGCAGAAGCAATGAGAAATATAATCCTGTGCCACCGCCATCAGGAGCTGCACACGTGGGCATAGCAATGGGGAACCTATGTACCACACACTATTCATTCTGTCAAGGTGTCTGCATGCCCCAGTTAGACCGCGGTTTTTTATAAATAGTCACAGGCAGGTACAACTCCGCAATGGGAATTCCGTGTGCACCCACAGCATGGGTGGCTCCCTGGAACCCACCGGCTGTACATTAATGTATCCCATTGCAGTGCCCATCACAGCTGAGGTAACGTCCGATTAAATGCAGGTGGGCTTCGGCCCACACTGCATGCCCCAGTCAGACTGGGGTTCTTTAGAAGTGGACAGATGTAGTTACAACTCCGTGTGGACCGACAGCATGGGTGGGTGCCAGGAAGCCACCGGCGGTACATGAATATATCCCATTGCATTGCCCATCACAGCTGAGGTAATGTCATGTTTAATGCAAGTGGGCTTCGGCCCACACTGCATGCCCCAGTCAGACTGGGGCTCTTTAGAAGTGGACACATGTAGTTACAACTCTGTGTGGACCCACGGCATGGGTGGCTCCCTGGAACCCACCGTCGGTACATAAATATATCCCATTGCATTGCCCATCACAGCTGAGGTAATGTCATGTTTAATGCAAGTGGGCTTCGGCCCACACTGCATGCCCCAGTCAGACTGGGGTTCTTTAGAAGTGGACACATGTAGTTACAACTCCGTGTGGACCCACGGCATGGGTGGCTCCCTGGAACCCACCGGCGGTACATAAATATATCCCATTGCAGTGCCCAACACAGCTGATGTAACGTCAGCTGTAATGCAGGTGGGCAAAAAATTAATTGGATTACACTGTAGGCGAGGGCCCCCAAAAATTGGTGTACCAACAGTACTAATGTACCTCAGAAAAATTGCCCATGCCCAACCAAGAGGGCAGGTGAAACCCATTAATCGCTTTGGTTAATGTGGCTTAATTGGTAACTATGCCTGGAGGCAGCCCAGTTAAAATAAAAATTGGTTCAGGTGCAAGTTTCATCGCTTTAGTTAGCATTGAAACATATAAAAATTGTTTAGAAATATTATATGACTGAGCCTTGTGGGCCTAAGAAAAATTGCCTGTTCGGCGTGTTTATGTGAGGTTTCAGGAGGAGGAGCAGGAGGAGGAGGAGGAATATTATACACAGATTGATAAAGCAAAAATGTCCCCGTTTTTGATGGTGATAGAGAACGATGCTTCCATCTGCGGGTGCAGCCTACGTATTGCTTAGGTATCGCTGCTGTCCGCTGGTGAAGAAGAGAAGTCTGGGGAAATCCAGGCTTTGTTCATCTTGATGAGTGTAAGCCTGTCGGCACTGTCGGTTGACAGGCGGGTACGCTTATCCGTGATGATTCCCCAGCCGCACTAAACACCCTCTCTGACAAGACGCTAGCCGCAGGACAAGCAAGCACCTCTAGGGCATACAGCGCGAGTTCAGGCCACGTGTCCAGCTTCGACACCCAGTAGTTGTAGGGGGCAGAGGCGTCACCGAGGATGGTCGTGCGATTGGCTACATACTCCCTCACCATCCTTTTACAGTGCTCCCGCCAACTCAGCCTTGACTGGGGAGCGGTGACACAGTCTTGCTGGGGAGCCATAAAGCTGGCAAAGGCCTTGGAGAATGTTCCCCTGCCTGCGCTGTACATGCTGCCTGATCTCTGCGCCTCCCCTGCTACCTGGCCCTCGGAACTGCGCCTTCTGCCACTAGCGCTGTTGGATGGGAAGTTTACCATCAGTTTGTCCACCAGCGGCCTGTGGTATAGCATCATTCTGGAACCCCTTTCCTCTTCGGGAATGAGAGTGAAAAGGTTCTCCTTATACCGTGGGTCGAGTAGTGTGTACATCCAGTAATCCGTAGTGGCCAGAATGCGTGTAACGCGAGGGTCACGAGAAAGGCATCCTAACATGAAGTCAGCCATGTGTGCCAGGGTACCTGTACGCAACACATGGCTGTCCTCACTAGGAAGATCACTTTCTGGATCCTCCTCCTCCGGCCATACACGCTGAAAGGATGACAGACAAGCAGCATGTGTACCCTCAGCAGTGGCCCAAGCTGTCTCTTCCCCCTCCTTCTCATGCTCCTCCCCCTCCTCCTCCTCCTCAACACGCTGAGATATAGACATGAGGGTGCTCTGACTATCCAGCGACATACTGTCTTCCCACGCCTCAGTTTCCGAGTGCAAAGCGTCTGCCTTTATGCTTTGCAGGGAACTTCTCAAGAGGCATAGCAGAGGAATGGTGACGCTAATGATTGCAGCATCCCCGCTCACCATCTGGGTAGACTCCTCAAAGTTTCCAAGGACCTGGCAGATGTCTGCCAACCAGGCCCACTCTTCTGTAAAGAATTGAGCAGGCTGACTCCCACTACGCCGCCCATGTTGGAGTTGGTATTTCACTATAGCTCTACGCTGCTCATAGAGCCTGGCCAACATGTGGAGCATAGAGTTCCACCATGTGGGCACGTCGCACAGCAGTCAGTGCACTGGCAGATTAAACCGATGTTGCAGGGTCCGCAGGGTGGCAGCGTCTGTCTTGGAGTTGCGGAAATATGCGCTGACCCGGCGCACCTTTCCGAGCAGGTATGAGAAGTGTGGGTAGCTTTTCAGAAAGCGCTGAACCACCAAATTAAAGACATGGGCCAGGCATGGCACGTGCGTGAGGCTGCCGAGCTGCAGAGCCTCCACCAGGTTACGGCCGTTGCCACACATGACAGGAGGCTCAGCGGCGCAAGCCAGCGGTCGGTCTGCTCTGTCAGACCCTGCAGCAGTTCGTGGGCCGTGTGCCTCTTCTCTTCTAAGCTGAGTAGTTTCAGCACGGCCTGCTGACGCTTGCCCACCGCTGTGCTGCCACGCCGCGCAACACCGACTGCTGGCGACGTGCTGCTGCTGCTGACACATCTTGATTGCGAGACAGAGGTTGCGTTGGAGGAGGAGGAGGAGGAGGGTGGTTTAGTGGAGGAAGCATACACCGCCGCAGATACCAGCATGGAGCTGGGGCCCGCAATTCTGGGGGTGGGTAGGACGTGAGCGGTCCCAGGCTCTGACTCTGTCCCAGCCTCCACTAAATTCACCCAATGTGCCGTCAGGGAGATATAGTGGCCCTGCCCGCCTGTGCTTGTCCACGTGTCCGTTGTTAAGTGGACCTTGGCAGTAACCGCGTTGGTGAGGGCGCGTACAATGTTGCGGGAGACGTGGTCGTGCAGGGCTGGGACGGCACATCGGGAAAAGTAGTGGCAACTGGGAACCGAGTAGCGCGGGGCCGCCGCCGCCATCATGCTTTTGAAAGCCTCCGTTTCCACAAGCCTATACGGCAGCATCTCCAGGCTGATCACTTTGGCAATGTGCACGTTTAATGCTTGAGCGTGCGGGTGCGTGGCGGCGTACTTGCGCTTGCGCTCAAACAGTGGTGCTAGCGACGTCTGGACGCTGCGCTGAGAGACATTGCTGGATGGGGCCGAGGACAGCGGAGGTGAGGGTGTGGGTGCAGGCCAGGAGACGGTAGTGCCTGTGTCCTCAGAGGGGGGTTGGATCTCAGTGGCAGGTTGGGGCACAGGGGGAGAGGCAGTGGTGCAAACCGGAGGCGGTGAACGGCCTTCGTCCCACCTTGTGGGGTGCTTGGCCATCATATGCCTGCGCATGCTGGTGGTGGTGGCTCCCCAGCTGATCTTGGCGCGACAACGGTTGCACACCACTGTTCGTCGGTCGTCAGGCGTCTCTGTAAAAACTGCCAAACCGTAGAGCACCTTGAAATCTGCAGGGTGGCATGGCGCGAGGGGGCGCTTTGGGAAACAGTTGGTGGATTATTCGGTCTGGCCCTGCCTCTACCCCTGGCCACCGCACTGGCTCGGCCTGTGCCCACACCCTGACTTGGGCCTCCGCGTCCTCGCCCGCGTCCACGTCCTCTAGGCCTACCCCTACCCCTCAACATGGTGTATTACCAGTAGTGCAGAAACAGAACGCTGTAATTAAATGTGCCGCTTATTGGCCTGTGGTTGGAGGCTGACTTTGCTTACCGAACGCACAGCAGAGCCAGGAAATAATTTTGCGCAACCCTGCTGTAACACTTAGCTGGCTGCGTATGAATTAGGAGGACAACTACACCCAGCACAGACCCAGTACACTGAGGACAGTCACAGGCAGCCCAAATAGATTTTTTTCCCCAAATGTTTTTGGAAAGGCCCACTGCCTATATTCAATAAATATGTCTTCTGTCCCTGCGTCACCACTACTGGCCCTGGAGTATGTAAAATAACTGCAGACTGTTGCACTGTGGACTGGAATACAGCGGTGATTTAACAGCCAACACAGAGCCAGGAAATAATTTTGCGCAAGCCTGCTGTAACACTTAGCTGGCTGCGTATGAATTAGGAGGACAACTACACCCAGCACAGACCCAGTACACTGAGGACAGTCACAGGCCCACTGCCTATATTCAATAAATATATGTCTTCTGTCCCTGCCTCACCACCACTACTGGCCCTGGAGTATGTATAACTAACTACTGCAGGGCGCAATGCTCTGCACGGCCGATATAAAAAAAAAAAAAAAAAGTGCAACACTGCAAAAAACAGCCTCCACACTACTGCACACGGTTAGATGTGGCCCTAAGAAGGACCGTTGGGGTTCTTGAAGCCTAAAATACTCCTAACACTCTCCCTATAGCAGCTCCGGCACCAACAGCACTTTCCCTCCTCTATGTCAGAATAAATCTGTGCCGAGCCGCGGGAGGGGCCGTTTTTTATACTCGGGTGACACCTGATCTCGCCAGCCACTCACTGCAGGGGGGTGGTATAGGGCTTGAACGTCGCAGGGGGAAGTTGTAATGCCTTCCCTGTCTTTCTATTGGCCAGAAAAGCGCGCTAACGTCTCAGAGATGAAAGTGAAAGTAACTCGAACATCGCGTGGTACTCGTCACGAGTAACGAGCATCTCGAACTCGCTAATACTCGAACGAGTATCAAGCTCGGACGAGTACATTCGCTCATCTCTAGTAATCTACAAGAAGCCCCGAGAACGCTCGCCTTCCTGCAGTTACAGGAGCAGCTTGTTGTGCGCCTTCTCTGTGAGACCGCCGCACCTCAGCAAGCTTACGAAGCCTCACATAGCGCTACTTTTTACATTCTGTCCATGCCACTGAGGTCTAGAGATACCCCCCCAAAAGTGTCGGGGTTGCAGCAGGCATGGGAGGAGGCATACCTGGTTTTATTACCCCATGTGCCCATCCCAACTAGGCCTCTATAATTACCCCTGTTTTCCGACATACCACACAGTTATTAATCTGGAACAGTTGCTGTGATCTTGGTGACGGGGCGCTGCCGAATAATCCTAAAACTGCTTTGTTTTTAAATTGGTGTCTTTGTAATTCCAGGTATTTATGTTCTGTCTTTATTTTTCAGCTTTGCCCTCCTCCTATTCCTTACCTGACGCTCTCTGTAGAAAATGAAGGAACTAGAGAAGATTCTGAAAAAGGAGGAAGAAGTGAAAGAAGATGTTGATCTCCTCAGACTCCTCTATAGAGATAGAGCGCAAACCTCAGACTAAAATGGAAGATGAAGATGGTGTCAAATTTTACTTGACTCCGACCCTATCATGTTAGTTTATCAGAGACCCCGCCCAAGAGGTGAGGATGGAGTACTTCTACTTTAAGAAATTTGAATTTCTTTTCCATGTTAAAAGACATTTTTAACCTTTTAATGACTAGGCTGTTTTCGGATACGGCAACTGTTTAGGTTAACGTGGGCGATGAGTTCTTTTTACATACCGTTCTTGAGAATAAAGAGAATGCAGTGCTGGTTTAGTGCTGCGTCCCCATCTCTGTTTTTTTTTCTGCCAAAGTACTGTTTTGTACTTTGTCCTGTATACAGTCTTTGAATGAGGAGTGCGTCTGCAACACTAAGGATTGCATCTCTGCATGATTGAAAGGGTTACTGTCTGGTATGTCCCGTCCTGTCTGAAAATGTATCGTTTTGTGTTGTGAGTTTGGAAGTCATGTGACCATGCTTCATATTAATGTTTGCGGTTTGCAAGAGAGAGTCAGTGTTGGAGATTGCAAGAGGAGCTGGCAGGACCTAGTGTTATTTGAACCCCCATGGTCTGTGAATGGAACAATCATAGAATCAAAGAATGGTAGAGTTGGAAGGGACCTCCAGGGTCATCAAGTCCAACCCCATGCTCAGTGCAGGATTTACTGAATCATCCTAGACAGATATTTGTCCAGCCTTTGTTTGAACACTTCCATTGAAGAATATTTCACCACCTCCCGTGGTAACCTGTTCCACTCATTGATCACCCTCACTGTCAGAAAGTTTTTTCTAATATCTAATTTGTGTCTCCTCCCTTTCAGTTTCATCCCATTGCGTCTAGTGGAGAAGGCTGAGCCATGGCCTTGACGTTACCCTGGGACTCCTACTGTCAGGAGCTCTACAGAATGAGTGGATGAGAGGAGATCGCCATGCAGCGCTGAGTGCTGCCTTTGAGGGTGAGTGCTGGATAGAGAGTTGGAAGAGAGAGAAAAGGAGTTTGGACCAGGAGCGGAGTCACACAGATAACTGAGACTTTGGGCCCGATATTCATCCTGTGATTTCCTCCCTGTCGCACCATCAACTGTGTCTGCACCAGTGACTTGTTTTGGCCTATGTACCTGTTGAACTGCTCTGTTTGGATTTATAAGTAAAGTAACACTGCTGTCCATTCCCGACTTTGTTTCAAGCTACTGCCTGTGTGTTTGGACTGTTATTCCATCATCTGGATTCACCAAATAGAAAGGAATGGTGGCGTCACCCGTGACAATTATCTATAAGTTAAAACCACACTGCGGTTTTCTGTTACCTCCCCATAGTAGTAACGTGGACGGGTCCTGTGCTACCCTCACAGGGGAGGAGATGGTAGAACCACTTTGACAAGTGACAACTCTATCCCCACCATTTCCTTGGCTTTGGGCTCTCTCCTCGCACATTGCATCAGTACTCTCCAATAAGTAACCTGAGATGGATCTATGGAGGAATTAGCTTGCACTAAATAGACTGGAACTTAGCAAATTATGACAAGATAAATTCTATTCCCCCAGACTATTATATATGCAGTATATTCCTATCTGTGTCCATTTGCAGCTGTACATGTCCTTCTTTGTATTAATCACTTTGTATAATTTTGTATAGCATGCAAATATTGATATTTTACTGTGCAGCCCCTCTATCAGGTCGTTGATAAATATATTGAACAGAATGGGTCCTAATACTGAATCCTGTGGCACCCCACTAGCAATGGTGGCCCAATTAGAGTATGATCCATTTATTATCACCCTCTGCTTTCTATCTCAGAGCCAGTTCTTTACCCAACTACACACATTTTTGCCCAGTGTGAGCTGCTTCATTTTATATATCAGTCTTTTATTTAGCAAGGTGTCAAATGCTTTAGAAAGATGCAGATATATGTACAAGATCAATAGAGTCTCCCAGGTCCAGCCTAGAACTTACTTCATTGTAGAAGCTAATCAAATTGGTCTGACATGATCAACTCCTCATGAACCCATGATGATGAGGAGTTATTCTGTTGTTTTCCTTGAGGTGTTCCAGGATGGCATCTCTCAGAAACCCCTTGAATATTTTTCCAATTATTGAAGTGAGACTTACTGGCCTGTAGTTACCAGGCTACCTTCTTGACCCCTTTTTGTATATTGGAACCACATTGGCAATACGCCAATCCAGTGGTACAACCATGGTTTCAATAGTGTCCCCAAATATAAGAAATAGCGGTCTGTCTATCATGTTACTTAGTACCCTTAGAACCTTTGGGTGTATTCCATCTGGCCCTGCCGATTTGTCGATTTTAATCTTTTTTAACCATCTCTATTTTGTGGGAGGTTCATTTTATGCCCCTGCATCTCATGTGACATTTCTTTTTCCTTTGTTAATACACTTGAGAAAAACTATTTAATAGCTTTGCCTTTCCCTTCATCTTCTATGATTTCTCCTGCATTATTTGTTAAAGGGCCACTGCTTTCAGTGCAAATCCTTTTCCCATTCATATAATTGAAAAATAGTTTGGAGTTATTTTTGCTCTCTTTGGCAATCAGTCTTTCTGCCTCCTTCATTGCAGTTTTCATCTTTTCCTTACACAATTTGTTTTCTTCCTGTATGTTTTCTCACTGCCTTCTTGTTTTAATAATTTAAATGCTTTCTTTTTTCTGCTTATTTCCTCTCTTACAGTCTTGTCGCACCACATTGGTTTCCTTTTATTTGTATTTCTTTTATTTTTAAAGGGGATGAACTGCTCACATGAGGTATTTAGGATGTTTTTAAACTTCTCCCATTTGTTATCCGTACTATTATTTTTAAGGACAAAGTCCCAATTAATGTTACCGATAGTAGTTCTGAGCTGATCAAATTTTGCTTTACTAAAGTTTAGGTTTTTTGTCGCTCCATAATAAGGCTTCCTATTGAATGAAAACTGGAAATTAACTATATTGTGGTCACTATTTCCAAGGGGTCCTTTAACTTGCACCGCCGTGATTCTGTCTGGTTTGTTAGTTAATAATAAATCCAGAGTGTCCCTCCATCTAGCAGGCTCCCATACAAGTTGGGTAAGGTAGTTATGTTTAATTGTTCTCAAGAACTTATCACCCTTGTGAGATTCGCAGGTTTTGTCTTTCCATATCATATCTGGCTAATTAACCCCTTAATGACGGAGCCCCTTTTTCTTTTTCCATTTTTGTTTCCCCCCCCCTTCAAAAAAATCGTAACTCCTTTATTTATCCATCGACCGCTTGTTTTTTGCGGGACAAGTTGTATTTTTCAATGGTGATATTTAAAGTACCATATAATGTACTGGAAAACATTTAAAAAATTCTAAGTGGAGTAAAATGAAAAAAACCGACATTTCGCTTTTTTAAGTGTGTTTTGTTTCTTTGGTGCACAAACAGCAACGAAAGTGACATGATAACTTTATTCTATGGGTCGGTACGATTACTACGATATCAAACTTGTATTGTTTTTTTTTTTTTACTACTCTTTTTTTTTCAAAGACATTTAATTTTTTTCAGTTATTTTCTGCGGTCATTTTGTGCGCGCAATAACTTTTTTATTTTTCCGTCGACGTAGTTGAGCAAGGGCTCATTTTTTTGTGGGATGTTCTGTAGTTTCTGATAGTACCAATTTGGAATACATCTGACTTTTTGATCACTTTTTATTGCGTTTATTCTGGGATACAGAGTAACGAAAAAAGTGCATTTCTGACATTTTTTAATTTTATTTTTTGGACGATGTTCACCGTGCCGGAAAAATAATGTGCTACTTTGATAGTTTGGACTTTTACGGACGCGGCGATACCAAATACATATTTTTATTGTATGATTTAGATTTTTTAATAATATATATGGCAAAAGGGGGGTGATTTAAACTTTTACAACTTATTTTTTTTTTTTTAAATTAAAAAAAACCTTATTGATTTTTTTTTACATTACTTTAAAGTCCCCCTGGGAAGCTTTAACATGCAATGCTTTGATCGCTCCTGCAGTATGACGTAATGCTATAGCATTACGTCATACTTCTTTTTGACAGGCAGTCTATCAAGCCACCCCATGGGGATGGCTTGATAGGCAGTCTGGTAAGGCAGCCCTGGGGCCTTTCATTAGGCCCTGGCTGCCATTACACCTGCACGGCTCCCCCGATCTCACCACTTCGGGGAATTTAAATGCCGCTGTCAGAATTGACAGCGGCATTTAAATGGTTAATAGCGCCGATTCGGCCACGCGGCCGATCGCAGCTATTGCCCGCTGATGTCAGCTGTTATAAACAGCTGACGCCCGCACTGTATGAAGAGAGGTTGCCACGCAACCTCTCTTCATACATATCCCGCCGCTCCATGACGTACCGGTACGTCATGTAGCAGGAAGGGGTTAAAGTCTGACCAACCATCCAATGGAAAAACCCACAGAGCAGTACTGTGGTAGCAGGAATGACTTCCTATTTAAAAGGAGCCATTTGCACTGCGCTTTTCCATGCTCGTGAACATTGTGGGTGTTAGTAGTACTCCACAAATTAGATACTTACCTTCAGTCCTGTGGACCGGTGATACATTATTTTCATGGGACTGCTCCTGTAATGTTACAAAAGCACTTGTTTTCTGCTGCATAACATAATGGTATAAATTCCCATTTACGTATGTATATATCTGAGCGCGTCTATTCAAGAAGTAAAATAATGAATAAACTAATACGCTCTGGTATTGAGAAGGATACATATATATCCTTGTAGGTAGAAAAGAAAACACTGGAATATATACATTTATATAGATATAGTTATGTGCCTTTCTTTTTATATATATACTAACTTTATTCTTATATGTACTAACTCTATGAAAAACTTAATACTTCGCCTTATATCAGATATGCCAAGAGGCCTTGCAAGGCGAAGACAAAATGTATCTTGAACACAAGGAATAACCAGACACGAAGGCCGCGTGTACTTGGCTGTTTTTCCAGAGGCGCCGTAGCAAGATAACGACTGTTCAACTACGTACATAACTTTCACTGTCTCAGGCCGGAAATCCTGACTTCCCATATATGGTTATGCTGTGAATTTTAGCCAATGAGCCCATCACCCATTCCTGGTGATGAGACCAAAGGGTATAAGATCTCATGTAATCTGTAATAAAGAGGCGCAGCGCAGTCATGTCCCCGTGTGAGGAACTATACCAGACCTCTGTGTGGTGTTTTCTTCTTTACCGCCGGCAGCGGGGCAAGTGGGGTGGGCCTGATTGGGGATGTACGCAGAAATTACCCTGACAGTATATTATTCATGACTGTCGTCCATACTGGTTGGTGTTAGTCATAACTGTTGTGGATGCGAATAAGTGTCCCTCTCACCTGTGATCACCTCATTACACCATCAGCCCTTGTTCATACACTCCTTGCTAAAGAGGGAAGAAGACCCTCACTAAAGGTCAATCTCCGACCCATCCCACCCTCCATGTACCCTCTCTATTTATCTAATCTCTTGATAGTGAATGGTACCCCCCTAATATTGCAGCCCTGACTGTGGCGTAACATTAGAACATCATAAGATGGAAAAAACAAGCAATAAAAAAATAAAAAAAAACACAATCTAAAAAGGAAAGGAAAAGAAATGAGGAAGAGTACATCATAATGCATAGTCTTGCATTTGTATTATTTGGCAAGACCTTGGCGTACCGTGGCATCACTTTCTGAACTATTATAAGGGCCTATTTCCACTGTGTAGTGGTCTTATGAGCTGTATATGTTACAGAATTCCAAATATCCTGAAATTTGATTAATAAAATCATGTTTTCTGATATTTATCTTGTGCGCCTTTTACTGAAGCTGTCAAATCCTCCATCTCCATTATCTCTCTAACCATTCTAAACCACATCTTAATTGAGGGAGACATATTCTGCCGCAATAGTCTAGGAATACATGTGCAACCACTTCTTGACAACTGAGGTCCATTGCTTCCAGGGGTCTGTGCCACATATGAACCAGACCATCAGCCTGAAACAAGTGGTAGAGAGAAAATGGTTGAAGAAGTACGAGTGGCTGGGACTTTAGGAGGAAATGATTATGCTATTCTTCAATTTTAGATAAAAAGGGGATGATAATGAAAAAACTTAATCCTTCGCTCTTTTTAGGAACACCCCAATATCTCCTTCAAATGAAGTAAGTCTTCAAAGAAGGGAGGAAGGTCGATCCAGTAAACTACATGCCTGTGAGC
The DNA here is from genome assembly GCF_035609145.1 of Eleutherodactylus coqui. NCBI lineage: Eukaryota > Metazoa > Chordata > Amphibia > Anura > Eleutherodactylidae > Eleutherodactylus > Eleutherodactylus coqui. The sequence continues at coordinate 191,276,904 of NC_089839.1, forward strand.
CTGACTTCTATACTGGGTAAGATGTTTGAGGAAATTATTAAACAGCATATGTGCAAGTACTTAGATGAGAATGGAGTAATTAAACAAAGCCAGTATGGATTTGTAACAAACAAGTCATGCCAGACAAATCTAATTTCCTTCTATGACAGAATCACCGACTGGGTTGATTGGGGAAATGCGGTGGATATAGTATATCTTGACTTTAGTGATGCATTTGACAAAGTATCTTATATCATCTTTATTGATAAAATGACCAAATATATGATTGACAAGGCAACTGTTAGGTGGATTCACCACTGGCTGAGTGATCATACTAAGAGAGTGGTCATAAATAGCTGCACATCCAATTAGATGAATGTGTCAAGTGGGGTACCACTTGGGTACCATAGATTGGAAACATCAAATTTGCAGATGACGCAAAGCTAGGAGGGATAGAAAAGAGAGTAAGGATTTGAAAAGATCTAGAAAAGCTTGAACAGTGGGAAACTACTAACAGAATGGTATTTAATGAGTAGGAATGCAAGGTCCTACATCTGGGCAAAAAATGAATAAAAGCACCTACAGTATGGGAGTTAAGAGGGCCCCTCCATGATGCATGCATGCATTTTTCTTGTGCCTATGTGTTGTAAGTGTCTTATATGTTGCATAAATGTGATGTGTATTGCATAGCTGCAGCACTGAGTGGGTTGACTATCTGGTATGTGAGATGCCTGGAAAATGTATCTCATTGTTTGGCATGTGATTGTGCTATGTATATATGTTTGCAAGGTGTTTTGCAAGGAGTCTTTTCTAGTCTTGCAAGAGAGAGGAGCGTATGGAGTTCTGCAAGTGAGCCACACAGACACCATCTGTTCTGTGTGGGCCGGAATGGAAGATATCCACCAGCCTTCCCTGGGCCTACTTTACCCGGGAGATGCCAGTGTTACCCCTAATACACTATGAGTGAAGAGAGACAGTGGAACCACCAAGCAGCACTGAGTGAATTTTGCGTCCACTTGTGAGTGCTGACAGGTAGAGAGCTAGAGAGTGAAGAAGAGTGACTAGGAACAGAATCCCACAGATAACTTTGGACTGTGGATTTTTCTGTGATCCTGTGATTTCCTCTCTTGTGTTATACACCATTCTCTGCGGGCGTGTGTATCTACTGTTTTTGGACAGTGAATAATGTCTCAAGTAAACGAGCACTGCCGACCATTCCCGAATTTGCTCCTTAAACGTTTCCCTGTATGTAGATCACTTATTTCATCATCTGATATCACCGCGGAGGAAGGAACGGTGGCGTCACAAATGACAGGACTCTTAAAATAATCTACATTTTGGGTTACCCCCATGAAACTTTCCCCAGCGGTAACTTGAACGGGTCTCATGCAACCCCCAAGGGAGGAGATGGTAGAGCTCCTTGACATGGCCTAACTCTACCCCGCCATCTCCTCGCCTGTGGACCCGCTCCTTGAACGCTGCAGGAGGAATTGGACTAAGCAGCACATGTGAAAAAGACTTGGGTATACTAATAGACCATAGTCTGAACATGAGTCAATAGCATAATGCAGCAGCAAAAAAAAGCCAAATACAATTCTGGGATGTATTAAGAGAAGCATAGAGTCTAGATCACGTGAGCTAATTATCCCCCTCTACTCTTCCTTAGTCAGACCTCATCTGGAATACTGTGCCCAGTTGTGGGCACCCAGAATTAAAAAAAAAAAGAAAAACAGGAGCAAGTTCAGAGAAGAGTAACCAAAATGGTGAGTGGTCTGAAAATCATGTCCTATGAGGAACAGTTAAAGGATCTGGGAATGTTTAGCTTGCAAAACAAAAAGCTAAGAGGAGACGTAATAGCTGTCTACAAATATCTGAAGGGCTGTCACAGTGCAGAGGGATCAGCCCTATTCTCATTTGCACAAGGAAAGACTAGAAGCAATGGGATGAAACCGAAAGGGAGGAGACACATATTAGATATTAGTAAAAGCTTTCTAACAGTGAGGCCTTAGTCAGACGGGCGATTTTTCGCGCGATTTGCGCATGCGCATGCGTCCGGCGATTTTATAAAACCATTGCTTTGCAATGGTATCGGACACATGAGCGCTTTTTATGCGCTCGTCCGATAAATTATAGAACAAAAAAATCGCAAATCGCACCTATCTGCGATCTGCGATTCCTGTTCTCTTCTCTATATGCGCTCAATGGGGCCGGCGGCAGCAGCGCCGACCCCATTGAGAACATATAGAAGACAAATCATTCTTCTCTGCCACAGCTGTAACAGCTGTGACAGAGAAGAACGATGTTTGCCCATTGAATTCAATGGAGCGGCAATACAGCCGCTCCATTGAAAGCAATGGGCTGCCGGCGTGCGCGGGGTGAATTGTCGGGAAGGGGTTAAATATATAAACCCTTCCCTGCAATTCATTCTAAAATGTGTTAAAATAAAAAAAAAATTGTATACTCACCTTTCCGCTGCAGCCGGAGTCCAGCCGCGGCCGCTGTCAGTTCTCCTGAACTGCTTCTTGGCACTATTCAGCCGGCGGGGCTTTAAAATCCCCGCCTGCTGAATGATCTGCCTCTGATTGGTCACAGCCCTGACCAATCAGAGGCTGAAAACACTCACACACCAATTCATGAATTCATGAATGGGTGAGTGACTGCTGCCTCTCAGCGCTGAGCCAATCAGGGGCAGGTCTGACTCACATCCATTCATGAATGGGTGTGAGTGAGGCATGCCTCTGATTGGCTCAGCGCTGAGCCAATCAGGGGGCAGGTCTGACTCACACCCCCTTCACACGAACTGCAGGACAGCCACGCGGAGCTCCGGCTGCCGGGAGAAGGTGAGTATACAATTTTTTTTTATTTTAACACATTTTAGGATGGATTGCAGGGAAGGGCTTATATATTTAAGCCCTTACCGACAATTCATCCCGGGCTCGCCCGCAGCGCATTGCTTTCAATGGAGACAGCTGTATTGCCGTCTCCATTGAATGCAATGCGCTGGACAGCTCCGGCCCGTTTCTAATGAAACGCGGCTAGGAGCAGATTTTCGGGCGATTTTCGGGCGACTTGCGCGCACCGGTCACGCGTTTTGCGGATGCGCATCCGTCATGTGATCCGCAAATCGCCCGTCTGACTAAGGCCTGAGGGTGATCAATAAGTGAAACAGGTTACCACGGGAGGTGGTGAGTTCTCTTTCAATGGAAATCTTCAAACAGAGGCTGGACAAATATCTGTCTGGGATGATTTAGTGATCCTGCATTGAGCAGGGGGTTGGATCCAATGACCCTGGAGGTCCTTTCCAACTCTACCATTCCATAATTCTATGACTCATCGGGCCATGACACGTTGCCAGTCTTCTAAGGCTCAGCTAGCAAACTCACAAGCCCAGGTGAGGTGCTGTGTCCAGTGCTTTGTTAAAACAGGCACTCTGAAGGGGTTTTCTACTCTAGTATTTCTTGGAAGCCAAAGAACACAGCAGTAACCCCCCGCCACCCAGTCAGTGGGTGAAATTTAACAAAAAGAAACTAAGGCCTAGTGCCCAAGGTCGTGACAGGCTCCGCAAAAGGAAATCCGCAGCGGAGTCCGTCACGGCGCCCCCCTTGCCGGCACGCATGCGCAGTGCAGAACATGACGCGCCGGCATTGTCATATGACACGCCCGCAGTGTCACATGATGCGCCCGCAGCGTCACATGACGCGCTGGCCGTGTCATATGACGCAGGCGTCAGTGGGCGGGGAAGCATTTTCAGGCGCTACAGAGGAAGATAGCGTGAGGGACAGATTCCATTGACTGCAATGGAAGCAGTCCGCACGTACACCTGTGGCAAATAGAACATGCCGCGGGTGATTACGGGTGATTTCACGGGGCAAAATTCCACAATGAAATTCCGCACCGTGAGCATTGCACTATTAGGGTCAATAGAACCTAATAGCTGCAGGGCAACGTCGCGGATTTCCACCACGTGATACGGGGCGGAAATCCACCAGTGGGAATTAGGCCTAATTTGTCAACATATTCTGAAGACTCATTATTCTGTTATCAATGGAGCTGAGTGAGAGATTTTGTTTAAGGGCGGATGAGTTGCTGTTTCCATTGATACCATTTTGGGGTACATACAACTTTTTTGGTCACACATTTTTCCATATTCAGGAAACAAAGTGTCTAAAAAACATCAATTCTGGTATTGTTTTTTTTTTCCTTCCCCGCTTCTATGGTATTCACTATGTGGAACAAATAGCCTGAAAATGTTAATGTTTAGGTCATTATAGATGCAGAGTCCAATTCTGTACTTTTTTTTAGTGTATGTTTTAATTGTTTCCACTAATAAACAACTTGATAACGTAAAAAAGATTTTTTTCATCTTGATTTTATTTTTCCTTAAATCTTTGTGTCTTTGCTACTAATAAAGGTTATGGTATTAATTGGAGTTGAGTGTTTTTCTATTCAGTGCCCACCTTTTTTTTTGAAGTGGTTGCGTAGTCCAGGGTTTTAAGGCCATTTAGACATGATTATCTCTCAAAATACGCTCAAAACACATCTTTTGAGCGATAATCATTGCATGTAAATGTGCCCATCTTTCAGTTTTCTGCCGAACAATGGATTTTAGTTCGGCTTAAAATCCGTAGTTCAGCAGAACAGCTGATAAGACAGACCGCACGCTGTGCTCTGTAGGTGAGCGCTGATAACAGCTGATTACATTGTCTCAGCTGTTCTCAGCCATTAGCCCCACTGGCAGAACAAAGAGAATTAATTCAGAGAATAAATTCCTTTCCCAGAGGTTCACATGTTACTAATTGATACTAATAGGCATTAGTACCAATTAGTAGATTATGCAAAATGATTTCTGAAAAGCCATTTTTTGAGCGGTTGTCTTCATGTCTAAATGCACCTTTACAAAGTAGGTACCTCAGGACATGGCACAAGCTACTGGACCTTGGAAATATTCTTTACATGTAACCACATATTCTCACTAAGGGCTCAGTCACACGGGCACCAATGTGCCCGTGTTCCTCTACGATAAGACGGCTACACTGCAGGTGCGGACGACTCTCCACACCACCGGAAGAAAGAACACATGACTGGCTCCATTGCCGGTCATATGTTCTTTCTTCCGGCGGTGCAGAGAGTCGTCCGCACTTGCAGTGTGGCCGTCTTCTTCATGCAGTAACACTGGCGCATCGGCACCCATGTGACTGAGCCCTAAGGGTAAATGCAGACGGGCGGAAATTCCGCGGTGAGATTTCCCGCAGAATTTCGGCCACTACTCGCTATCATAGTATTGCATGCATGCGCACAATCCTATGCAGACAGCTGTGATTTGACTGCGTTAAAAATCTCACACAGTAAACAAATCGCAGCATTTCCTATTTCTCTGCGAGCCTCACAGAGGCCCGCACAGAAATGTCGCTGGTGATGCGCCGGCTCTGCTCAGAAAACCTTTTTAATGTGTTTTAACACTTATCTTTTATGTTTTGCACTAAAGATTAAAGGGGTTTTCAGGGACTTTGTTATTTGTGCCTTTTACTTAAAATTAGCTAACAATATCAGATTGGTGGAGGTCCGACTCCTGGCATCGATCAGCTGACTCAAGGGGCCATGGCACGCGTCCCCTTCATTGTTTACCAGGCAGAGTGCCTGGTGCATTGTAACACATCTTAGTCCTATTCACTTGAATGGCAGAAGGCTGCAGAGAGCTGCAGTACCTGGCACAGCCAGTACCAGATCTACAGAGCTCTGCCTGTTAAACAATGATGAGGCCATAGAAAACCCCTTTGAACTCTTAATGACCATCCATGTGCATTTTACAGTGAGTATCCCATGCCAGGGAGAACAGATGTTCAATTGTCACTTGACAGTCTGGCACTTGCTCAAACAGCAGGAACCAGAGAAACCTCCAATCGTCACTGACTAATCCTTTACAAGCGGCGGTCAATATGACTGCAGCATGTTAAAGGCTGAGAGAGGGAGGGGGTTCCCTCTATTACCCACTGGACCCCCAAGATGCGATCAATTGGTTGCATTTGGTTGTCATACCATCCAACTGCTTGAAGATGGCCTCCAGGTCTGCCATGTACGGTGACCTATGAGGTTCAGCCTGTGGCTGAGCTTCATAGACAATTTAATTTAATATACGGCTATACTAAAAGTATAGCGGTGTATTATAAGCAACATAAAAGGTAGAGATATTGATGTCTGATTGTGGAACAAAGATTAAAAAGTAAAAAAAAATGTAAAAAAATATTAAAGAAAGAATGAAAATAAAAGTGTTAAAACTTCACCTTTCCCCCTTCATTATGTACAAAAAATATATATCTATATCATTACGAATATTTTGTTACCGCGTTTGTAATTAGTTGGTAAATTATTTTACCCACACAAAAAACATGGCAAAAAATAGCTAATTTTGTAAATCTCACCTCACAATAAATTAAATAGAAAGCGATCAAAAAGTCATATGGGTCACCTAATGGTACGGATGAAAATTTGAATTTGTCTCAAAAAAATAACAAAACCTCAAACTACACAGTTGACCAAGAAAAATAAATGTTGGGGGTCTATGAATGCGATGATTAAAAAAAAAACATTCTTTAAAAAAAAAAAAACGGTGAGAAAAAAATCAAAATATTTTTTAAAACTATATAAGTTTGGTATTGCTGGAATTGTACCGACCCGCAGAATTAATTTACATATTGTTTATACTGCATGGTGAACACCGTAAAACAAAAAAAAAAAGTGTTTTCAGTTTACAAAAGTAGCAAATTATAAAAAAACTGTATAAACTTTGTATCACCAGAATCGTGTTGACCCAAAGAATAATGTCATCACATCATTTATTCTGCACGCTGAATGCCGTGAAAATGAAATTAAAGAAACAATAGTGATTTTTTTTTCTCAAACCCCCCCAACATATTATATCTACTCCAAAATGATGTAATAAAACATACAACTTGTCCCGCAAAAAAACAAGCCCTTTGAAAAATTTTAAAGTAATGGCTCTAGGAATGTCTCAATGAAAAAACTGATAAATAAGTTCGTCCTTGGGACATAAAATGGGTCCGTGCGTAAGGGGTTAAGTTACATGACAGCCATGGTGGACGTCTCATGGCTTCTGCACCAATACGCTGGAACAGACTCCAGTATAATACATGTGAATGGGGTTTTAGAGCCGCACTTAGATATTGTACAAAAATAAAACAACACAAAATTCCGGGTATCGGGGGTTCTGTCAGCGGGTTTTAATATTTGCCTGCAATGAAGGCGCTGCACACAGGTATATTATGTCACCAAACTATGGAAACATTGCAGAAACCTGAAGGGCCGCCATTATAAAACAATGGTGTCTATAAATGAATGCCATGATGGTAAAGGCAGCCTAAGCAGTACATGTATCAGTGCTGTATACGCAGTATGCCCCGATCTGCATGACATCCCTACCATGATGATGTCACAATCCAGACAGCGGTTAACATTCTAGCAGCTGCTTGGCTGGCCACACAGTGTTGTTGGTGGGACGCAGTCGCATCCTGGTGACACTGTGCTCGTACTTTTCAGAGTTTCTCTATAGGATTGAAAACTTTTATTGTGATAAAAGCTCATCTGTTGAAAACTTTTTTAAAGCTCATCAGGTAAGAAGTTTTATTTTTAAGGACCTCAAGCAAAAGGTGGTGTAATTGCTGATACCAAGCTATCAGGTCATTTGTATCATAGTCCAAATATGGGGCGCTGGTAAATGCATTATTTAGGGGGTGGGAATGTACAAGCCAATGTTATAATTGTACCCCCTTCTATAAGGTAACACCATGGTGTCCGTGTAATGAGATAGTTGATTTTGTTCAATTCCTCTGTCAGCGGTTGTTATATGATAGCAGATCGCTGTATGTAATTCACCTCATATTATTAGGTAGCTCAGTGACCGGATATGTACAGATGCAGCAAAGTTCAACTTGACGCTTAGGCCGGGTTTACACGGTCATATTTGCATTATGTATAATGCGTGAAAACCAGCACACATGACAAGCAGTGAATAGAATGCGTTGATTTCAATGGGTTTGTTCACATGTGTGTATTTTGCACACACATGTTGGTCGCACAAACAAATATGTGACATGTCCTATTTTCTGCGCAGTGCAAGAGCGCACTGAAATCAATGGGCTTGCATAAATGCGCCAGACATACTCAGGTAACCTGCAAGTTTGAGGCACATATCCGCACATCAATGTTATGGAGCCTCGCCTTCCGATCATGCGTCATATTGACCCAACACACACGTAGGACATAAATGTACCTCCTGGGGCGCGAAGGGGATAAGGAGCACTGGGGCTCCTGGGGATGATACTGGGGGCTACTGGATGTGTCCGGGGGTCTGTGTTCAGTAAGTGATCCACTTTCTCTCTTCTCTTTCCAGAGCTTTCTTTACCTCCGCTCCCCCTTAGGGGGCGAGGGGACGGATTGTCCTCCTCCAGTTTGGAAGAGACCTAACTGTTCTGCATACTGAGGTAAGACCACCATCATCTTCTATACAATCTGCACTGCTTGCTTGGAAAATTCCCATTTTTTCTATCTTGTAATTAATACCAGTTCCTGAGTGGGCTAGTAATATTTTCATTTGCTGCCACATCAACATTAGCCGGGGACCAGATTTCAGCTCTGTTTTTGTCCATAATACATGGGTCAGGAAGGGTATCATATAGTGAAGAGACTTATAAGGCCATGCATGCTCCTCTGGGAAATATGCAAATATGGAAGATGGAACAATACCTCTGCATCGCCCCCTATTGGAAGGCAGCATTCCTGCAAGTCAATGTAGACTTTTTAGACAAGCCTTATAATAATGACTGGGAATTGTAAACTAAGCCAGAATACCATACACAGACAGCTGCTTCTGGGGTTTTGACCTACTGCACACTAATTAGGGGCAAAAACTATGAAACAGCTGTCTGGGTGATGGTGAAATCACTGAAGAGTACAAGAGGGTCCGGGGGCCTTTTTTTAAAGCAATATAATATTAGATGTTATAGCCACTAATTACTCCAGAAGGGTCGGTGATCCAGGGATTATTCCGATTGCCAGACTAGAGTCAGCAAGAAATTTTTCCACTTAAGTGGGGAAAATTGTTTTTGATCTCATTTTTTTGCCTTTCTTTGGACAAACCTTAGTGATGTAATGTAATAAGTGGTCAATGTATAGCTGTTATTTGTGCACCAGCCCGTATGCTATAGTTAATTAGGCACTGAATGATATGGTTATATGGACATAGTTATATGCCCTATAAACCAGGACGGGGATTATTGCCTCATTAAAACCCTATGTTTTTTGGGACTAACATGGAAAGAAATCTTTTCTTCTTTAGCAGAAACATGCCTGCCAAGGACGGCAGAAGAAGTGAGCAGCCTGGTCTGCCATACTACCCCCATAAACTGCGTGTGGGCGAGTACTATATTGGCAGAACCATAAACCAAGGTTCTTTTGGAAAGGTTGCTGAAGGCCTGCATTTTCCAACCGGCCACAAGGTAGAGTTTTCATTTATTATAAGGAGAATATTGTAGCATCATTCATCACCTACATTACATTACAACCAACGACACAGACCAATACCCACACCGGTATAGCAGAGCTGAATTGTTTTAATGTAGAAGAGCTGTTAATCATGCGCCAGTGTGCCAGCATGTGCCATCATATTGCTAGATGGTATCTCTGAGGTTCATAGGACGGCATGTAAACCCTCTCAGTTACCTGAGGGATCAAGGTGAAGAACATAATTGCTATAATGATGAATTCCCCTCTGCTATATCTTAGTATAGTGAATATTCAAGGTTTGGGGTCATTTCCGTTTGCTAACTGAACACCATGTATCCTATCTGTAATATAGGTCGCCGTAAAAATCATAAACAAGGCCAAATCCCTAAAGACTCCCACCTCAATAAAGAACCTGCAGAGGGAAATAAGACTCCAAAAGATGATCAAGCACCAAAACATTGTGCCCTTGTATGAAGCCTATGAGACCGGCAGTTCATACTACCTAGTGATGGAGCTCTGCGAGGGCGGTGACCTATTGGACCAACTTATTGCAAAAAAGAAGATCGAAGAACATCAAGCCAAACCGTACATCAGGCAAATTATAACAGCAGTAGAACATCTACATAAAAAGGGGATTGTGCACAGGTAAACAATCTTCATACACTGTATATTCCATATATTCACATTCTATATACATTGCATTACTTATTGTGCTCTGATCCTGAATTCTACGATTCTAGCATTACAGTTCTGGAGGCTTCAGAGCTGAAACCTCCTGTCATTTTTCACTAAGTCAATGTTCTTACAAAGCTTCCTCCAGTGATTGACATTTTGGAAAGTGGCGTTACTGCAATAATCTGGTGTATGAGGCATAACCGCCTCACTGCATTATACAGGGGCTCAGCTAAGCTGTTATGGAGGAGTCCGCCACCAAGCTTCTTGACGGTTTCCAACAAAAACCAGCAGAATTGTGACTGCGGCTCTGGGTTGTAACATTCAGGACCGGGGCCGGATACATAATGCAATGCAGTTACTTCATGGCGGCTCAGAAATGCCATACATATAATAAAGTAATGGTTTCTCCACACGACCATATTTGCGCACGCAAACACAGAGAATAGAACCCATTGATTTTATTAGGTATGTTCTCAGGAGTGCGTTTTTCACACTTGTTAAAAAGTAGGACCTGCTACTATTTCTATTTTCCTGCGTTTTGCACAACAAAGGTCCTATAGAGGTCTACATGAGGTGCGCAAATACACAAGGGGAAGGGCGAAACACTGCATAAAAGGAAAAGAACACATCTGGAGCTCATTAGGCTAATTAGTCATTTAATCCACAGATAGGGTGTGTCGTGGGTGAAATGGCTCTGCATGCCCAAAAAGTTCAGCACTCGCCTCGTTCATGTTCTGCAGTGAGTGGTTTTGCATACACTCATGTGAAGCCGCCCTAAACATGATTTCCATTACCTTCTACTTAGCTTGTAATTTATTATTACTGAACTGATTGATCATTTCCTTTGTTATTTACAGAGATATCAAATTAGAAAACATCCTACTGGATGAAGATAACAACATAAAACTCGTAGGTAAGTAACTTTCCTGCTGATGCCCCGCACAGCGCCTTCCATGAATGCTTCAGTGATGACTCCTCAGCATAGAAAGAGCAGAAGTGTAAATAAATGAGATACAATTCCTACTAGACTTGTGTAGGATATGAATCCATATAGAAATATGAGTCACTTCTTAGGACTATTTTTTATGATTTTACAGATTTTGGCCTTAGCAACACCATCGGCTATTATGGATCATGCCCCCAGCCATTGAGAACGCAGTGTGGCACAAGAGCCTATGCGGCACCTGAGTTACTTGCGGGCAAGCCGTATGATTCAAAAGTTGACGTCTGGTCAATGTAAGTAGACTTAGCTGGTTTTATAAGGAGTCCTCAGGCCCCGCTGGCTTCTCACCGCCCAGATCACCCAGACGGACATGTCTCTTTCTATATACAAACAAGGAGAGACCTGTCAGAGTAGACAATCTGGGCAAGAAGGAGCCAGTGCCGTTCGCCGGCAGGAGAAACCAGATGATGGATTCTAGTAAAAGCTTCCATTTAGCACAATTGTACAAATACAACAATATGGATAATTTCTAACTCACCTCTTTGATTTGTACTCTCTATTTCAGTGGAGTCACCATTTATGCTATGCTGACCGGCAACTTCCCTTATACATCAGGGCTGGAAAACGGAAGCAACGTACTGAACCAACTGAAAGAAAAACCAATAGCATTTCCATCAGACCTTTCTAAAGGTAACACTCAGTGTATGACGGGGGGCTGTTACCATCACACATGGGACATAAAGCATTGCCTCCAGAACTTGTCTCTGTAGTGTCTAGAACAAGAATATATACACGGATTTATTTTGTAAATGTCATTTTAAATTAGGAGCCGTAAACTTCATGAAAAAACTCCTGCAGCCGGACCCCAGAAAAAGACCATCTCTGAAGACGCTCCTCAAACACAAGTGGCTAAATGATAAGAGCTCCATCAAGCTAAAGGTAATCATTTGTTTCTGTTGTTTTTATATCTTTACCATATTTTGCAGCTATACAGATATTGTCATCGCTCCCATCTCTCCTTTTCTCTTTTCTCCATCTCAGCGCTTACTCACGCAAACGTATATCGGACGCGTTTTCTTGACTGGCCAATACATGCGACCATCTGATGCATTGAATTCCAAGGCATCAGTTCAGATGGACGATTTTCCAGTGCATAAAACGGCCGTCCCAATAAGATAGCGCAAATGGTGCGCATTCCGGCCGGCCATTTTTATGCCAGGCAAAAAAGATGGTTCTGGAACTATCTTCCAACCGGAATAAAGCAGCTAGTCCCATAGACTTCTATGGGAGCCTACGGGAGCTGTCGAAAAAAGGGAGGTGAGAGGGATTTTATCAGAGGCTCTGCTAAATTCCCTCCCCCTTCCCTCCCCCTCTCCGTCCCATGGCGGCATCCAGCAAGGGGAGGGGACAGGAGATTAGCACACTAGCGCCCGCCCCATCACACCCCCTCCCTTTGCAACAGCCGGCGAGGGGCGGAGAGGGGGCAGGAGTTTAACATACTTGTACAAACTTGAACTTGTGGTTTGCTGTTTTCATTTGGATAACGACTGATAAAATTTTTAAAGTCTTTTAGCAAAAGCAAATCTACTCATGTGCCACATGATTAATTGTGAAGAGCTCTGAATTCACATGGGCGAGAGCGTGTTCCACCCTACATTCTCGGACACGAGTCGCATCGCACAGCACCCGGACACCCGCGTTGTCTGTGTGCCGAGCGGGAGACGCACATCTGCATGAGAGTAGAACATGCTGTGATTTTTCCGTCTTACAGCATCGCTGCGAGAGAAAAGTCACCCATCTAAATTCACCGCTCACGAATTACGGGTTGTATTTTCAAGGAAGTTTTGTGCATATCACAATGCACAAAACTCGCACGATTTTCTCACTCTGGGAGTACTTTCACGCGGGTATGTCGTTTATAAGGGTGGCTCATTATAATGTTATTGTGATGATATAACAGATCGCTTTGTTACTCGCATCCACTCAGGTATTCTCATGTTTCATTATTCTTCTAGGTCCCAGTCTACACCTGAAACCAGCCTGATGCCCCTGAGAGAAAAACCGAGTCTTCATGAAAAAGAAAACACCTTAAAATTTCATTCTAATTCCTACCTTCCCTTTACCCTTCTTCCTTTTCTTACCCTTTCCCCCTTTTACCATTGATATCAGAGGCATAATTTGAAGCTTCTGGGCCCCAATACAAAATCTGTACCAGGGCCCCCAAATATAATGCTTTATTTATAGTACGGGGCTCCCCATATGGAAAAGAGTGGCCTTATGGGACCCCTAAGGCTCCTGGGCCCAGGAGCAAGCACATCCCCTGCATCCTCTATGGTTACACCACTGATTGATATCCCTCACTCTCTTTGCTTTTTTACCCCAGCCTTCTTTGTCCTATTGTACTCCTCCTTCCCTATATTTAATTAAAAAAATTTAAAAACTAATAAAATAATTCTCCTACTTAAAACAAATCCTTAGTTTGTGTTTCTTCCAATCTTTCTGTTCTCCGTCTGATGAGTTTAGGGTGTCTTTACACAGGACAACTTTCTTTCAAAAAATTTCTCTAAAGAGCGAATGTAAGCGATGATTGCTCCGTGTAAACATGGCCACCAGCAGGATGATGAGAATTGGTTCACTAGTCACTTGGTTTAAGCTCACCTAAAAGTAGTCCCTGATTGGTTAATTATCATCTGGTATAAACAGGTAATCATTTGTCTTCGAACAACGAGCCAATAATTTTGCAGAGAAGCGCTTCAGCACCTGCAAAAATGAACAAATCAAGAACATTGGTTCTGTGTAAAATGCAAAAACAATATTTATTCATATGCTAACAAGTCACTCAAGCGACTATTCCAAGCGACTATTAGAATGACAGTTGACCCATGTAAAGGCATCCTTGGAGTCCAATCAGTAGCAGGTTGCAGAGCAGGGTAGGGTGGTAGATATGGAGAAGATATAGGGCAGTGCAGCACTGTGGAGAGCATTATGGTTGAGAATGAGGAGTTTATATTGTAATCTACAGTGGACGGCAACCAGTACAATGACTGGCACAGGGTGGAGGAGTCCGTACAGTGATTGGTACAGAGTGGAGACATCAGTACAGTGCGTGGCACAGGGTTGAAGTGTCATTACAGTGACTGGCACAGGATGGAGGCATCAGTACATTGACTGGCACAGGTTGAAGCATATTAAATGGGTTTTGGTATTTTAAAAAAATAAAAATAAAAAATCAATACTTACCTATTTCTCCCCAGACCATCTTCTTACAGCATCTTCTACAGTCCCCGGGTCACCCCACCGCAAACCGTCCAGATTTTCTTCTTGTTATGATGTGTCCATTGCCAGCATTCTTCTTCCTGCCGGCTAATGTTCGCTACATGAGTAGTGACGTAACGTTAACTACCTAGCAGGGAATGCCGAGCTATTGCAGAGACTGCGCATGTGCTCTGTCTCTCTGCAATAGTATATAAACTCTTGCGGCGAGACAGCGAAGAATCAGTTAGACAAATAGAGAGCAAGCAACACTCAAGCTTGATATAGACCACGCAAGTTGGTCGAAATGTTGTTTTAGTGGACCGAATAAAGATACATCTACAGATGTGATTTTCTACCAAGAAGTGTCCTGAGTACTGCTTGCTCTCTACTTGACTTGACGATTACTGGTGAATTCCTTGGAGTCAGAGCCCGGACGACAAGCATACATCTATCCAGCTTCTCCTCTGACTGTGGATGGATGTTCATGGTGTCGATAATTACATTCATTTAAAAAGAATCGGCTGGCTGGAGGTGAGGTGACCTGGAGGACTGCAAGAGCCAGAAAAAGATCAACGAGAAGAAGATGCAGTAAGTAGGCTGCCTGGGGAGGAATGGGTAAGCATTGATTTTTTTCTAGTGACAGATCCTCTTTAACTAAATATTCACAGTGCAGGCAGAAAAAGTAAAGGTCCGTTTACACGCAATACTATCGCTCAAAATTCGTTCAAACAAGTGAAAATGGGTGATAATCGTTACATGTAAATGCTGCCATCATGCACTTTTTGTCTGAACAATGATTTTAAGTTGAGAGAGATATTGAATCTCTCAACAGACTGCATGCTGTGTTCTCCAGAGGAGCCAGGAATTACATTGTATTCTGCTGGCAGCCCTGAAGAGAGCGGTACAGCTCTGTCTACAGCTGGGAGTGTGAGTAATTACATGCTGGGCTTTGCAAACAGCTCCTGGAGGCCCCTTTACATGCAAATGAATATGATAAAGTGTTAATGGACATAAATGTCCATTAACACTTTATGCAAAAAGATCGCCAAAACTTCCAATCGTTTGAAAAACTATCTTGCCATGTAAATGGGCCGTAAGTGAGCCTCTGTGACTTTTTCAAGACCTAATTGGCAAAAAGAATTTTAATAAAAAGGTTTTCTGTCATTAAAAAGAAAAATATCTATACTTACCTATTTCTTCTCTGTCAGTCTACTTATAAGATCTTCATCTCCTGGATCTCCTGTCTCCTGCAGTCCAGGGGGGGTCATCTCACCTTCAGCTGCCTGATTCCTCTGCTTCCTGTGATGATGCGTACATTCACAGGCAGTCTGGTTCCTGCCAGCCAATGTACGCTACATCACAGTTCACAGGCCAGCAGGTGGAGTGCCGAGCTTCTGCATAGACTGCTCATGCATGTAATCTCGGCAATAGATCAGGAATCCTTCCTAGCCAGTGATGGCTATGTCACAGTCACGTGACCTTCACTGAAGAATGTGAGAAATACTGGCTTTATAACAAACCGATCTGGCTGGAGGAGACATGAGCCTGGTGACTGCAGAAGGTAAGCAAGGAGATAATGCTGTAAAAAGATTGCCTGTGGAGGAATAGGCGAGTATAGATTTTTTAAAATGAGAAAACCCCTTTAAGGAAAGGAGATGGAAGTGTGGGTTAAACAGGTGCCTTGCCCATTAATTAAAAGTGCACAAAGCCTTTTCAAGAAAGACTGGTTAATGCAAACAACTTTCAGAAGATCTCACAATACATGACACAGAGACACAAAAGGTTGGAAAAAGCTGCAAAAATGGCTAAGTATCTTGGTGTACAGCAGCCCATGATTAGAGAAATTATGTACAAAAGACGAAAATTCATTTCAGTGGGTACAAAACAAATGAGACTTCAATGACAGCAATGGAGCATTTTGGATTTGTCACAAATTTGACGCAATTTCAATGCCAAATCCACTGCAAATATCTGCAGTGTGAACATGGTAGGGGTGGGTGTCCTGCTAAGATCTTTCCAAGAGCACAATGGGTAATCCTAAAAGTGGTGACAAAGAAGCCACGGGTAACAGCAAAAGGCCTACAGAAGATTCTAGAAAATGCTAAATAAACTCAGTCCATGTGTCCACTAATAGAAAACCAAGTGAACACAATTAATATTAATGGAAGGACACAAATAAACTTTGTGACCTATCTAGTTTTCCTGAGACACCTGGATGCTCCACAATGGTTCTGGGAAAATGTTCTATGGAAAGAGAAGACAAAACTGGAACTTTGTAGCATAAATACCCAATGCTATTTCTGGAGGAAAAAAAAACCCTGCACCCCGACACCTGAACCTCATCCCAGCTGCGACACATGGTGGAGAGGGCATCATGGTTTGGGGCTGCTTTGCTGCCTCGGGGCCTGGACTCTTAAAGGGGTTGTCCGGCCATAAAGAAATCATGGCATCCCTTCTGTTTGCCCAATGCAATGCACTTTGTAATATACACTGTACATTGTAAATTAGGCAAACAGAAGTTATTCACTTACCTTTAGGGGTCCCCCCCCTGTGTTCCTTCTCCTGTTGTCCATGGATACGACACATCTTCTCCTCTTCTTGTCGGGCTGGCTCCAGGTCTTGACTGGACTGGGACGAGCTTCTTCTGCTCCACACATGCTCAGTAGAAGTTCTTCTGCCAGGATCGTGCGCTGCTTCAGGAAGCTCTGGGATGCACAGCCGCTGGATTATCAGCTGAGGTAAGAATCTGAGGGGAGGAGGGGGAGTGGTCTCAGGGGGTGTGTGTGGGTGCGAGCTGTCAGTCGCGAAGGGGAAGGGGGTGCGAGCTGTCAGTAGTCGTGGGGGGGTGGGGGGGTGCGAGCTGTCAGTAGTCGCCTGGGGGAGTTGTGCGGGTGCGAGCTGTCAGGAGTCGCTGCGGGGGGGGAGGGGGTGCGGGTGCAAGCTGTCAGTAGTCGCGTGGGGGGGGTGAAGATGCGAGCAGTCAGTAGTCGCAACGGGGCGGGGGTGCGAGCTGTCAGTAGTCGTGGGGGAGGTGCGAGTTGTCAGTAGTTGCGGGTGCGAGCTATAAGTAGTTGCTGGGGGGGTGCGAACTGTCAGTAGTCGGGGGGGCGGGTGCGAGTGCTGAGCTGTCAGTAGTTGAGGGGTACGGGCGCCGAGCTGTCACTAGTCGGGGGGTGTGGGCGCCAAGCTGTCACTAGTCGGGGGGTGCCGGCACCCAGCTGTCACTAGTTGGGGGGGGGCGGGTGCTGTCACATAGACTTGTCGCTGTGGAGTGTGCTGTCATATAGACTTGTCGCGCTGGGGTGTGCTGTCACATAGACTTCATGCCGGGGTCGGGGTGCTGTCACATAGACTTGGCATGGTGGGGTGGGCCGCTAGACTTGTCGTGGTGGGATGTGCTGTCACATAGACTTGTCGCGGTGGGATGTGCTGATACATAGACTTGATATGGTGGGGTGTGCTGTTACATAGACTTGTCGCTGTGGAGTGTTCTGTTACATAGACTTGTCGTGGAGGGCTGTGCTGTCACAGAGACTTGTCGCGGTGGGCTGTGCTGTCACATAGACTTATCATGGTGGGGTGTGCTGTTACATAGACTTGTCATGGTGGGGTGTGCTGTTAAATAGACTTGTCATGGTGGGGTGTGCTGTTACATAGACTTGTCGCTGTGGAGCATCCTGTCACATAGCCTTGTCGCTGTGGAGTGTTCTATCACATGGACTTGTCGTGCTAGAGTGCTGTCATATAGACTTGTCGCGGTGGGGTGTGCTGTCACATAGACTTGTTGCACTGGGGTGTGTTGTCACATAGACATGTCGCGGTGGAGTGTGCTGTCACATAGACTTGTCATGGTGGGGTGTGCTGTTACATAGACTTGTCGCTGTGGATTGTCCTGTCACATAGACTTGTCGTGGTGGGATGTGCTGTCACATAGACTTGTCGCGGTGGGATGTGCTGTCACATAGACTTGTCGCGGTGGGATGTGCTGTCACATAGACTTGTCGCGGTGGGGTGTGCTGTCACATAGACTTGTCGCGGTGGGGTGTGCTGTCACATAGACTTGTCGCGGTGGGGTGTGCTGTCACATAGACTTGTCGCGGTGGGGTGTGCTGTTACATAGACTTGTCGCGGTGGGGTGTGCTGTTACATAGACATCGCGGTGGGGTGTGCTGTTACATAGACATCGCGGTGGGGTGTGCTGTTACATAGACTAGACATGGTTGGTGTACTGTTACATAGACTTAAGAAAGAATTGAGATAGGGAACAGCACTTGCGATACAAGTCCAAATTGCACTTACAGGCCTTATGAGGTGCACGATCCACAGGAATGGTCCGGACCCAAAGACCAGAAATAGCAGGACATCCATGTGGGTTATGTTGAATCAGCACTCCAAGGGTTTTTTTAGAAGGTAAAAAGCGGTTTATTCCTCAATGGTAAAACATAGCTGCAATGTTTCGATCCTTGCAAACCCTGGATCTTAGTCAAGCATAAAGCAGCATACCACCCCCCATACTTAAATATCCCCACATGTATAACATAGAACCAATCACAAGTCATGGAGTTGGTACATACCCACCCCTCCAGGGTGGTCATAGGGCCAGAGGTATGCAGCACAGCTGAACAACATGAATCGCATAATGAGCATCTAGCAGTCATAACAGGTGATAGCACATTCAGAGACAAGACCTATTGTGACGCTATGGACGTATGGGTGGTTATGTGCCACTATCGGTCTATGCTGATGCTCGAAGTTCACTTTAGGAAGCTTGGATTGCAGCGGATGAGAGGAGATCACTATTCAGTGCTGAGTGCTGGCTTTGAGAGTGAGGGCTCCCACCCACTGGCGATATTTTCTTTCTTGCGCTGCGAGAGCACGAGAAAAATCTCGCATTGCAGCGCAAGAAAGAGGCTGGTATAAAACCGGCATATCGCAAATGGTTTCAATGGGGTTAGCGACAGCAGCGCTAGCCCCACTGAAAGCATAGGGAGAATGCCGCGGACTTCTGCCACAGCTGTGGCAGGAGTTTCCTTCATCCCCGTGAGGACCGCAGGGATGAAGGAATCCTCTGCCACAGCTGTCACAGAAGTCCGCGGCATTCTATTCTATTGCTTTCAATGGGATGCTGCCGATCCCATTGAAATCAATGGTTTCAGCAAGCCATGCAGAATGATTATCGGGGAAGGGCTTAACATATAAGCCCTTCCCCAATAATCATCAATAAGTGTGAAAAAAAATTATACTCACCACTCCTGCTCTCAGCCGCATCCTCCTGCTGGCTCCCCGGCACTGCTACTAAGCTCTTTCAGCAGTCGGGGATTTAAAAATCCCTGCCTCCTGAAAGGGCTGTGCAGATTGGCTGAGGGCTCAGCCAATAGCAGCTACTGCTTAGCTCGCATCGCTAAGATATAGCTATTCATGAATGAATAGCCAAGGGCTATGTGTGATTGGCTGAGCGCTCAGCCAATAGCTAAGCAGTAGCTGCTATTGGCTGAGCCCTCAGCCAATCTGCACAGCCCTTTCAGGAGGTGGGGATTTTTAAATCCCTGACTGCTGAAAGAGCTAAGTAGCAGTGTCGGGGAGCCAGCAGGAGGACGCGGCTGAGAGCAGGAGAGGTGAGTATAATTTTAAAAAGTTTTTTTTCACACTTATTAATGATTATTGGGGAAGGGCTTATATTTCAAGCCCTTCCCCGATAATCATTCCACGGGGCATGCCAAAGCAGTGCTTTCAATGGGATCGGCAGCTGTGCCAATCCCATTGAAAGCAATGGAATAGAATGCCGGGGTCTTCTGCCACAGCTGTGGCAGAGGATTCCTTCATCCCCGCGGGGATGAAGGAAACTCCTGTCACAGCTGTGGCAGAAGTCCCCGGCATTCTCCATGTCTTTTCAATGGGGCTAGCGCTGCTGCCGCTGGCCCCATTGAAAAGACTGGCGATATGTTGGCGTGATGCCGATATCCCGGTGTCATGCCGATTTTTTTTCTCGCACTGCGATGCGAGACTTTAACTTTAGAATCGCATCGCAGTGGAGAAAATATCACCAGTGGGTGGGAGGCCTGAGTGTTGACCGGTAGAGAGGTGGAAGAGAGAGGAAAGGAGTTTGGGCCAGGAGCGGAGTCACACAAATAACTGAGACTGTGGGCCGGATATTCATCCTGTGATTTCCTCCCTGTCACACTATCAACTGCATCTGCACCAGTGACTTGTTTTGGCCTTTGTACCTGTTGAACTGTTCTGTTTGGATTTACAAGTAAAGTAACACTGCCATCCATTCTTGGCTTTGTTTCAAACTACCCCCTGTGCGTTTGGACTATTATTCCATCATCCGGATTCACAACAGAGGAAGGAATGTTGGTGTATCCCCATGACAACGAGTTGTAAGTTAAAACCGCACCGCGGTTTCCAGTGACTTCCCCCCCGTAGTAACTTGGACAGGTCCTGTGCTAGCCTTACAGGGGAGGAGATGGTAGGGCCACCGTGACAAGTGACAACTCTATCCCTGCCACCTCCTCGTCTGTGGGCTCACTCCTCGCATGCTGCAATTCCTCTGGGAGCCTTGAACACTTTCTCTCCAGCAGTTTTTTACAAGACCTCTTGTATCTCAATTAGTTTAGTTGTCTTTGTGCAAGAGCGCCCTATAGAAACATATAGCTCCTGCACAATACTTATGCTCTTACCCACAAACTACATCCGTGTTTCTAAAGGCCCATTTATACTGGGCAACTGTCGGCTACGTTCTGCAGTAGCGAGTGACGTCGCCGCTGGTTGTTCGCGCTCCTGCAGAACGTTTAGACAGGTAGATCATCATTGAGAATCGTTCTCTTGTCATTAAAGGGGTTGTCCCGCGAAAGCAAGTGGGGTTATACACTTCTGTATGGCCATATTAATGCACTTTGTAATATACATCGTGCATTAAATATACATGGCCATACAGAAGTTATTCACTTACCTGCTCCGTTGCTAGCGTCCTCGTCTCCATGGTGCCGTCTAATTTTCAGCGTCTAATCGCCCGATTAGACGCGTTTGCGCAGTCCGGTCTTCTCCTTGGTGAATGGGGCCGCTCGTGCCAGAGAGCTGGTCCTCGTAGCTCCGCCCCATCACATGTGCCGATTCCAGCCAATCAGGAGGCTGGAATCGGCAATGGACCGCACAGAGCCCACGGTGCACCATGGGAGAAGACCCGCGGTGCATCGTGGGTGAAGATCCCGGCGGCTATCTTGGTAAGGTAAGTAAGAAGTCGCCGCAGAGCGGGGATTCGGGTAAGTACTAGAGATGAGCGAGCACAAAAATGCTCGGGTGCTCGTTATTCGGGACGAACTTTTCGCGATGCTCGAGGGTTCGTTTCGAGTAACGAACCCCATTGAAGTCAATGGGCGACCCGAGCATTTTTGTATTTCGCCGATGCTCGCTAAGGTTTCCTTGTGTGAAAATCTGGGCAATTCAAGAAAGTGATGGGAACGACACAGCAATGGACAGGGCAGGCGAGGGGCTACATGTTGGGCTGCATCTCAAGTTCACAGGTCCCACTATTAAGCCACAATAGCGGCAAGAGTGGGCCCCCCCCCCTCCCAAAAACCTTTACTTCTGAAAAGCCCTCATTAGCAATGCATGCCTTAGCTAAGCACCACACTACCTCCAACAAAGCACAATCACTGCCTGCATGACACTCCACTGCCACTTCTCCTGGCTTACATGCTGCCCAACCGCCCCCCCCTCCCCCCCACAGCGCACACCAAAGTGTCCCTGCGCAGCCTTCAGCTGCCCTCATGCCAAGCCACACTCATGTCAATTTAGAAGTGCGTCTGCCATGAGGAGGAACCGCAGGCACACACTGCAGAGGGTTGGCACGGCTAGGCAGCGACCCTCTTTAAAAGGGGCGGGGCGATAGCCCACAATGCTGTACAGAAGCAATGAGAAATAGAATCCTGTGCCACCGCCATCAGGAGCTGCACACGTGGGCATAGCAATGGGGAACCTATGTGCCACACACTATTCATTCTGTCAAGGTGTCTGCATGCCCCAGTCAGACCGCGGTTTTTAATTCATAGACACAGGCAGGTACAACTCCCTATTGTGAAGTCCCTGTGGACCGACAGCATGGGTGGGTGCCAGGAAGCCACCGGCGGTACATAAAAATATCCCATTGCAGTGCCCAACACAGCTGAGGTAGTAATGTCGTGCTTAATGCAGGTGGGCTTCGGCCCACACTGCATGCCCCAGTCAGACTGGGGTTCTTTACAAGTGGACAGATGTAGGTTAAACTCTGTGTGCACCTACAGCATGGGTGGCTCCCTGGAACCCACCGGCGGTACATAAAAATATCCCATTGCAGTGCCCATCACAGCTGAGGTAGTAATGTCATGTTTAATGCAGGTGGGCTTCGGCCCACACTGCATGTCCCAGTCAGACTGGGGTTCTTTACAAGTGGAAACAGATGCATTTATAATTCCCTGTGTGGACCCACAGCATGGGTGGGTGCCAGGAAGCCACCGGCGGTACATAGAAATATCCCATTGCATTGCCCAACACAGCTGAGGTAGTAATGTCGTGCTTAATACAGGTGGGCTTCGGCCCACACTGCATGCCCCAGTCAGACTGGGGTTCTTTACAAGTGGAAACAGATGCTTTTATAATTTCCTGTGTGGACCCACAGCATGGGTGGGTGCCAGGAAGCCACCGGCGGTACATAAAAATATCCCATTGCATTGCCCAACACAGCTGAGGTAGTAATGTCGTGCTTAATACAGGTGGGCTTCGGCCCACACTGCATGCCCCAGTCAGACTGGGGTTCTTTACAAGTGGAAACAGATGCATTTATAATTCCCTGTGTGGACCCACAGCATGGGTGGGTGCCAGGAAGCCACCGGTGGTACATAGAAATATCCCATTGCATTGCCCAACACAGCTGAGGTAGTAATGTCGTGCTTAATGCAGGTGGGCTTCGGCTCACACTGCATGCCCCAGTCAGACTGGGGTTCTTTACAAGTGGACAGATGTAGGTTAAACTCCGTGTGCACCTACAGCATGGGTGGCTCCCTGGAACCCACCGGCGGTACATAAAAATATCCCATTGCATTGCCCAACACAGCGGATGTAACATCAGCTGTAATGCAGGTGGGCTAAAAATTAATTTGATTACACTGTAGGCGAGGGCCCACAAAAATTGCTGTATCAACAGTACTAATGTACATCCAAAAAATTGGCCATGGCCAACCAAGAGGGCAGGTGAAACCCATTAATCGCTTTGGTTAATGTGGCTTAAGTGGTAACTAGGCCTGGAGGCAGCCCAGTTTAACGAAAAATTGGTTCAAGTTAAAGTTTCAACGCTTTTAAGAGCATTGAAACATATAAAAATTGTTTAGAAAAATTATATGAGTGAGCCTTGTGGCCCTAAGAAAAATTGCCCGTTCAGCGTGATTACGTGAGGTTTCAGGAGGAGGAGCAGGAGGAGGAGGAGGAGGAGGAATATTAGACACAGATTGATGAAGCAGAAATGTCCCCGTTTTGGATGGTGAGAGAGAACGTAGCTTCCATCCGCGGGTGCAGCCTACGTATTGCTTACGTATCGCTGCTGTCCGCTGGTGGAGAAGAGAAGTCTGGGGAAATCCAGGCTTTGTTCATCTTGATGAGTGTTAGCCTGTCGGCACTGTCGGTTGACAGGTGGGTACGCTTATCCGTGATGATTCCCCCAGCCACACTAAACACACTCTCTGACAAGACGCTAGCCGCAGGACAAGCAAGCACCTCCAGGGCATACAGCGCGAGTTCAGGCCACGTGTCCAGCTTCGACACCCAGTAGTTGTAGGGGGCAGAGGCGTCACGGAGGACGGTCGTGCGATCGGCTACGTACTCCCTCACCATCCTTTTACAGTGCTCCCGCCGACTCAGCCTTGACTGGGGAGCGGTGACACAGTCTTGCTGGGGAGCCATAATGCTGGCAAAGGCCTTGGAGAATGTTCCCCTGCCTGCGCTGTACATGCTGCCTGATCTCTGCGCCTCCCCTGCTACCTGGCCCTCGGAACTGCGCCTTCTGCCACTAGCGCTGTCGGATGGGAAGTTTACCATCAGTTTGTCCACCAGCGCCCTGTGGTATAGCATCACTCTCGAACCCCTTTCCTCTTCGGGAATCAGAGTGGAAAAGTTCTCCTTATACCGTGGGTCGAGCAATGTGTACAGCCAGTAATCTGTAGTGGCCGGAATGCGTGTAACGCGAGGGTCACGAGAAAGGCATCCTAACATGAAGTCCGCCATGTGTGCCAGAGTACCTGTACGCAACACATGGCTGTCCTCACTAGGAAGATCACTTTCAGGATCCTCCTCCTCCTCCTCTTCCTCCTCCTCAGGCCATACACGCAGAAAGGATGACAGCCCAGCAGCATCTGTACCCTCAGCAGTGGGCCAAGCTGTCTCTTCCCCCTCCTCCTCATCCTCCTCATGCTCCTCCTCCTCCTCCTCAACGCGCTGAGATATAGACAGGCGGGTGCTCTGACTATCCAGCGACATACTGTCTTCCCCCGGCTCTGTTTCCGAGCGCAAAGCGTCTGCCTTTATGCTTTGCAGGGAACTTTTCAAGATGCATAGCAGAGGAATGGTGACGCTAATGATTGCAGCATCGCCGCTCACCACCTGGGTAGACTCCTCAAATGTAGGACCTGACAGATGGCTGCCAACCAGGGCCACTCTTCTGTAAATAATTGAGGAGGCTGACTCCCACTGCGCCGCGCAAGTTGGAGTTGGTATTCCACTATAGCTCTACGCTGCTCATAGAGTCTGGCCAACATGTGGAGCGTAGAGTTCCACTGTGTGGGCACGTCGCACAGCAGTCGGTGCACTGGCAGATTAAACCTATGTTGCAGTGTCCGCAGGGTGGCAGCGTGCGTGTGGGATTTGCGGAAATGTGCGCAGAGCAGGCCCACCTTTCCGAGCAGGTATGACAAGTGGGGGTAGCTTTTCAGAAAGCGCTGAACCACCAAATTAAAGACATGGGCCAGGCATGGCACGTGCGTGAGGCTGCCGAGCTGCAGAGCCGCCACCAGCTTACGGCCGTTGTCACACACGACCATGCCCGGTTGGAGGCTCAGCGGCGCAAGCCAGCGGTCGGTCTGCTCTGTCAGACCCTGCAGCAGTTCGTGGGCCGTGTGCCTCTTCTCTCCTAAGCTGAGTAGTTTCAGCACGGCCTGCTGACGCTTGCCCACCGCTGTGCTGCCGTGCCGCGCGACAGCGACTGCTGGCGACATGCTGCTGCTGACACATCTTGATTGCGAGACAGAGGTTGCGTTGGAGGAGGAGGAGGAGGAAGGTGCTTTAGTGGAGGAAGCATACACCGCCGCAGATACCACCACCGAGCTGTGGCCCGCAATTCTGGGGGTGGGTAGGACGTGAGCGGTCCCAGGCTCTGACTCTGTCCCAGCCTCCACTAAATTCACCCAATGTGCCGTCAGGGAGATATAGTGGCCCTGCCCGCCTGTGCTTGTCCACGTGTCCGTTGTTAAGTGGACCTTGGCAGTAACCGCGTTGGTGAGGGCGCGTACAATGTTGCGGGAGACGTGGTCATGCAGGGCTGGGACGGCACATCGGGAAAAGTAGTGGCGACTGGGAACCGAGTAGCGCGGGGCAGCCGCCGCCATCATGCTTTTGAAAGCCTCCGTTTCCACAAGCCTATACGGCAGCATCTGTAGGCTCATCAATTTTGCAATGTGCACGTTTAACGCTTGAGCGTGCGGGTGCGTGGCGTCGTACTTGCGCTTGCGCTCAAACTGTGGCACTAGCGACGTCTGGACGCTGCGCTGAGAGCCATTGCTGGATGGGGCCGAGGACAGCGGAGGTGATGGTGTGGGTGCAGGCCAGGAGACGGTAGTGCCTGTGTCCTCAGAGGGGGGTTGGATCTCAGTGGCAGGTTGGGGCACAGGGGGAAAGGCAGTGGTGCAAACCGGAGGCGGTGAACGGGCATCGTCCCACCTTGTGGGGTGCTTGGCCATCATATGCCTGCGCATGCTGTTGGTGGTGCCTCCCCAGCTGATCTTGGCGCGACAAAGGTTGCACACCACTGTTTGTCGGTCGTCAGGCGTCTCTGTGAAAAACTGCCACACCGTAGAGCACCTTGACCTGTGCAGGGTGGCATGGCGCGAGGGGGCGCTTTGGGAAACAGTTGGTGGATTATTCGGTCTGGCCCTGCCTCTACCCCTGGCCACCGCACTGGCTCGGCCTGTGCCCACACCCTCACTTGGCCCTCCGCGTCCTCGGCCGCGTCCACATCCTCTAGGCCTACCCCTACCCCTCAGCATGCTGTATTACCAGTGATTTGATTTCCCAGGCAGGAAAGAAATTGGCGCAAGGCTGCACTCAACCGTAGCTGGTTGCGTCTGATTTTTGTACGTTGTCCACGCAGCACACACGTACACGGAGACCTTAGGACTGACACAGGCAGGCCAAATATAATTAATTGAATTCGCTTTTTTGCAAAGGGAGGGCCCCACTGCGGATATTCAATGAACAATACGTTTAATAACTGTGGTGTGGCCCTGAAAAAGTGTCACACAACTTTAGTGTAGCAGAGTTATTAACTCTGACAGAGCAGGTATTTGCCAGTCAGGAAAGACAATGGCGCAAGCCTGCAGTAAACCGTAGCTGGTTGCGTCTGATTTTTGTACGTTGTCCACGCAGCACACACGTACACGGAGACCTTAGGACTGACACAGGCAGGCCAAATACAATTTCTTTTCCTTTTTTGCAAAGGGAAGGACCCACTGCGTATATTCAATGAACAATAACTTTTAGAACTGTAGTGTGGCCCTGAAAAAGTGACACACAACTTTAGTGTAGCAGAGTTATTAACTCTAGCAGAGCAGGTATTTGCCAGTCAGGAAAGACAATGGCGCAAGCCTGCAGTAAACCGTAGCTGGTTGCGTCTGATTTTTGTACGTTCTCCACGCAGCACACACGTACACGGAGACCTTAGGACTGACACAGGCAGGCCAAATATAATTAATTGAATTTGCTTTTTTGCAAAGGGAGGGCCCCACTGCGGATATTCAATGAACAATACGTTTAATAACTGTGGTGTGGCCCTGAAAAAGTGTCACACAACTTTAGTGTAGCAGAGTTATTAACTCTGGCAGAGCAGGTATTTGCCAGTCAGGAAAGACAATGGCGCAAGCCTGCAGTAAACCGTAGCTGGTTGCGTCTGATTTTTGTACGTTGTCCACGCAGCACACTCGTACACGGAGACCTTAGGACTGACACAGGCAGGCCAAATACAATTTCTTTTCCTTTTTTGCAAAGGGAAGGACCCACTGCGTATATTCAATGAACAATAACTTTTAGAACTGTAGTGTGGCCCTGAAAAAGTGACACACAACTTTAGTGTAGCAGAGTTATTAACTCTAGCAGAGCAGGTATTTGCCAGTCAGGAAAGACAATGGCGCAAGCCTGCAGTAAACCGTAGCTGGTTGCGTCTGATTTTTGTACGTTCTCCACGCAGCACACACGTACACGGAGACCTTAGAACTGACACAGGCTGGCCAAATATAATTTCTTTTCCTTTTTTGCAAAGGGAAGGACCCACTGCGTATATTCAATGAACAATAACTCTGTTGTGGCCCTGCCTACACAATTCTGTCCCTGTAGTATCAATGGAGGGTGCAATGCTCTGCACAGACGATTTTTAGAAAAAAAAAAAAATGCAACACTGCTAACAGCAGCCAGCCCACTGCACACGCTTAAATTTGGCCCTAGAAAGGACTGTTGAGGTTCTTGAAGGCTACACTCACTCCTAACACTCTCCCTGCCTATACACCACTTCTGTCCCTAATGCCGGGTGCAATGCTCTGCACTGCCGATTTTGAGAAAAAAAACCCACTGCTAGCAGCAGCCTGCACACAGGTAGATGTGGCCCTAAGAAGGGCCGTTGGGGTTCTTGAAGCCTACACTAACTCCTAACGCTCTCCCTACAGCAGCTCCAGCACGATAGTACTTTCCCTCAGCTAACTCACAAGGCATGTGTGGCGAGTCGCGGGAGGGGCCGACTTTTATACTCGGGTGACATCAGATCTCCCCAGCCACTCACAGCAGGGGGGTGGTATAGGGCTTGAACGTCACAGGGGGAAGTTGTAATGCCTTCCCTGTCTTTCAATTGGCCAGAAAAGCGCGCTAACGTCTCAGAGAGGGAACTGAAAGTAACCGTAACACCGCGTGGTACTCGTTACGAGTAACGAGCATCCCGAACACCCTAATATTCGCACGAATATCAAGCTCGGACGAGTACGTTCGCTCATCTCTAGTAAGTACTAAACTTTTTTTTTTTTTTAACCCATCTCTTGGGGTTGTCTCGCGCCGAACGGGGGGCTTATTGAAAAAAAAAAAGCCGTTTCGGCGCGGGACAACCCCTTTAACTCCTCGCTCAGTGCTTCCCATTCTATGTATAATAGAATGTGATTGGTGACTTCTGTAAGGTCCTTGAAGGTCCTATAGCTGCAGCCCCTGAACTACATTTTGGCCGCCCTGGAGGTTTATTGTTTGGGCTTAGTTATCCGGTTAAGCGTACATTATTAGCTGTGAATGCAAAAGCCTTTACAGCTATAAATGTAAGCCTAATAGGAAAACTAACCCTAACCCTCCACGGCAGGCAAAAAGCATTTAAGAGGCTGCAGCTGTTCCTGGCCTCCGTCAGTGCAGCGTGCGTCTATTGATTTGTACCCGCTATGGCGGCTGTGAGCTGCGTCCCCATCTGCAATAGCCCCTGTGACTCACCGAGCGTCCTACGGTTTGCCCCACCGGTGCTTCAGTCTCTTCTGCAGCACAGCATGAGCTGCCCCACCGGCGCTCATCAGCCCTCACATCGACCACTGGTTCTGTCTGCAGCCTTCCCCATCTCCTCCTTCCCACTGCATCAGGTGGCCCAGTGGCGCTGAGATGTACCGGCTGGTCTGTCCGCTGCCTTCTTGCCGCTCTGCAGCACTCCCATCAGCAGAGCAACGCGTCTGTCGGCTGCCATCTCCCGCACAGCATGAGGAGCCTAACGGCAGACAGTTTCTCCCCAACAGCATCAACTGCCGATCGACTAACAGCGGGGCACGAGGGCCAGTAAAGGGGACTGCAGGTGGCACTGTACAGGCCCCGGGAACACTGACAGTGGGGCCGCAAAGGGGACATGGTAAGGGGAGATGGGCGGCCACAGACAGCAGCGCTGGCCGTCTATAGGAGCAATTACTGCAGGAGACCTCAGTGCCAGGACCTGTGAGGCTCAGGGAGGGGAGCATGCCATGCAGCCAATCACTACGAGGGGGCGTCACCGACCTGTTAAGCAGCCACAATCTTGTCTCCACCCCTACTTCCTGGTGGTAACAAGATACAATAATACCAGAGTAGATTGCATAGCTGCAGCACTGAATGGCTTACTGTCTGGGCTATGTCTGGAAATGTATCTTTTGTTTGTTATATGACCTTGTCCCATAAATGTGTTTTCAAGGTGTATGATTGAGGGAGAAGGAGTGAAGTTCTGAGTCTGGAGAGAGCTCTGAGTTGTTTTGTGGAGTTCTGTGGTGGTTGTTGGAGTTCTGGTCTGCAAGAGAGGGAAGTCTGGCTGCATGCAGATACTTTCAATCTGCATGTGGTGAAGATGGAAAAGCCTGAGATTCGGCCTTTTCCTGGGAGCAATATCCCCAGGAGTTCCACTGAATGACTGAAATGTTGGAGTCCGCCATGCAGAGTTAAAGTCTTCAGGAGTGAGTGACCGTTAGAGAGTTTGTGCCACTCTAAGGAGTATTTTTCCAGGAGCGGTGCAGCACAGATAACATGGACTGTGGGCCCGGTGTCATACTAAGTTTGCCTCCCTGTCCTTACCACTCACCGGCAGCTGTATCAGAAGCTTGGTGCTGGGCTCCTGTGCCAGGGGGAGTGTATGCTCGAATAACAGCCTGGTACTTGTTGTAACACCAGGTACCGAAGAAACCTCAGATTTCCGGTGCTTAACCCCTTTGCAAGTCGCGGGCAGTGTGATTGTGGTATCTAAAAGGCTGACAGAGGGAGGGGGCTCCCTCTGTCACTTATCGGACCCCTGTGATGTCAACGTGAGGTCCTGATGGGTTGGTGAATACAGCCTCTGGGTCTGCCAGCTGCCAGGTGGCCTATGAAGTTCAGTCTCTTGGCTGAGCTTTATACTGTGTTTCTCCGATAATAAAAATATAAGACCTCCCCCCAAAATAAGCCGTAGCTAAACTACATTAAAAAAAACTGTATTGGTCCTTTGCACTGGGCTGTGGTGCTGCTGCAGGCTTCTGTGTACTCCTGAACGCCGACAGAGCATTCGCTTTCTGGTAGCGGGGCTTGAGTACCCCGCCTTCAGCAAGCGATTGCTCTGATTGGTTGATCGAGCGCCATGTCAACCAATCAGAAGCAGCGCTCAATTAACCAATCACAGCCATTCAATGACGTAATTGAATGGTTAATCGAGTGCTGGCTCTGACTGGCTGACGCGGCGTTCGATGAACCAATCAGAGCAATGGTTTGCTGGAGGCGGGGTATTCATGCCCCACCACCAGAAAGAGAATGTTCGGTCAACGTTCAGGAGTACACAGAGGCCTGCTGCAGTTCAGCGCGAGGGACCCAAATGCTGTCTACTAGGTAAGTATTATAAGCCTTCCCCCAAAATTAAGACATTGTGCCTCTTTTGGGGCAAAAATAATATAAGACAGTGTATTTTTTCAGGAAAACACGGTAGCTTTCTAATACACTACTATACTGATGTATTGCAGCTTATTAGAAAAATTGATAAAAGATGCTGATAATTAAGTTCCCTTACGGTCCACAGTTCAATCAGCCCATAGACAATCATTAGGCATCCGCAGGTAATTGAATACCAGAAACTGTAATTTTTCCGATTTGCGGATTGCATGAGCTTGAAAAAAATCGCAGCATGCTGCATTTTCTGCGGATTCCCACAGCGCTCAGCCAATCAGAGGCAGCGCTCACCTGTCAATCTTATAATTGAGGGTGACAGCTAAGGACAGTTCTGATAATCATGCAATTCCTTTATGTAAAACATGTGTCTTGGCATTCCCTTAGCTTGTTTTTTGCAAAAAAATGAAAATTGAGATTAAAATCAAAAATTCTCCTTAAGTTTGAAAAAAACGAAATTGTAATTTTTGACCTATCGCCGAGCCCTTGCACAAAGTGTAAAAATTATCATGCTGCACATAGAAGCAGTTTATTATGTTTAGGAAGCAGAAATATTAGATCCCACCTGCTTGCATTAGCCCCACCTTCTGCCAATTTGAACATACCTACAACAGTTTTCCAATTTTTCCAGATTCACTTAAAGGGCGGCTTCATACAAGTGCATGTTGTTTTGCAAGTGTAACCTTATTTGGGGGTGGGTATATATAGTGATCCTTCCCAACAGGCTCTGGCGCAAAACTGTATGGCACACGGAGACCTGGTACCTTCGATAATTGAAAGAATGGATGTGATAGTGAGCTTTCTCTAGTCAGTGTCTCCATTCAGGATTGAGCTTTAGTGCTCTTGCACACAAATGTAGCGATTTTCGGTCGACTGTATCTATATATCCACATATGCTCAATCATAGTTGCTAAGGAATTAGCAATCACCAAACAACAATACATAAAGCCTAGACCAGTGGTTCCAAAACTTTTTCAGCAATGGAGCATTTGATGTTTCCTTCACTCTGCTAACTCCAGGACTAGCCTGGCTAACCCCACCCACTCTCTACTTTTTATACCTTAACTCCCATCCAATTCTGAGTCAGGGGAAAGTTAACTATCCAATCTCTGCACTAGCTAGGGGTGATTGACAGGGGTGAGAGTAGTTAAGGGTGAGTTCTGCCAAGTCATGCGGGATTTGCTTGTATGAAAACACACAAATTTAACACATTATTGAGCATTTAAAGTGGTATACACACATTTAACATATTTAAAGACATACACACATAATTTACATTAAGTGGCTTTAACAATGCTGTAGGACCCCAACTCTAGGATATTACACGATGTGACCGGCTTGAAAATGCGTCGCTTGTGTGAAAGAAGCCTACATGTGGATTTTGATGTGAAATTGGCAGACGAATTAAGCCACTTTCAAATCCATGCTAAACTTTAAAGGGGTTGTTTAGGATTAGAGAAAGGACCGTTTCTCTTGTCTATGGCTGTGTCTGGTATTAGAGGAGTTGTGTGATACAGAGTCTTTAGCAAAGCGGATCCTCACCTGCAAAACATACACTCATTGTCAAAAAAAACTCAGCCTAGAATTGTACATAATGCTGAGGCTACGAGAAGATATAGCTAAAGGAGATGAACACATGGAATCTCTGTGGGTAGAAATACAGGGAGAAAAAAAATAACAAAATCCTGATAGGGGTTTTCTATAGGCAACAGAAGAAACTGAAATCTTATTATTAAGGTGGATAGAAGAGTTGTCAAACCGCAATGAAGTAATTATCATGGGGGACTTTAATTATCCAGATATAATATGGGAAAACGAAATCTGCAAATCTCACAAGGGTGATAAGTTCTTGAAAACAATTAAAGATAACTACCTTACCCAACTTGTGCAGGAGCCAACTAGAGGAAGGGCAACTCTGGACTTAGTATTAACTAACAAACCAGACCGAATAATAGGGGTGCAGGTTGTGGGGCACTTGGGAAATAGTGACTACAATATAATTAATTTCAAGCTGTCATTCAATAAGAAACCTTACCAGGGAATGACAAAAAAACTAAACTTTAGTAAAGCAAAATTTGATCAGCTGAGAATTATCGGTAACATTAGTTGGGACAGCATCCTCAAAAATATCAGTACAGACAACAAATGGGAAAAGCTTAAAAACATCCTAATCACCTCATGTGAGCAGTTCATAACCTTTAAAACAAAAGAACTACAAGTAGAAGGAAACCAGTGTGGCTCGACAAGACTGTAAGGGGGGCAATAAATGAAAATAAAGCGTTTAAACTATTGAACCAAGAAGGCAGCAAAGAAGCGCTGCAATCATACAGCAAAAAAGCAAAATATGTAAAGAAAGGATTAAAATTGTTGAGGAGGAGGCAGAAAGATTGATCGCCAAAGAGAGCAAAACCCTAAACTGTTCTTCAACTATATTGAGAGCAAAGGGATTTGCACTGAGAGCACTGGCCTTTAACAAATAATGCAGGAAAAATCATAGAAGATGATGGGGGGAAGGCAAACCTATTACATGGGTTCTTTTCAAGTGTATTCATGAATTAAAAGGAAATGTCACATGAGATGCAGGGGAATAAAACGAACCCATCGCTACATATTGCATAGCTAACACAGGAGGAAGTGCAGAGCAGGTTACAGAGGATTAAAATCGATAAATCGCCGGGTCCAGATGGAATATACCCAAGGGTTCTAAGGGAAGTAAGTGATGTGATAGCTAGACCACTATTTCTTATATTTATGGACACTATCAAGACCGTGGTTCCAAGTTACAAAAAGGGGTCCAAAAGAGATCTGGTAACTACAGACCGGTAAGTCTCACTTCAATAGCTGAAAAAATATTCAAGGAGTTTCTGAGAGACTCCATCCTAGAATACCTCAAGGAGAACAACGGAATAACTTCTAACTTGCATGGGTTCATTAGGGTCGATCATGTCAGACTAATCCGATCTGCTTCTACGATGAAGTAAGTTCTAAGCTTGACCTGGGAGACTCTATTGATCTCGTATATCTGGATTTCTCTAAAACATTTGACACCGTGCCGTATAATAGGCTGATATATAAAATTAGGCAGCTCGGACTGGGCGAAAACGTGTGTATCTGGGTAAGGAACTGTTCAAGAGATAGAAAGCAGAGGGTGGTAATAAATGGTTAATACTCTGATTGGGCCACCGTCACTAGTGGGGTGCCACAGGGCTCAGTACTAGGCCCCATTCTGTTCAATATATTTATCAATGACCTGATAGAGGGACTGCACAGTAAAAAAATCAATATTTGCAGATGATACAAAATTATATAAGACAATTAATATAGCATAAGACAATGTGCGGCTACAAAAGGAACTAGATAAGCTGGGGGCTTGGACAGAAAAATGGCAAATGAAGTTCAATGTGGATAAATGTAAGGTTATGCACATGGGCAGGAGAAATGAATGTCACTAATATACACTAAATTGGGTACTGCTAGGGAAAAGTGATATGGAAAAAGGCCTGGGGGTACTAGTGAACTGTAGACTTAACTGGAGCAACCAATGCCAGTCAGCTGCTGCAAAAGCTAATAGAGTCTTGGGGTGCATTAAAAGAGGTGTAGGGGTGAAGGACGAGAACACTATTCTCCCACTATATAAGGCACTTGTCAGACCCCCACATGGAGTACTGTGTAGGCTAGGGTCACACAGGGTGGATTTGTTGCGGTTTTGCTGCGGTTTTTCCGTTGCGGTTTTGACGCAGAAGAACTGCTTCTGTGGCAAAACCGCTTCAAAGGTTAATTTGGGCTTGCGGATTTTCGTGCGGAAAAATCCGCAAGCGTTTTTTCCCGCAGCGGTTTTTTACTTTTGTCGCGTATTCGGTGCAGTTTTGGCTGCGTCCATAGAGGTCTATGGACAAAAAAATGCTGCGGAAACGACCAAAAAATGAACATGCTGCATCTTTTAAAATCGTGACGCAGTTGCATTTCCGCACTGCGGCTGTGCGGAAAAAATCCGTCCTGTGAGAACAGCTTTTTGGCAAATCTCATTTGTGCTGCATTGCACTGCAAACGCAGTGGTTTTGCCGCAGTGCGGATATGCAACGGCAATCCGCGGCAAAACCGCGGCAAATCCACCCTGTGTGACCCAGCCGTACAGTTCCGGACACTGGTGCTCAGAAAAAATGTTGCAGTGCTTGAGGGGCTTCAAAAAAGGGCAAAAAATAATAAATGGAATGAGAGGACTGGAATACCCAGAAAGACTATCAAAATTAGGACTTTTCATCCTGGAAAAAAGACGGCTAAGGGCGCCTACCCACTTGCGATTTTTTTTCCTGCGATGTTTTGCGTTTTTTCTCAAGAGCAATTAGTATAGAATGTGTTCTTGTCCATCTGGGTTTTTTTTCCCGTTTCGTGGGGTTTTTTCACATAGGAACTGTCAGTTGCATATGTGTCCTTATTTTTCTCTTAATGCACCCATGATTGTCAATGGAGGGCTGCAAAAAAAAGCCGCAAAAAACGCGCAAAAACGCCGCGTTTTTCACGCGCAAAAATCGGCAGCGCAAGTGGGTAGGCGCCCTACGGGGCAATCAAATAACTGTATAAATATATTAGGGGACAATAGAAGGATCTCTCCTATGAGCTGTTTATACAAAAGACTGCGTCAGTAACAAGAGGGCATCCTCTACGTCTAGAGGAAAGCAGATTTCATGAACAACACAGAAGGGGGTTCTTTACTGTAAGAGCAGTGAGACTGTGGAACTCTCTGCCTGAGGACATTGTGATCGCAAAATCCATTGAGGAGTTTAAGAGGGGACTAGACGTCTTTCCCGATCGGAAGGATATTACAGGATATAGACATTAGATGACCAGCGGGTTTGTAGTTCCGGGTCTTATATTTAGGTGAGAACTATCAGAGGTTGATCCATGGATTATTCTGACTGCCATTACGGAGTCGGGAAGGAATTTTCCCCCAAATGGGCTAATTGGCTTCTGCCTCTTGGGGTTTTTGCCTTTGTCTGGATCCACTAGGGGTTGAAACAGGCTGAACTAGATGGACATTGTCTTCATTCAGCCTAACATCCTATGTAGAAGGAGTTGTCAGAATCGAATGGAACTTTTGTGCGATTGTAATATTGATATTAGTAAGTGATTAGAATATCAGAGCAAAAGCATAATTTATTATGGAATCCGAACATTTGAAGGGGGGCTCTAGTACCTTTGTGTATCGCCTCTAGCCTGGATGCAAGATGTGATACGGGCGGGCATGTAGGCTTTAGTACCCTGTTGGTCCACCTCATGCTTGGATGCAATATGTGATATGGGTGGGCATGGAGGCTCTAGTATCCTATTTGGCTGCCTTAAGCTTGGATACAAGATGTGATATGGGTAGGCATCGAGACTCTAGTAACCTGTTGGTCTACCTCTAGCTTGGATGCAAGATGTGATATGGGTGGACATGGAGACTCTTGTACCCTGTTGTACTGTCTATAGCTTGGATGCAACATGTGATACGGGTGGGCATGGAGGCTCTAGTACCCTGCTGGGCCACATCTAGCTTCTATACAATATGTGATACAGGAGGGCATGGAGGCTCTAGTACCCTATTGTACTGTTTCTAGCTTAGATGTAAGATGTGGAGGCATACAGATTCTGTATGGTATCTTTTGGCATATTGCTCCACATTTGCTGTATGACCAGTAGAGATTACGAGAGGAGAGAGAGTGTTGCCAGAAGCAGAATCTCACAAATAACTGAGACTGTGGATTAACTGGTTTACCCCGAGAGTCCTCCCTGTCACACAACCTTCTGAAAATGTAAAGTATTCTTCTTCTAGAGTGACACTGTTGTTGTTGGATCTTTGTTGGACTTAAGTAAATGGGCATTACTGACTGTCCCTGTTTTCCTCAGAAAGTCATCCTTGCGCATGGCCTACTTTATTTCCGTCCCAAGGTTCACCACAGAGGAAGGAACAGTGGCATCACGAGTAAGAAGAACTGTAAGGTAACCTTAGTTACTCTTTCCCTTTAACCTCAGTTAGGAGTGTTTTAGAAATGAATGTATGATACGTGTTTTTGCAATGTATACGGAGAATGTGAAATATATTTTTTTCTCGCGTCTCCCTGACTGCCCTAAGGTGATTTTCACACAGGATGGAATTTCCATTTGGAAAATCTACAGCATTTACACTACAAGCCATGTAGATGAGATTTAAGAAACCTAAAAATGCACATGTGAAGAGATTATGGCACACTGGCATTCACCCTGTGGCATTGCTATTTGCACAAAATCTTATAGCTCTACCTTCCTGACTTTTAGGGCTTAAAAAAACGTTCAACAATGATTCTGTTGCATTTTGCGGCTAAAGTAGATAAAAAATATTGTGGTTTTGATAATATACCAGGTTTATTTCTGTACAGGCAAATCCAGTATTTCAGACTTACCTGAAGCCAAATCTGCCAAGCAATCCATCGAAAATCTAAGGAGGACTCGCTTAGAAGACGCAGACGCCACAGAATGTGATTTTGAAGTTTCCCATGTTTTGTCATATTTATGTGTCGCAGCTCAGGGATGCTTTCTAGTGTTTTACACTGATATGCCGAAAGTCATGGGATAGTACCATGTTTCCTCAAAAATAAGACCTATCCCTAAAATAACCTGTACCCTGATTTTCAGAGGAGAAGCTTGAAATATGAGCCCTACCCAAAAAAATAATCCCTAGATATACTACAGGAAAAAAAAGCAATACATACCTAGCAGGCGCCATCCGGGTCCCTCCCGCTGGTCTCCACAGTTCCTGCAGGCTTGCCGGTAACAGGATTTGAAAACTTTGCCTCGAGCAAGTGAATGCTTTGATTGGTTCTCGAGTGCCGTGGCTCAGCCAATCACTTCGGTACTCGAAGAACCAATCACAGCCATTGCATTGATTGGTTGTGATTAGTTCATTGAGCACTGGAGTGATTGGCTGAGCTGACATGCTCGAGAACCAATTAGAGCAATCGCTGGCTGTAGGCAGGGGTTTTCAAAACCCTTTACCAGCAAGCGATATTCTGTCAACAGCTGAGAACTGCACAGAAGCCTGAAGGAGCTGAGAAGACCGGGAGGGACCTGGACGGTGCCTGATAGGTAAGTATAAACACCCCCTGAACATAAGACAGGGTCTTTTTTTAGGGTAAACACGGTAGTATATAAATTGATTATGAAGTGTTGTTATCTGAGATGACAGCTTGGGAACACCCACACTTGTATAAGTTGTGAGGTGTGAGATATTATCTTGTGAGACTGAACACTGGCCAACGTGCTCATGGCGAAGTAAATTATCGGAGTTCAAATGATGTATGAGGGGTTCCAGATGATGGGACATTCCATTTCCAATGTTATACAGGTATTAAATCCCTTAGGCTGCCTGTCCACTGGCAATGATCCGTGGGTGGTTTATCGCCCGCGGATCATGCTCTTTAAAGCTTTCCCTAGGGTTCCTATGGAAAGCGCAGCGCTGGCGTCAATGAGTGATGAATCATAGTGATTCTCCGCTCGCGGGATTTAAATCGTGGCATGCTGCAATTGCCGTGATTCTCCGCGATGAGCCTATCTATTAGATAGACTCATCTCGGAGACCTGTCAGTGCTCCCTCCCCCTCCCCCGCAGTGGAATATCGCTAGTGATATTCCGCCTTGACCATGGACAGGGGGCCTTAGTGACCAAGCCTGTTTGCGCCTTAATGGCGGCCAAATTATGGAAATCTGACATTTGTCACTTTAACATAGAATAACCATTCATATCCAAGTGATTCTGACATTCTTTTTTCACCACATATTGTGCTTCATTTAGGTGGTAAAAATAGACAGAATTTGTGCATAGTTATTAAAAGTGCCAAAATTGGGAAGATTTTGAAAAAATTTTCATTTTTTTCACATTTTTAACAGCAATATGTCAAATATGTGCAAGCATACTGTTCAAATTTTTGATGAGATATATATTTCCATCTTTCATTTTCTATTTTTTAACCATTTAGTAGACATACAAATTTAACATTAATTATAAACATTTTGAGGAACACTTTCTTTTCCTGCACCAAGCCAAGATTGCAAAGGCTCATGGGTGTCAGAATGATAGATACCCCCACCAATGACCCCTTTTAAAAAAATACATATTTTAATGTATTCACTGAAAAAATACATATTTAATTAGAGATGAGCGAGCACCAAAATGCTCGGGTGCTCGTTACTCGGGACGAACTTTTCGCGATGCTCGAGGGTTCGTCTCGAGTAACGAACCCCATTGAAGTCAATGGGCGACCCGAGCATTTTTGTATATCGCCGATGCTCGCTAAGGTTTTCATTTGTGAAAATCTGGGCAATTCAAGAAAGTGATGGGAACGACACAGAAATGGATAGGGCAGGCGAGGGGCTACATGTTGGGCTACATCTCAAGTTCACAGGTCCCACTATTAAGCCACAATAGCGGCAAGAGTGCCCCCCCCCCCCCCCCCGCAATGTCAGCATAAAGATCGTTCTCCTCTGCCATAGCAGTAACAGCTGTGGCAGAGAAGAACGATGTTAGGCCATTGAATTCAATGGAGCCGGCAATACAGCAGGTTCCACTGAAAGCAATGGGCTGCCGGCAATCGCAGGATGAATTGTCGGGAAGGGCTTAAATATATAAGCCCTTCCCTGCAATTCATCCAGAAATGTGTTACAATAAAAATATATACCATATATACCGGCGTATAAGGCGACGGGGCGTATAAGACGACCCCCCAACTGTCACCTTATACGCCGGGAATACAGCGGAGCAAAGAATAAAAATCATTACTCACTTCTCCTGGCGTTCTGCAGCACTGCTGCAGGCTGTCGCTCCCTCCTGGTCCCCGGCAGAGCATTGCTTTCTGGACACAGGGCTTGGAATCCCCGCCTCCAGAAAACACACGTGCCTTCAGCCAATCACAGCCAATGACAATGTCAGAAGGCATCTGTGGCGAGCAGTGGGAGGGCAGATTTTAATACTTGGATGACACCTAATCTCGCCAGCCTCTCACTGCAGGGGGGTGGTATAGGGCTTGAACGTTGCAGGGGGAAGTTGTAATGCCTTTCCTGTCTTTCTATTGGCCAGAAAAGCGCGCTCAGGGAAGAAAATGAAAGTAACTCGAACATCGCGTGGTACTCGTCACGAGTAACGAGCATCTCGAACACCCTAATACTCGAACGAGTATCAAGCTCGGACGAGCATGCTCGCTCATCTCTAATTTTAATGTATTCACTAATACCATACTAGCAATTCTGGATGTCAAGGGGCTGGTACTTGGAGCACGTAAATACTCATGTCATGATACATATGGGTGTCACGTGATCAATTACAGCATCATGGCTCCGATCACGTCAGGGACCTCGGCTGCCGTGCATCACGTGCACCTACGTAAATCACATGATCGAAGCCATGATGATGTAGTTGATCACGTGACACCCATATGTATTCTGATGTGAGTATTAATGTGATCCAAGTACCGGCCCCTTGATGTCCGGAATTGCTAGTATGGTGTTGGATGGTATTTAAAGCTTGAAATGGTGAGTTACGGAAGGCTTGAGAAAGGCGGTTGTACCCACAAAGCGTGTTGCCCTCTTTGCATATACCTCTAGATATTAGAGGGTTTTATCAGAAAAGTCTGTTTTTGTTTGGTATGTGTTGTAATAAAACCGCTTCTGCAAATATTCCTGGACTGGTGGTGGACTACTCCAGTGATTGACTTTCAAGGCCTATTATTGTGTGGAAGGGGGCCTTCAGGGAGAAGGCTCCCATAGAAGTAAGTGCGCCACTGCTGTGTTCTGCACACCATTTGAATCTCCCAAAAGAAGCGCAAATCGTTTTTTTTCCTTTTTTCTTTCTATTTGTATTTTCTGGGAACCTTCTTGGATCCTGCAGCCACATTTGGTCCATGGGACATTTGGGAACGTCGGTAGACAACAGTTATGGTTTCTAAGGTCTGAAGGTGTGTGGCGGTCTTTTCCCTTTTGCCTTTAGGGTTTGTCCGCTGTGCACTGGGTGATTGCCCTTCTCCTTCAATTAAGCATCATCTTTTTTATCCCTAACATTGGCCTGGGTGCTGCTCTCACACTCTTGTACTTTTACTTTAAATGATATTGTTATCAAATGGATAACAGCGATCATGTGACTGGAAGCCGCTGTATGCGGTGATATCTCTCTGCTCCCGGCTACACATGCTAGCCGGGAGCAGAGGCATCTTAAATTTCCCGGGGTGCAAGCCTTTCTGTACAGAAGGTGATGTCAGGTCCAGGGAAGGATATGGCGATCATGTGACCGGGGGTGCTTCCTGTGGCCAGAGATGACCAGTCAAGGTTGTCAGTGTCAGGACTCGGGGTCCGGGAAACTGGAGGTCCCTGAAAATACCCGCAACCCCTGTCCCTTCCTACTTGCCCCCCTGGGCTAAGCCCCAGGGCAACAACTGGGCGACGGTCCCTACACTCACTGAGGAAGGGGGACACGGGGACTAACGAACAGACAGACACTGGAACAAACAACAGCAAGGAGAGTCAGACAATCCGGGTCAGCAACAAGAGGGTACGCGGTACAAGAGGGTCAGGCAAAGGCAACGTCAGGTCCAAAGGCAGAGAGTCAGTAACAGGAGTCAGAAGTATGCAGTACGCTGGTGTAGCAGGAAATCCAAAACTAACACTGGCACCGGTCAGAAGACACCAGCAGGTTTAAATGCTGTCAGAGCTCCCGCCCTAGCAGCTGATTGGGGCGGGGAGCCTGACAGCAGCTGAGTGCACCCAGCAGCACTGGGGAACCCGCCCCCAGCCCTGCAGGAGGCAGGACAGGAGACACAGGTTTAGTTGCCAGGATACCTAGGACGCGACGCGGGGCAACACCCACCGTGTCCCTAGCAACCCGGCGGCGATGCGGGGCCCGGCGGCCAGGGGAGGTGACGAGAACCGGTGCTCCCCTGGGCCGCACGTGTGACCGGACTGGCGGTGCGGGCACGACGGACCCGCGAACCGCCAATCCTTACAGTACCCCCCCTTCTACGGGAGGACACTGGACCCCCACGGCCCGGAGCACGCTTGAGGGGAAAGGCTCTGTGGAACCGTCGGACCAATAGGGGTGCATGTACGTCCCAGGCAGGAATCCATGAACGGTTCTCAGGGCCAAAACCCTTCCAATGTACAATATATTGCAAAACACCTCTCACACGCCGAGCATCAATCAAACGTTCTACCTCATACTCCAGTTCCCCCTGTACAAGAGTAGGAGAGGGCGGGCTCTGAGCGGGCAGAACTGGGGTTACATATTTTTTCAGCAGCCCCTTGTGGAAGACGTCATGAATCTTCCACGACTGCGGAAGAGATAATCTGTACGCAACAGGATTGACCACCTGGGAGATGGTGAACGGACCAACAAAGCGGGGAGCCAGCTTTAGGGATGGAACCTTGAGTCTCAAGTTTTTTGAGGCCAGCAATACCTGCTCCCCAACCACGAATGATGCAGAGATCGTGCGTCTTTTATTAGCTTGACCAAGCAGTTTATCCTGGGAACCCTGAAGGTTCTTACGAACCTGGGCCCAAACTGTGCACAGTTCATTAATGGCAGAGTCCGCAGACGGCGTGTCAGAAACTGAGGGCGCAGAAAAAGAAAATTGCGGATGGAAACCATAATTACAAAAGAACGGCGACACATGAGAAGACGAATTTACATGGTTGTTAATGGCAAACTCGGCGAGAGGTAGGAAGTTAACCCACAGATGTTGATTGTCAGAAACGAACAGTCGCAGGTATTGGATTAATTCTTGATTCATCCTATCAGTTTGCCCATTCGACTCGGGATGAAAAGCAGACAAAAAGGACAGACCAATATTCAATTTCCTGCAGAAAGCTCGCCAGAAGCGAGCGACAAACTGTACACCTCTATCTGAGACCACGTCCTCAGGAATCCCATGCAACCGCACCACCTCCTTAATAAACATGTCAGATAACAGTTTGGCGCTTGGTAGCTTGCTCAGAGGAACGAAATGTGCCATTTTGGAGAACCGATCTACAATGACCCAAATGACCGTATTCCCCTGTGACGGCGGCAAATCTGTGATGAAGTCCATTGACAGATGTGTCCAGGGCCTGGACGGAATGGGCAAGGGAAGAAGAGGCCCCTCAGGACGTCTCCTGACACTCTTCCCCCTGGCGCACACCGGACAAGCAGTGACAAAAGCCCGAACATTCCTACTCATATGAGGCCACCAATAAGTTCTGCAAAGTAATTTCTGAGTTCCTCGGATACCGGGGTGCCCAGCAAGGACCGAGGCATGCGTCTCTTCTAACACCTTCAACCTTAGTGGTAACGGAACAAAGAGTTTGCCTTCTGGAAGTGCTTCAGGAGCTGATTGCTGCGCAGCCTGAATTAGCGGCGAGACGTCAGAGGAGACAGCTGCGAGAACCACCCCAGGGAAAAGGATAGTCTCAGGCTCCGACTCGGGAGGTTCCGGAATACCAAAACTCCTAGATAGAGCATCTGCTTAAACATTCT